>NW_027488581.1:1007760-1343680 GCF_050948215.1 Halictus rubicundus | reverse complement strand
CTATCCTCTATCCTATCCTCTATCCTATCCTCTATCCTATCCTCTATCCTATCCTATCCACTATTCTATCCTATCCTCTATCCTATCCTATCCTCTATCCTATCATATCCTCTATCCTATCCTATCCTCTATCCTATCCTATCCACTATCCTATCGTACCCTCAATCCTATCCTATCTTCTATCCTATCCTATCCTCTATCCTATCCTATTCTCTATCCTATCCTATCCTCTATCCTATCCTATCCTCTATCCTATCCTATCCTCTATCCTATCCTATCCTATCCTCTATCATATCCTATCCTCTATCCTATCTTATCCTCTATCCAATTCTATCCTCTATCCTATCCAATCCTATATCCTATCCTCTATCCTATCATATCCTCTATCCTATCCTATCCTCTATCCTATCCTATCCACTATCCTATCGTACCGTCAATCCTATCCTATCCTCTATCCTATCCTATCCTATCCTCTATCCTATCCTATTCTCTATCCTATCCTATCCTCTATCCTATCCTATCCTCTATCCTATCCTATACTCTATCCTATCCTATCCTCTATCCTATCCAATCCTCTATCGTGTTCGCTATCCTATCCTATCCTCTACCGTATCCTATCCTCTATCCTACCCAATCCTCCATCCTATCCTATTCTCCACCCTATCCTATCCTCTATCGTATGCTATCGTCTATCCTAACCAATCCTCCATGCTATCCTATCCTCTATCCTATCCTATTCTCTATCCTATCCTATCCTCTATCCTATCCTATCCTCTATCCTATCCTATCCTCTATCCTATCCTATCCTCTAACATATCCTATCCGCTATCCTATCCTATCCTCTATCCTATCCTATCCTCAACCTATCCTATCCTCTATCCTATCCTATCCTCTATCCTATCCTATCTCTATCCTATCCTATCCTCTATCCTATCCTATCCTCTATCCTATCCTATCCTCTATCCTATCCTATCCTCTAAGATATCCGATCCGCTATCCTATCCTATCCTCTATCGTATCCTATCCTCTATCCTATCCTATCCTCTATCATATCCTATCCTCTATCCTATCCTATCCTCTATCCTATCCTATCCGCTATCCTATCCAATCCTATATCCTATTCTCTATCCTATCCTATCCTCTATCGTATCCTATCCTCTATCCTATCCTATCCTCTATCCTATCCTATCCTCTATCCTATCCTATCCTCTGTCCTATCCTATCTTCTAACATATCCGATCCGCTATCCTATCCTATCCTCTATCGTATCCTATCCTCTATCCTATCCTATCCTCTATCCTATCTTATCCTCTATCCTATTCTATCCTCTATCCTATCCAATCCTATATCCTATTCTCTATCCTATCCTATCCTCTATCCTAACCTATCCTCTATCCTATCACATCCTCTATCCTATCATATCCTCTATCCTATCCTATCCTCTATCCTATCCTATCCTCTATCCTATCCTATCCTCTATCCTATTCTATCCTCTATCCTATTCTATCCTCTATCCTATCCAATCCTATATCCTATTCTCTATCCTATCCTATCCTCTATCGTATCCTATCCTCTATCCTATCCTATCCTCTATCCTATCCTATTCTCTATCCTATCCTATCCTGTATCATATCCTATCCTCTATCCTATGCTATCATCTATCCTATCCTCTATTCTATCCAATCCTATATCCTGTCCTCTATCATATCCTATCCTCTATCCTATCCTATCCTCTATCCTATCCTCCATTCTATCCAATCCTATATCCTATCCTCTATCATATCCTATCCTCTATCCTATCCTATCCTCTATCCTATCCTATCCGCTATCCTATCCAATCCTATATCCTATTCTCTATCCTCTAACATATCCTATCCGCTATCCTATCCTATCCTCTATCCTATTCTATCCTCTATCCTATCCTCTATCCTATCCTCTATCCTATCCTATCCCCTATCCTATCATATCCTCTATCCTATCCTATCCTCTATCCTATCCTATCCTCTATCCTATCCTATCCTCTATCCTATCCTATCCTCTATCATATCCTATCCTCTATCCTATCCTATCCGCTATCCTGTCCTATCCTCTATCCTATCCTATCCTCTATCATATCATATCCTCTATCCTATCCTATCGTTTATCCTATCCTATCCTCTATCCTATCCTATCCTCTATCCTATCCTATCCTCTACCGTATATTATCCTCTATCCTATCCTATCCTCTACCCTATCCTATCCTCTATCCTATCCTATCCTCTATTCTATCCTATCCTCTACCCTATCCTATCCTCTATCCTATCCTATCCTCTATCCTATCCAATCCTATATCGTATCCTCTATCCTATCCTATCCTCTATCCTATCCTATTCTCTATCCTATCCTATCCTGTATCCTATCCTACCCTCTATCGTATCCTATCCTCTATCCTATCCTATCCTCTATCCTATCCTATCCTCTATCCTATTCTATCCTCTATCCTATTCTATCCTCTGTCCTATCCTATCCTCTATCCTATCCTATCCTCTATCCTATCCTATCCTCTATCCTATCCTATCCTCTATCATATCCTATCCTCTATCCTAACTTATCCTCTATCCTATCCTATCCTCTATCCTATCCTATCCTCTATCCTATCCTATTCTCTATCCTATCCTATCCTCTATCCTATCCTATTCTCTATCCTATCCTATCCTCTATCGTATTATATCTTCTATCCTATCCAATCCACAATCCTATCCTATCCTCTATCCTATCCTATCCTCTATCCTATCCTATCCTC
The DNA here is from genome assembly GCF_050948215.1 of Halictus rubicundus. NCBI lineage: Eukaryota > Metazoa > Arthropoda > Insecta > Hymenoptera > Halictidae > Halictus > Halictus rubicundus. The sequence continues at coordinate 1,340,898 of NW_027488581.1, read as the reverse complement.
TATCCTATCCTATCCTCTATCCTATCCTATCATCTATCCTATTCTATCGTTTATCCTTTCCTATCCTCTATCCTATCCTATCCTCTATCGTATCCTATCCTCTATCCTATCCTATCCTCTATCCTATCCTATCCTCTATCCTATCCTATCCTCTATCCTATCCTATCCTCTATCCTATCCTATCCTCTATCCTATCCTATCCTCTATCCTATCCTATCCTCTAACATATCCTATCCGCTATCCTATCCTATCCTCCAGCCTATCCTATCCTCAACCTATCCTATCCTCTATCCTATCCTATCCTCTATCCTATCCTATCTCTATCCTACCCTATCCTCTATCCTATCCTATCCTCTAACATATCCTATCCGCTATCCTATCCTATCCTCTATCCTATTCTATCCTCTATCCTATCCAATCCTATATCCTATTCTCTATCCTATCCTATCCTCTATCCTATTCTATCCTCTATCCTATCCAATCCTATATCCTATTCTCTATCCTATCCTATCCTCTATCGTATCCTATCCTCTATCCTATCCAATCCTATATCGTATCCTCTATCCTATCCTATCCTCTATCCTATCCTATCCACTATCCTATCCTATCCTCTATCCTATCCTCTATCCTATCCTATCCTCTATCCTATCCTATCCTCTATCCTATCCTATCCTCTGTCCTATCCTATCTTCTAACATATCCGATCCGCTATCCTATCCTATCCTCTATCGTATCCTATCCTCTATCCTATCCTATCCTCTATCATATCCTATCCTCTATCCTATCCTATCCTCTATCCTATCCTATCCGCTATCCTATCCAATCCTATATCCTATTCTCTATCCTATCCTATCCTCTATCGTATCCTATCCTCTATCCTATCCTATCCTCTATCCTATCCTATCCTCTATCCTATCCTATCCTCTATCATATCCTATCCTCTATCCTATCCTATCCTCTATCCTATCCTATCGTTTATCCTTTCCTATCCTCTATCCTATCCTATCCTCTATCGTATCCTATCCTCTATCCTATCCTATCCTCTATCCTATCCTCTATCCTATCCTCTATCCTATCCTCTATCCTATCCTATCCACTATTCTATCCTATCCTCTATCCTATCCTATCCTCTATCCTATCATATCCTCTATCCTATCCTATCCTCTATCCTATCCTATCCACTATCCTATCGTACCCTCAATCCTATCCTATCTTCTATCCTATCCTATCCTCTATCCTATCCTATTCTCTATCCTATCCTATCCTCTATCCTATCCTATCCTATATCCTATCCTATCCTCTATCCTATCCTATCCTATCCTCTATCATATCCTATCCTCTATCCTATCTTATCCTCTATCCAATTCTATCCTCTATCCTATCCAATCCTATATCCTATCCTCTATCCTATCATATCCTCTATCCTATCCTATCCTCTATCCTATCCTATCCACTATCCTATCGTACCCTCAATCCTATCCTATCCTCTATCCTATCCTATCCTATCCTCTATCCTATCCTATTCTCTATCCTATCCTATCCTCTATCCTATCCTATCCTCTATCCTATCCTATACTCTATCCTATCCTATCCTCTATCCTATCCAATCCTCTATCGTGTTCGCTATCCTATCCTATCCTCTACCGTATCCTATCCTCTATCCTACCCAATCCTCCATCCTATCCTATTCTCCACCCTATCCTATCCTCTATCGTATGCTATCGTCTATCCTAACCAATCCTCCATCCTATCCTATCCTCTATCCTATCCTATTCTCTATCCTATCCTATCCTCTATCCTATCCTATCCTCTATCCTATCCTATCCTCTATCCTATCCTATCCTCTAACATATCCTATCCGCTATCCTATCCTATCCTCTATCCTATCCTATCCTCAACCTATCCTATCCTCTATCCTATCCTATCCTCTATCCTATCCTATCTCTATCCTATCCTATCCTCTATCCTATCCTATCCTCTATCCTATCCTATCCTCTATCCTATCCTATCCTCTAAGATATCCGATCCGCTATCCTATCCTATCCTCTATCGTATCCTATCCTCTATCCTATCCTATCCTCTATCATATCCTATCCTCTATCCTATCCTATCCTCTATCCTATCCTATCCGCTATCCTATCCAATCCTATATCCTATTCTCTATCCTATCCTATCCTCTATCGTATCCTATCCTCTATCCTATCCTATCCTCTATCCTATCCTATCCTCTATCCTATCCTATCCTCTGTCCTATCCTATCTTCTAACATATCCGATCCGCTATCCTATCCTATCCTCTATCGTATCCTATCCTCTATCCTATCCTATCCTCTATCCTATCTTATCCTCTATCCTATTCTATCCTCTATCCTATCCAATCCTATATCCTATTCTCTATCCTATCCTATCCTCTATCCTAACCTATCCTCTATCCTATCACATCCTCTATCCTATCATATCCTCTATCCTATCCTATCCTCTATCCTATCCTATCCTCTATCCTATCCTATCCTCTATCCTATTCTATCCTCTATCCTATTCTATCCTCTATCCTATCCAATCCTATATCCTATTCTCTATCCTATCCTATCCTCTATCGTATCCTATCCTCTATCCTATCCTATCCTCTATCCTATCCTATTCTCTATCCTATCCTATCCTGTATCATATCCTATCCTCTATCCTATCCTATCCTCTATCCTATCCTCCATTCTATCCAATCCTATATCCTATCCTCTATCATATCCTATCCTCTATCCTATCCTATCCTCTATCCTATCCTATCCGCTATCCTATCCAATCCTATATCCTATTCTCTATCCTCTAACATATCCTATCCGCTATCCTATCCTATCCTCTATCCTATTCTATCCTCTATCCTATCCTCTATCCTATCCTCTATCCTATCCTATCCCCTATCCTATCATATCCTCTATCCTATCCTATCCTCTATCCTATCCTATCCTCTATCCTATCCTATCCTCTATCCTATCCTATCCTCTATCATATCCTATCCTCTATCCTATCCTATCCGCTATCCTGTCCTATCCTCTATCCTATCCTATCCTCTATCATATCATATCCTCTATCCTATCCTATCGTTTATCCTATCCTATCCTCTATCCTATCCTATCCTCTATCCTATCCTATCCTCTACCGTATATTATCCTCTATCCTATCCTATCCTCTACCCTATCCTATCCTCTATCCTATCCTATCCTCTATCCTATCCTATCCTCTACCCTATCCTATCCTCTATCCTATCCTATCCTCTATCCTATCCAATCCTATATCGTATCCTCTATCCTATCCTATCCTCTATCCTATCCTATTCTCTATCCTATCCTATCCTGTATCCTATCCTACCCTCTATCGTATCCTATCCTCTATCCTATCCTATCCTCTATCCTATCCTATCCTCTATCCTATTCTATCCTCTATCCTATTCTATCCTCTGTCCTAGCCAATCCTATATCCTATTCTCTATCCTATCCTATCCTCTATCGTATCCTATCCTCTATCCTATCCAATCCACTATCCTATCCTATCCTCTATCCTATCCTATCCTCTATCCTATCCTATCCTCTATCCTATCCTATCATCTATCCTATTCTATCGTTTATCCTTTCCTATCCTCTATCCTATCCTATCCTCTATCGTATCCTATCCTCTATCCTATCCTATCCTCTATCCTATCCTCTATCCTATCCTCCATCCTATCCTATCCACTATTCTATCCTATCCTCTATCCTATCCTATCCTCTATCATATCCTATCCTCTATCCTATCCTATTCTCTATCCTATCCTATCCTCTACCCTATCCTATCCTCTATCCTATCCTATCCTCTATCCTATCCTATTCTCTATCCTATCCTATCCTCTATCCTATCCTATCCTCTATCCTATCCTATCCTCTATCCTATTCTATCCTCTGTCCTAGCCAATCCTATATCCTATTCTCTATCCTATCCTATCCTCTATCGTATCCTATCCTCTATCCTATCCAATCCACTATCCTATCCTATCCTCTATCCTATCCTATCCTCTATCCTATCCTATCCTCTATCCTATCCTATCATCTATCCTATTCTATCGTTTATCCTTTCCTATCCTCTATCCTATCCTATCCTCTATCGTATCCTATCCTCTATCCTATCCTATCCTCTATCCTATCCTCTATCCTATCCTCCATCCTATCCTATCCACTATTCTATCCTATCCTCTAACCTATCCTATCCTCTATCATATCATATCCTCTATCCTATCCTATCCTCTATCCTATCCTATCCACTATCCTATCCTACCCTCAATCCTATCCTATCCTCTAGGCTATCCTATCCTCTATCCTATCCTATTCTCTATCCTATCCTATCCTCTACCCTATCCTATCCTCTATCCTATCCTATCCTCTATCCTATCCTATCCTCTATCCTATCCTATCCTCTATCATATCCTATCCTCTATCCTATCTTATCCTCTATCCTATTCTATCCTCTATCCTATCCAATCCTATATCCTATTCTCTATCCTATCCTATCCTCTATCCTAACCTATCCTCTATCCTATCATATCCTCTATCCTATCCTATCCTCTATCCTACCCTATCCACTATCCTATCGTACCCTCAATCCTATCCTATCCTCTATCCTATCCTATCCTCTATCCTATCCTATTCTCTATCCTATCCTATCCTCTATCCTATCCTATTCTCTATCCTATCCTATCCTCTATCGTATCCTATCTTCTATCCTATCCAATCCACAATCCTATCCTATCCTCTATCCTATCCTATCCTCTATCCTATCCTATCCTCTATCCTATCCTATCCTCTATCCTAACCTATCCTCTATCCTATCATATCCTCTATCCTATCCTATCCTCTATCCTACCCTATCCACTATCCTATCGTACCCTCAATCCTATCCTATCCTCTATCCTATCCTATCCTCTATCCTATCCTATTCTCTATCCTATCCTATCCTCTATCCTATCCTATTCTCTATCCTATCCTATCCTCTATCGTATCCGATCTTCTATCCTATCCAATCCACAATCCTATCCTATCCTCTATCCTATCCTATCCTCTATCCTATCCTATCCTCTATCCTATCCTATCCTCTATCCTATCCTATCATCTATCCTATTCTATCGTTTATCCTTTCCTATCCTCTATCCTATCCTATCCTCTATCGTATCCTATCCTCTATCCTATCCTATCCTCTATCCTATCCTATCCTCTATCCTATCCTATCCTCTATCCTATCCTATCCTCTATCCTATCCTATCCTCTATCCTATCCTATCCACTATCCTATCGTACCCTCAATCCTATCCTATCCTCTATCCTATCCTATCCTCTATCCTATCCTATTCTCTATCCTATCCTATCCTCTATCCTATCCTATTCTCTATCCTATCCTATCCTCTATCGTATCCTATCCTCTATCCTATCCTATCCTCTATCCTATCCTATTCTCTATCCTATCCTATCCTGTATCATATCCTATCATCTATCCTATGCTATCATCTATCCTATCCTCTATTCTATCCAATCCTATATCCTGTCCTCTATCATATCATATCCTCTATCCTATCCTATCCTCTATCCTATCCTCCATTCTATCCAATCCTATATCCTATCCTCTATCATATCCTATCCTCTATCCTATCCTATCCTCTATCCTATCCTATCCGCTATCCTATCCAATCCTATATCCTATTCTCTATCCTCTAACATATCCTATCCGCTATCCTATCCTATCCTCTATCCTATTCTATCCTCTATCCTATCCTCTATCCTATCCTCTATCCTATCCTATCCCCTATCCTATCATATCCTCTATCCTATCCTATCCTCTATCCTATCCTATCCTCTATCCTATCCTATCCTCTATCCTATCCTATCCTCTATCATATCCTATCCTCTATCCTATCCTATCCGCTATCTTGTCCTATCCTCTATCCTATCCTATCCTCTATCATATCATATCCTCTATCCTATCCTATCGTTTATCCTATCCTATCCTCTATCCTATCCTATCCTCTATCCTATCCTATCCTCTACCGTATATTATCCTCTATCCTATCCTATCCTCTACCCTATCCTATCCTCTATCCTATCCTATCCTCTATCCTATCCTATCCTCTACCCTATCCTATCCTCTATCCTATCCTATCCTCTATCCTATCCAATCCTATATCGTATCCTCTATCCTATCCTATCCTCTATCCTATCCTATTCTCTATCCTATCCTATCCTGTATCCTATCCTACCCTCTATCGTATCCTATCCTCTATCCTATCCTATCCTCTATCCTATCCTATCCTCTATCCTATTCTATCCTCTATCCTATTCTATCCTCTGTCCTAGCCAATCCTATATCCTATTCTCTATCCTATCCTATCCTCTATCGTATCCTATCCTCTATCCTATCCAATCCACTATCCTATCCTATCCTCTATCCTATCCTATCCTCTATCCTATCCTATCCTCTATCCTATCCTATCATCTATCCTATTCTATCGTTTATCCTTTCCTATCCTCTATCCTATCCTATCCTCTATCGTATCCTATCCTCTATCCTATCCTATCCTCTATCCTATCCTCTATCCTATCCTCCATCCTATCCTATCCACTATTCTATCCTATCCTCTATCCTATCCTATCCTCTATCATATCCTATCCTCTATCCTATCCTATTCTCTATCCTATCCTATCCTCTACCCTATCCTATCCTCTATCCTATCCTATCCTCTATCCTATCCTATTCTCTATCCTATCCTATCCTCTATCCTATCCTATCCTCTATCCTATCCTATCCTCTATCCTATTCTATCCTCTGTCCTAGCCAATCCTATATCCTATTCTCTATCCTATCCTATCCTCTATCGTATCCTATCCTCTATCCTATCCAATCCACTATCCTATCCTATCCTCTATCCTATCCTATCCTCTATCCTATCCTATCCTCTATCCTATCCTATCATCTATCCTATTCTATCGTTTATCCTTTCCTATCCTCTATCCTATCCTATCCTCTATCGTATCCTATCCTCTATCCTATCCTATCCTCTATCCTATCCTCTATCCTATCCTCCATCCTATCCTATCCACTATTCTATCCTATCCTCTAACCTATCCTATCCTCTATCATATCATATCCTCTATCCTATCCTATCCTCTATCCTATCCTATCCACTATCCTATCCTACCCTCAATCCTATCCTATCCTCTAGGCTATCCTATCCTCTATCCTATCCTATTCTCTATCCTATCCTATCCTCTACCCTATCCTATCCTCTATCCTATCCTATCCTCTATCCTATCCTATCCTCTATCCTATCCTATCCTCTATCATATCCTATCCTCTATCCTATCTTATCCTCTATCCTATTCTATCCTCTATCCTATGCAATCCTATATCCTATTCTCTATCCTATCCTATCCTCTATCCTAACCTATCCTCTATCCTATCATATCCTCTATCCTATCCTATCCTCTATCCTACCCTATCCACTATCCTATCGTACCCTCAATCCTATCCTATCCTCTATCCTATCCTATCCTCTATCCTATCCTATTCTCTATCCTATCCTATCCTCTATCCTATCCTATTCTCTATCCTATCCTATCCTCTATCGTATCCTATCTTCTATCCTATCCAATCCACAATCCTATCCTATCCTCTATCCTATCCTATCCTCTATCCTATCCTATCCTCTATCCTATCCTATCCTCTATCCTATCCTATCATCTATCCTATTCTATCGTTTATCCTTTCCTATCCTCTATCCTATCCTATCCTCTATCGTATCCTATCCTCTATCCTATCCTATCCTCTATCCTATCCTATCCTCTATCCTATCCTATCCTCTATCCTATCCTATCCTCTATCCTATCCTATCCTCTATCCTATCCTATCCTCTATCCTATCCTATCCTCTAACATATCCTATCCGCTATCCTATCCTATCCTCCAGCCTATCCTATCCTCAACCTATCCTATCCTCTATCCTATCCTATCCTCTATCCTATCCTATCTCTATCCTACCCTATCCTCTATCCTATCCTATCCTCTATCCTATCCTATCCTCTACCGTATATTATCCTCTATCCTATCCTATCCTCTACCCTATCCTATCCTCTATCCTATCCTATCCTCTATCCTATCCTATCCTCTACCCTATCCTATCCTCTATCCTATCCTATCCTCTATCCTATCCAATCCTATATCGTATCCTCTATCCTATCCTATCCTCTATCCTATCCTATTCTCTATCCTATCCTATCCTGTATCCTATCCTACCCTCTATCGTATCCTATCCTCTATCCTATCCTATCCTCTATCCTATCCTATCCTCTATCCTATTCTATCCTCTATCCTATTCTATCCTCTGTCCTAGCCAATCCTATATCCTATTCTCTATCCTATCCTATCCTCTATCGTATGCTATCCTCTATCCTATCCAATCCACTATCCTATCCTATCCTCTATCCTATCCTATCCTCTATCCTATCCTATCCTCTATCCTATCCTATCCTCTATCCTATCCTATCATCTATCCTATTCTATCGTTTATCCTTTCCTATCCTCTATCCTATCCTATCCTCTATCGTATCCTATCCTCTATCCTATCCTATCCTCTATCCTATCCTCTATCCTATCCTCCATCCTATCCTATCCACTATTCTATCCTATCCTCTATCCTATCCTATCCTCTATCATATCCTATCCTCTATCCTATCCTATTCTCTATCCTATCCTATCCTCTACCCTATCCTATCCTCTATCCTATCCTATCCTCTATCCTATCCTATTCTCTATCCTATCCTATTCTCTATCCTATCCTATCCTCTACCCTATCCTATCCTCTATCCTATCCTATCCTCTATCCTATCCTATTCTCTATCCTATCCTATCCTCTATCCTATCCTATCCTCTATCCTATCCTATCCTCTATCCTATTCTATCCTCTGTCCTAGCCAATCCTATATCCTATTCTCTATCCTATCCTATCCTCTATCGTATCCTATCCTCTATCCTATCCAATCCACTATCCTATCCTATCCTCTATCCTATCCTATCCTCTATCCTATCCTATCCTCTATCCTATCCTATCATCTATCCTATTCTATCGTTTATCCTTTCCTATCCTCTATCCTATCCTATCCTCTATCGTATCCTATCCTCTATCCTATCCTATCCTCTATCCTATCCTCTATCCTATCCTCCATCCTATCCTATCCACTATTCTATCCTATCCTCTAACCTATCCTATCCTCTATCATATCATATCCTCTATCCTATCCTATCCTCTATCCTATCCTATCCACTATCCTATCCTACCCTCAATCCTATCCTATCCTCTAGGCTATCCTATCCTCTATCCTATCCTATTCTCTATCCTATCCTATCCTCTACCCTATCCTATCCTCTATCCTATCCTATCCTCTATCCTATCCTATCCTCTATCCTATCCTATCCTCTATCATATCCTATCCTCTATCCTATCTTATCCTCTATCCTATTCTATCCTCTATCCTATCCAATCCTATATCCTATTCTCTATCCTATCCTATCCTCTATCCTAACCTATCCTCTATCCTATCATATCCTCTATCCTATCCTATCCTCTATCCTACCCTATCCACTATCCTATCGTACCCTCAATCCTATCCTATCCTCTATCCTATCCTATCCTCTATCCTTTCCTATTCTCTATCCTATCCTATCCTCTATCCTATCCTATTCTCTATCCTATCCTATCCTCTATCGTATCCTATCTTCTATCCTATCCAATCCACAATCCTATCCTATCCTCTATCCTATCCTATCCTCTATCCTATCCTATCCTCTATCCTATCCTATCCTCTATCCTATCCTATCATCTATCCTATTCTATCGTTTATCCTTTCCTATCCTCTATCCTATCCTATCCTCTATCGTATCCTATCCTCTATCCTATCCTATCCTCTATCCTATCCTATCCTCTATCCTATCCTATCCTCTATCCTATCCTATCCTCTATCCTATCCTATCCTCTATCCTATCCTATCCTCTATCCTATCCTATCCTCTAACATATCCTATCCGCTATCCTATCCTATCCTCCAGCCTATCCTATCCTCAACCTATCCTATCCTCTATCCTATCCTATCCTCTATCCTATCCTATCTCTATCCTACCCTATCCTCTATCCTATCCTATCCTCTAACATATCCTATCCGCTATCCTATCCTATCCTCTATCCTATTCTATCCTCTATCCTATCCAATCCTATATCCTATTCTCTATCCTATCCTATCCTCTATCCTATTCTATCCTCTATCCTATCCAATCCTATATCCTATTCTCTATCCTATCATATCCTCTATCGTATCCTATCCTCTATCCTATCCAATCCTATATCGTATCCTCTATCCTATCCTATCCTCTATCCTATCCTATCCACTATCCTATCCTATCCTCTATCCTATCCTCTATCCTATCCTATCCTCTATCCTATCCTATCCTCTATCCTATCCTATCCTCTGTCCTATCCTATCTTCTAACATATCCGATCCGCTATCCTATCCTATCCTCTATCGTATCCTATCCTCTATCCTATCCTATCCTCTATCATATCCTATCCTCTATCCTATCCTATCCTCTATCCTATCCTATCCGCTATCCTATCCAATCCTATATCCTATTCTCTATCCTATCCTATCCTCTATCGTATCCTATCCTCTATCCTATCCTATCCTCTATCCTATCCTATCCTCTATCCTATCCTATCCTCTATCATATCCTATCCTCTATCCTATCCTATCCTCTATCCTATCCTATCGTTTATCCTTTCCTATCCTCTATCCTATCCTATCCTCTATCGTATCCTATCCTCTATCCTATCCTATCCTCTATCCTATCCTCTATCCTATCCTCTATCCTATCCTCTATCCTATCCTATCCACTATTCTATCCTATCCTCTATCCTATCCTATCCTCTGTCCTATCATATCCTCTATCCTATCCTATCCTCTATCCTATCCTATCCACTATCCTATCGTACCCTCAATCCTATCCTATCTTCTATCCTATCCTATCCTCTATCCTATCCTATTCTCTATCCTATCCTATCCTCTATCCTATCCTATCCTCTATCCTATCCTATCCTCTATCCTATCCTATCCTATCCTCTATCATATCCTATCCTCTATCCTATCTTATCCTCTATCCAATTCTATCCTCTATCCTATCCAATCCTATATCCTATCCTCTATCCTATCATATCCTCTATCCTATCCTATCCTCTATCCTATCCTATCCACTATCCTATCGTACCCTCAATCCTATCCTATCCTCTATCCTATCCTATCCTATCCTCTATCCTATCCTATTCTCTATCCTATCCTATCCTCTATCCTATCCTATCCTCTATCCTATCCTATACTCTATCCTATCCTATCCTCTATCCTATCCAATCCTCTATCGTGTTCGCTATCCTATCCTATCCTCTACCGTATCCTATCCTCTATCCTACCCAATCCTCCATCCTATCCTATTCTCCACCCTATCCTATCCTCTATCGTATGCTATCGTCTATCCTAACCAATCCTCCATCCTATCCTATCCTCTATCCTATCCTATTCTCTATCCTATCCTATCCTCTATCCTATCCTATCCTCTATCCTATCCTATCCTCTATCCTATCCTATCCTCTAACATATCCTATCCGCTATCCTATCCTATCCTCTATCCTATCCTATCCTCAACCTATCCTATCCTCTATCCTATCCTATCCTCTATCCTATCCTATCTCTATCCTATCCTATCCTCTATCCTATCCTATCCTCTATCCTATCCTATCCTCTATCCTATCCTATCCTCTATCCTATCCTATCCTCTAAGATATCCGATCCGCTATCCTATCCTATCCTCTATCGTATCCTATCCTCTATCCTATCCTATCCTCTATCATATCCTATCCTCTATCCTATCCTATCCTCTATCCTATCCTATCCGCTATCCTATCCAATCCTATACCCTATTCTCTAACCTATCCTATCCTCTATCGTATCCTATCCTCTGTCCTATCCTATCTTCTAACATATCCGATCCGCTATCCTATCCTATCCTCTATCGTATCCTATCCTCTATCCTATCCTATCCTCTATCCTATCTTATCCTCTATCCTATTCTATCCTCTATCCTATCCAATCCTATATCCTATTCTCTATCCTATCCTATCCTCTATCCTAACCTATCCTCTATCCTATCATATCCTCTATCCTATCCTATCCTCTATCCTACCCTATCCACTATCCTATCGTACCCTCAATCCTATCCTATCCTCTATCCTATCCTATCCTCTATCCTTTCCTATTCTCTATCCTATCCTATCCTCTATCCTATCCTATTCTCTATCCTATCCTATCCTCTATCGTATCCTATCTTCTATCCTATCCAATCCACAATCCTATCCTATCCTCTATCCTATCCTATCCTCTATCCTATCCTATCCTCTATCCTATCCTATCCTCTATCCTATCCTATCATCTATCCTATTCTATCGTTTATCCTTTCCTATCCTCTATCCTATCCTATCCTCTATCGTATCCTATCCTCTATCCTATCCTATCCTCTATCCTATCCTATCCTCTATCCTATCCTATCCTCTATCCTATCCTATCCTCTATCCTATCCTATCCTCTATCCTATCCTATCCTCTATCCTATCCTATCCTCTAACATATCCTATCCGCTATCCTATCCTATCCTCCAGCCTATCCTATCCTCAACCTATCCTATCCTCTATCCTATCCTATCCTCTATCCTATCCTATCTCTATCCTACCCTATCCTCTATCCTATCCTATCCTCTAACATATCCTATCCGCTATCCTATCCTATCCTCTATCCTATTCTATCCTCTATCCTATCCAATCCTATATCCTATTCTCTATCCTATCCTATCCTCTATCCTATTCTATCCTCTATCCTATCCAATCCTATATCCTATTCTCTATCCTATCATATCCTCTATCGTATCCTATCCTCTATCCTATCCAATCCTATATCGTATCCTCTATCCTATCCTATCCTCTATCCTATCCTATCCACTATCCTATCCTATCCTCTATCCTATCCTCTATCCTATCCTATCCTCTATCCTATCCTATCCTCTATCCTATCCTATCCTCTGTCCTATCCTATCTTCTAACATATCCGATCCGCTATCCTATCCTATCCTCTATCGTATCCTATCCTCTATCCTATCCTATCCTCTATCATATCCTATCCTCTATCCTATCCTATCCTCTATCCTATCCTATCCGCTATCCTATCCAATCCTATATCCTATTCTCTATCCTATCCTATCCTCTATCGTATCCTATCCTCTATCCTATCCTATCCTCTATCCTATCCTATCCTCTATCCTATCCTATCCTCTATCATATCCTATCCTCTATCCTATCCTATCCTCTATCCTATCCTATCGTTTATCCTTTCCTATCCTCTATCCTATCCTATCCTCTATCGTATCCTATCCTCTATCCTATCCTATCCTCTATCCTATCCTCTATCCTATCCTCTATCCTATCCTCTATCCTATCCTATCCACTATTCTATCCTATCCTCTATCCTATCCTATCCTCTGTCCTATCATATCCTCTATCCTATCCTATCCTCTATCCTATCCTATCCACTATCCTATCGTACCCTCAATCCTATCCTATCTTCTATCCTATCCTATCCTCTATCCTATCCTATTCTCTATCCTATCCTATCCTCTATCCTATCCTATCCTCTATCCTATCCTATCCTCTATCCTATCCTATCCTATCCTCTATCATATCCTATCCTCTATCCTATCTTATCCTCTATCCAATTCTATCCTCTATCCTATCCAATCCTATATCCTATCCTCTATCCTATCATATCCTCTATCCTATCCTATCCTCTATCCTATCCTATCCACTATCCTATCGTACCCTCAATCCTATCCTATCCTCTATCCTATCCTATCCTATCCTCTATCCTATCCTATTCTCTATCCTATCCTATCCTCTATCCTATCCTATCCTCTATCCTATCCTATACTCTATCCTATCCTATCCTCTATCCTATCCAATCCTCTATCGTGTTCGCTATCCTATCCTATCCTCTACCGTATCCTATCCTCTATCCTACCCAATCCTCCATCCTATCCTATTCTCCACCCTATCCTATCCTCTATCGTATGCTATCGTCTATCCTAACCAATCCTCCATCCTATCCTATCCTCTATCCTATCCTATTCTCTATCCTATCCTATCCTCTATCCTATCCTATCCTCTATCCTATCCTATCCTCTATCCTATCCTATCCTCTAACATATCCTATCCGCTATCCTATCCTATCCTCTATCCTATCCTATCCTCAACCTATCCTATCCTCTATCCTATCCTATCCTCTATCCTATCCTATCTCTATCCTATCCTATCCTCTATCCTATCCTATCCTCTATCCTATCCTATCCTCTATCCTATCCTATCCTCTAAGATATCCGATCCGCTATCCTATCCTATCCTCTATCGTATCCTATCCTCTATCCTATCCTATCCTCTATCATATCCTATCCTCTATCCTATCCTATCCTCTATCCTATCCTATCCGCTATCCTATCCAATCCTATACCCTATTCTCTAACCTATCCTATCCTCTATCGTATCCTATCCTCTGTCCTATCCTATCTTCTAACATATCCGATCCGCTATCCTATCCTATCCTCTATCGTATCCTATCCTCTATCCTATCCTATCCTCTATCCTATCTTATCCTCTATCCTATTCTATCCTCTATCCTATCCAATCCTATATCCTATTCTCTATCCTATCCTATCCTCTATCCTAACCTATCCTCTATCCTATCATATCCTCTATCCTATCCTATCCTCTATCCTACCCTATCCACTATCCTATCGTACCCTCAATCCTATCCTATCCTCTATCCTATCCTATCCTCTATCCTTTCCTATTCTCTATCCTATCCTATCCTCTATCCTATCCTATTCTCTATCCTATCCTATCCTCTATCGTATCCTATCTTCTATCCTATCCAATCCACAATCCTATCCTATCCTCTATCCTATCCTATCCTCTATCCTATCCTATCCTCTATCCTATCCTATCCTCTATCCTATCCTATCATCTATCCTATTCTATCGTTTATCCTTTCCTATCCTCTATCCTATCCTATCCTCTATCGTATCCTATCCTCTATCCTATCCTATCCTCTATCCTATCCTATCCTCTATCCTATCCTATCCTCTATCCTATCCTATCCTCTATCCTATCCTATCCTCTATCCTATCCTATCCTCTATCCTATCCTATCCTCTAACATATCCTATCCGCTATCCTATCCTATCCTCCAGCCTATCCTATCCTCAACCTATCCTATCCTCTATCCTATCCTATCCTCTATCCTATCCTATCTCTATCCTACCCTATCCTCTATCCTATCCTATCCTCTAACATATCCTATCCGCTATCCTATCCTATCCTCTATCCTATTCTATCCTCTATCCTATCCAATCCTATATCCTATTCTCTATCCTATCCTATCCTCTATCCTATTCTATCCTCTATCCTATCCAATCCTATATCCTATTCTCTATCCTATCATATCCTCTATCGTATCCTATCCTCTATCCTATCCAATCCTATATCGTATCCTCTATCCTATCCTATCCTCTATCCTATCCTATCCACTATCCTATCCTATCCTCTATCCTATCCTCTATCCTATCCTATCCTCTATCCTATCCTATCCTCTATCCTATCCTATCCTCTGTCCTATCCTATCTTCTAACATATCCGATCCGCTATCCTATCCTATCCTCTATCGTATCCTATCCTCTATCCTATCCTATCCTCTATCATATCCTATCCTCTATCCTATCCTATCCTCTATCCTATCCTATCCGCTATCCTATCCAATCCTATATCCTATTCTCTATCCTATCCTATCCTCTATCGTATCCTATCCTCTATCCTATCCTATCCTCTATCCTATCCTATCCTCTATCCTATCCTATCCTCTATCATATCCTATCCTCTATCCTATCCTATCCTCTATCCTATCCTATCGTTTATCCTTTCCTATCCTCTATCCTATCCTATCCTCTATCGTATCCTATCCTCTATCCTATCCTATCCTCTATCCTATCCTCTATCCTATCCTCTATCCTATCCTCTATCCTATCCTATCCACTATTCTATCCTATCCTCTATCCTATCCTATCCTCTGTCCTATCATATCCTCTATCCTATCCTATCCTCTATCCTATCCTATCCACTATCCTATCGTACCCTCAATCCTATCCTATCTTCTATCCTATCCTATCCTCTATCCTATCCTATTCTCTATCCTATCCTATCCTCTATCCTATCCTATCCTCTATCCTATCCTATCCTCTATCCTATCCTATCCTATCCTCTATCATATCCTATCCTCTATCCTATCTTATCCTCTATCCAATTCTATCCTCTATCCTATCCAATCCTATATCCTATCCTCTATCCTATCATATCCTCTATCCTATCCTATCCTCTATCCTATCCTATCCACTATCCTATCGTACCCTCAATCCTATCCTATCCTCTATCCTATCCTATCCTATCCTCTATCCTATCCTATTCTCTATCCTATCCTATCCTCTATCCTATCCTATCCTCTATCCTATCCTATACTCTATCCTATCCTATCCTCTATCCTATCCAATCCTCTATCGTGTTCGCTATCCTATCCTATCCTCTACCGTATCCTATCCTCTATCCTACCCAATCCTCCATCCTATCCTATTCTCCACCCTATCCTATCCTCTATCGTATGCTATCGTCTATCCTAACCAATCCTCCATCCTATCCTATCCTCTATCCTATCCTATTCTCTATCCTATCCTATCCTCTATCCTATCCTATCCTCTATCCTATCCTATCCTCTATCCTATCCTATCCTCTAACATATCCTATCCGCTATCCTATCCTATCCTCTATCCTATCCTATCCTCAACCTATCCTATCCTCTATCCTATCCTATCCTCTATCCTATCCTATCTCTATCCTATCCTATCCTCTATCCTATCCTATCCTCTATCCTATCCTATCCTCTATCCTATCCTATCCTCTAAGATATCCGATCCGCTATCCTATCCTATCCTCTATCGTATCCTATCCTCTATCCTATCCTATCCTCTATCATATCCTATCCTCTATCCTATCCTATCCTCTATCCTATCCTATCCGCTATCCTATCCAATCCTATATCCTATTCTCTAACCTATCCTATCCTCTATCGTATCCTATCCTCTGTCCTATCCTATCTTCTAACATATCCGATCCGCTATCCTATCCTATCCTCTATCGTATCCTATCCTCTATCCTATCCTATCCTCTATCCTATCTTATCCTCTATCCTATTCTATCCTCTATCCTATCCAATCCTATATCCTATTCTCTATCCTATCCTATCCTCTATCCTAACCTATCCTCTATCCTATCATATCCTCTATCCTATCATATCCTCTATCCTATCCTATCCTCTATCCTATCCTATCCTCTATCCTATCCTATCCTCTATCCTATTCTATCCTCTATCCTATTCTATCCTCTATCCTATCCAATCCTATATCCTATTCTCTATCCTATCCTATCCTCTATCGTATCCTATCCTCTATCCTATCCTATCCTCTATCCTATCCTATTCTCTATCCTATCCTATCCTGTATCATATCCTATCCTCTATCCTATGCTATCATCTATCCTATCCTCTATTCTATCCAATCCTATATCCTGTCCTCTATCATATCCTATCCTCTATCCTATCCTATCCTCTATCCTATCCTCCATTCTATCCAATCCTATATCCTATCCTCTATCATATCCTATCCTCTATCCTATCCTATCCTCTATCCTATCCTATCCGCTATCCTATCCAATCCTATATCCTATTCTCTATCCTCTAACATATCCTATCCGCTATCCTATCCTATCCTCTATCCTATTCTATCCTCTATCCTATCCTCTATCCTATCCTCTATCCTATCCTATCCCCTATCCTATCATATCCTCTATCCTATCCTATCCTCTATCCTATCCTATCCTCTATCCTATCCTATCCTCTATCCTATCCTATCCTCTATCATATCCTATCCTCTATCCTATCCTATCCGCTATCCTGTCCTATCCTCTATCCTATCCTATCCTCTATCATATCATATCCTCTATCCTATCCTATCGTTTATCCTATCCTATCCTCTATCCTATCCTATCCTCTATCCTATCCTATCCTCTACCGTATATTATCCTCTATCCTATCCTATCCTCTACCCTATCCTATCCTCTATCCTATCCTATCCTCTATCCTATCCTATCCTCTACCCTATCCTATCCTCCATCCTATCCTATCCTCTATCCTATCCAATCCTATATCGTATCCTCTATCCTATCCTATCCTCTATCCTATCCTATTCTCTATCCTATCCTATCCTGTATCCTATCCTACCCTCTATCGTATCCTATCCTCTATCCTATCCTATCCTCTATCCTATCCTATCCTCTATCCTATTCTATCCTCTATCCTATTCTATCCTCTGTCCTAGCCAATCCTATATCCTATTCTCTATCCTATCCTATCCTCTATCGTATCCTATCCTCTATCCTATCCAATCCACTATCCTATCCTATCCTCTATCCTATCCTATCCTCTATCCTATCCTATCCTCTATCCTATCCTATCATCTATCCTATTCTATCGTTTATCCTTTCCTATCCTCTATCCTATCCTATCCTCTATCGTATCCTATCCTCTATCCTATCCTATCCTCTATCCTATCCTCTATCCTATCCTCCATCCTATCCTATCCACTATTCTATCCTATCCTCTATCCTATCCTATCCTCTATCATATCCTATCCTCTATCCTATCCTATTCTCTATCCTATCCTATCCTCTACCCTATCCTATCCTCTATCCTATCCTATCCTCTATCCTATCCTATTCTCTATCCTATCCTATCCTCTATCCTATCCTATCCTCTATCCTATCCTATCCTCTATCCTATTCTATCCTCTGTCCTAGCCAATCCTATATCCTATTCTCTATCCTATCCTATCCTCTATCGTATCCTATCCTCTATCCTATCCAATCCACTATCCTATCCTATCCTCTATCCTATCCTATCCTCTATCCTATCCTATCCTCTATCCTATCCTATCATCTATCCTATTCTATCGTTTATCCTTTCCTATCCTCTATCCTATCCTATCCTCTATCGTATCCTATCCTCTATCCTATCCTATCCTCTATCCTATCGTACCCTCAATCCTATCCTATCTTCTATCCTATCCTATCCTCTATCCTATCCTATTCTCTATCCTATCCTATCCTCTATCCTATCCTATCCTCTATCCTATCCTATCCTCTATCCTATCCTATCCTATCCTCTATCATATCCTATCCTCTATCCTATCTTATCCTCTATCCAATTCTATCCTCTATCCTATCCAATCCTATATCCTATCCTCTATCCTATCATATCCTCTATCCTATCCTATCCTCTATCCTATCCTATCCACTATCCTATCCTACCCTCAATCCTATCCTATCCTCTAGGCTATCCTATCCTCTATCCTATCCTATTCTCTATCCTATCCTATCCTCTACCCTATCCTATCCTCTATCCTATCCTATCCTCTATCCTATCCTATCCTCTATCCTATCCTATCCTCTATCATATCCTATCCTCTATCCTATCTTATCCTCTATCCTATTCTATCCTCTATCCTATCCAATCCTATATCCTATTCTCTATCCTATCCTATCCTCTATCCTAACCTATCCTCTATCCTATCATATCCTCTATCCTATCCTATCCTCTATCCTACCCTATCCACTATCCTATCGTACCCTCAATCCTATCCTATCCTCTATCCTATCCTATCCTCTATCCTATCCTATTCTCTATCCTATCCTATCCTCTATCCTATCCTATTCTCTATCCTATCCTATCCTCTATCGTATCCTATCTTCTATCCTATCCAATCCACAATCCTATCCTATCCTCTATCCTATCCTATCCTCTATCCTATCCTATCCTCTATCCTATCCTATCCTCTATCCTATCCTATCATCTATCCTATTCTATCGTTTATCCTTTCCTATCCTCTATCCTATCCTATCCTCTATCGTATCCTATCCTCTATCCTATCCTATCCTCTATCCTATCCTATCCTCTATCCTATCCTATCCTCTATCCTATCCTATCCTCTATCCTATCCTATCCTCTATCCTATCCTATCCTCTATCCTATCCTATCCTCTATCCTATCCTATCCTCTAACATATCCTATCCGCTATCCTATCCTATCCTCCAGCCTATCCTATCCTCAACCTATCCTATCCTCTATCCTATCCTATCCTCTATCCTATCCTATCTCTATCCTACCCTATCCTCTATCCTATCCTATCCTCTAACATATCCTATCCGCTATCCTATCCTATCCTCTATCCTATTCTATCCTCTATCCTATCCAATCCTATATCCTATTCTCTATCCTATCCTATCCTCTATCCTATTCTATCCTCTATCCTATCCAATCCTATATCCTATTCTCTATCCTATCCTATCCTCTATCGTATCCTATCCTCTATCCTATCCAATCCTATATCGTATCCTCTATCCTATCCTATCCTCTATCCTATCCTATCCACTATCCTATCCTATCCTCTATCCTATCCTCTATCCTATCCTATCCTCTATCCTATCCTATCCTCTATCCTATCCTATCCTCTGTCCTATCCTATCTTCTAACATATCCGATCCGCTATCCTATCCTATCCTCTATCGTATCCTATCCTCTATCCTATCCTATCCTCTATCATATCCTATCCTCTATCCTATCCTATCCTCTATCCTATCCTATCCGCTATCCTATCCAATCCTATATCCTATTCTCTATCCTATCCTATCCTCTATCGTATCCTATCCTCTATCCTATCCTATCCTCTATCCTATCCTATCCTCTATCCTATCCTATCCTCTATCATATCCTATCCTCTATCCTATCCTATCCTCTATCCTATCCTATCGTTTATCCTTTCCTATCCTCTATCCTATCCTATCCTCTATCGTATCCTATCCTCTATCCTATCCTATCCTCTATCCTATCCTCTATCCTATCCTCTATCCTATCCTCTATCCTATCCTATCCACTATTCTATCCTATCCTCTATCCTATCCTATCCTCTATCCTATCATATCCTCTATCCTATCCTATCCTCTATCCTATCCTATCCACTATCCTATCGTACCCTCAATCCTATCCTATCTTCTATCCTATCCTATCCTCTATCCTATCCTATTCTCTATCCTATCCTATCCTCTATCCTATCCTATCCTCTATCCTATCCTATCCTCTATCCTATCCTATCCTATCCTCTATCATATCCTATCCTCTATCCTATCTTATCCTCTATCCAATTCTATCCTCTATCCTATCCAATCCTATATCCTATCCTCTATCCTATCATATCCTCTATCCTATCCTATCCTCTATCCTATCCTATCCACTATCCTATCGTACCCTCAATCCTATCCTATCCTCTATCCTATCCTATCCTATCCTCTATCCTATCCTATTCTCTATCCTATCCTATCCTCTATCCTATCCTATCCTCTATCCTATCCTATACTCTATCCTATCCTATCCTCTATCCTATCCAATCCTCTATCGTGTTCGCTATCCTATCCTATCCTCTACCGTATCCTATCCTCTATCCTACCCAATCCTCCATCCTATCCTATTCTCCACCCTATCCTATCCTCTATCGTATGCTATCGTCTATCCTAACCAATCCTCCATCCTATCCTATCCTCTATCCTATCCTATTCTCTATCCTATCCTATCCTCTATCCTATCCTATCCTCTATGCTATCCTATCCTCTATCCTATCCTATCCTCTAACATATCCTATCCGCTATCCTATCCTATCCTCTATCCTATCCTATCCTCAACCTATCCTATCCTCTATCCTATCCTATCCTCTATCCTATCCTATCTCTATCCTATCCTATCCTCTATCCTATCCTATCCTCTATCCTATCCTATCCTCTATCCTATCCTATCCTCTAAGATATCCGATCCGCTATCCTATCCTATCCTCTATCGTATCCTATCCTCTATCCTATCCTATCCTCTATCATATCCTATCCTCTATCCTATCCTATCCTCTATCCTATCCTATCCGCTATCCTATCCAATCCTATATCCTATTCTCTATCCTATCCTATCCTCTATCGTATCCTATCCTCTATCCTATCCTATCCTCTATCCTATCCTATCCTCTATCCTATCCTATCCTCTGTCCTATCCTATCTTCTAACATATCCGATCCGCTATCCTATCCTATCCTCTATCGTATCCTATCCTCTATCCTATCCTATCCTCTATCCTATCTTATCCTCTATCCTATTCTATCCTCTATCCTATCCAATCCTATATCCTATTCTCTATCCTATCCTATCCTCTATCCTAACCTATCCTCTATCCTATCATATCCTCTATCCTATCCTATCCTCTATCCTACCCTATCCACTATCCTATCGTACCCTCAATCCTATCCTATCCTCTATCCTATCCTATCCTCTATCCTATCCTATTCTCTATCCTATCCTATCCTCTATCCTATCCTATTCTCTATCCTATCCTATCCTCTATCGTATCCTATCTTCTATCCTATCCAATCCACTATCCTATCCTATCCTCTATCCTATCCTATCCTCTATCCTATCCTATCCTCTATCCTATCCTATCCTCTATCCTATCCTATCCTCTATCCTATCCTATCATCTATCCTATTCTATCGTTTATCCTTTCCTATCCTCTATCCTATCCTATCCTCTATCGTATCCTATCCTCTATCCTATCCTATCCTCTATCCTATCCTATCCTCTATCCTATCCTATCCTCTATCCTATCCTATCCTCTATCCTATCCTATCCTCTATCCTATCCTATCCTCTATCCTATCCTATCCTCTATCCTATCCTATCCTCTAAATATCCTATCCGCTATCCTATCCTATCCTCCAGCCTATCCTATCCTCAACCTATCCTATCCTCTATCCTATCCTATCCTCTATCCTATCCTATCTCTATCCTACCCTATCCTCTATCCTATCCTATCCTCTAACATATCCTATCCGCTATCCTATCCTATCCTCTATCCTATTCTATCCTCTATCCTATCCAATCCTATATCCTATTCTCTATCCTATCCTATCCTCTATCCTATTCTATCCTCTATCCTATCCAATCCTATATCCTATTCTCTATCCTATCCTATCCTCTATCGTATCCTATCCTCTATCCTATCCAATCCTATATCGTATCCTCTATCCTATCCTATCCTCTATCCTATCCTATCCACTATCCTATCCTATCCTCTATCCTATCCTCTATCCTATCCTATCCTCTATCCTATCCTATCCTCTATCCTATCCTATCCTCTATCCTATCCTATCCTCTATCCTATCCTATCCTCTAAGATATCCGATCCTCTATCCTATCCTATCCACTATCCTATCCTATCCTCTATCCTATCCTATCCTCTATCATATCCTATCCTCTATCCTATCCTATCCTCTATCCTATCCTATCCGCTATCCTATCCAATCCTATATCCTATTCTCTATCCTATCCTATCCTCTATCGTATCCTATCCTCTATCCTATCCTATCCTCTATCCTATCTTATCCTCTATCCTATTCTATCCTCTATCCTATCCAATCCTATATCCTATTCTCTATCCTATCCTATCCTCTATCCTAACCTATCCTCTATCCTATCATATCCTCTATCCTATCCTATCCTCTATCCTACCCTATCCACTATCCTATCGTACCCTCAATCCTATCCTATCCTCTATCCTATCCTATCCTCTATCCTATCCTATTCTCTATCCTATCCTATCCTCTATCCTATCCTTTTCTCTATCCTATCCTATCCTCTATCGTATCCTATCTTCTATCCTATCCAATCCACTATCCTATCCTATCCTCTATCCTATCCTATCCTCTATCCTATCCTATCCTCTATCCTATCCTATCCTCTATCCTATCCTATCATCTATCCTATTCTATCGTTTATCCTTTCCTATCCTCTATCCTATCCTATCCTCTATCGTATCCTATCCTCTATCCTATCCTATCCTCTATCCTATCCTATCCTCTATCCTATCCTATCCTCTATCCTATCCTATCCTCTATCCTATCCTATCCTCTATCCTATCCTATCCTCTAAATATCCTATCCGCTATCCTATCCTATCCTCCAGCCTATCCTATCCTCAACCTATCCTATCCTCTATCCTATCCTATCCTCTATCCTATCCTATCTCTATCCTACCCTATCCTCTATCCTATCCTATCCTCTAACATATCCTATCCGCTATCCTATCCTATCCTCTATCCTATTCTATCCTCTATCCTATCCAATCCTATATCCTATTCTCTATCCTATCCTATCCTCTATCCTATCCTATCCGCCATCCTATCCAATCCTATATCCTATTCTCTATCCTAACCTATCCTCTATCGTATCCTATCCTCTATCCTATACTATCCTCTATCCTATCCTATCCTCTATCCTATCCTATCCTCTATCATATCCTATCCTCTATCCTATCCTATCCTCTATCCTATCCTATCGTTTATCCTTTCCTATCCTCTATCCTATCCTATCCTCTATCGTATCCTATCCTCTATCCTATCCTATCCTCTATCCTATCCTCTATCCTATCCTCTATCCTATCCTCTATCCTATCCTCTATCCTATCCTATCCACTATTCTATCCTATCCTCTATCCTATCCTATCCTCTATCCTATCATATCCTCTATCCTATCCTATCCTCTATCCTATCCTATCCACTATCCTATCCTATCATCTATCCTATTCTATCGTTTATCCTTTCCTATCCTCTATCCTATCCTATCCTCTATCGTATCCTATCCTCTATCCTATCCTATCCTCTATCCTATCCTATCCTCTATCCTATCCTATCCTCTATCCTATCCTATCCTCTATCCTATCCTATCCTCTATCCTATCCTATCCTCTAACATATCCTATCCGCTATCCTATCCTATCCTCCAGCCTATCCTATCCTCAACCTATCCTATCCTCTATCCTATCCTATCCTCTATCCTATCCTATCTCTATCCTACCCTATCCTCTATCCTATCCTATCCTCTAACATATCCTATCCGCTATCCTATCCTATCCTCTATCCTATTCTATCCTCTATCCTATCCAATCCTATATCCTATTCTCTATCCTATCCTATCCTCTATCCTATTCTATCCTCTATCCTATCCAATCCTATATCCTATTCTCTATCCTATCCTATCCTCTATCGTATCCTATCCTCTATCCTATCCAATCCTATATCGTATCCTCTATCCTATCCTATCCTCTATCCTATCCTATCCACTATCCTATCCTATCCTCTATCCTATCCTCTATCCTATCCTATCCTCTATCCTATCCTATCCTCTATCCTATCCTATCCTCTATCCTATCCTATCCTCTATCCTACCCTATCCACTATCCTATCGTACCCTCAATCCTATCCTATCCTCTATCCTATCCTATCCTCTATCCTATCCTATTCTCTATCCTATCCTATCCTCTATCCTATCCTTTTCTCTATCCTATCCTATCCTCTATCGTATCCTATCTTCTATCCTATCCAATCCACTATCCTATCCTATCCTCTATCCTATCCTATCCTCTATCCTATCCTATCCTCTATCCTATCCTATCCTCTATCCTATCCTATCATCTATCCTATTCTATCGTTTATCCTTTCCTATCCTCTATCCTATCCTATCCTCTATCGTATCCTATCCTCTATCCTATCCTATCCTCTATCCTATCCTATCCTCTATCCTATCCTATCCTCTATCCTATCCTATCCTCTATCCTATCCTATCCTCTATCCTATCCTATCCTCTAAATATCCTATCCGCTATCCTATCCTATCCTCCAGCCTATCCTATCCTCAACCTATCCTATCCTCTATCCTATCCTATCCTCTATCCTATCCTATCTCTATCCTACCCTATCCTCTATCCTATCCTATCCTCTAACATATCCTATCCGCTATCCTATCCTATCCTCTATCCTATTCTATCCTCTATCCTATCCAATCCTATATCCTATTCTCTATCCTATCCTATCCTCTATCCTATCCTATCCGCCATCCTATCCAATCATATATCCTATTCTCTATCCTATCCTATCCTCTATCGTATCCTATCCTCTATCCTATCCTATCCTCTATCCTATCCTATCCTCTATCCTATCCTATCCTCTATCATATCCTATCCTCTATCCTATCCTATCCTCTATCCTATCCTATCGTTTATCCTTTCCTATCCTCTATCCTATCCTATCCTCTATCGTATCCTATCCTCTATCCTATCCTATCCTCTATCCTATCCTCTATCCTATCCTCTATCCTATCCTCTATCCTATCCTCTATCCTATCCTATCCACTATTCTATCCTATCCTCTATCCTATCCTATCCTCTATCCTATCCTATCCTCTATCCTATCCTATCCTCTAACATATCCTATCCGCTATCCTATCCTATCCTCCAGCCTATCCTATCCTCAACCTATCCTATCCTCTATCCTATCCTATCCTCTATCCTATCCTATCTCTATCCTACCCTATCCTCTATCCTATCCTATCCTCTAACATATCCTATCCGCTATCCTATCCTATCCTCTATCCTATTCTATCCTCTATCCTATCCAATCCTATATCCTATTCTCTATCCTATCCTATCCTCTATCCTATTCTATCCTCTATCCTATCCAATCCTATATCCTATTCTCTATCCTATCCTATCCTCTATCGTATCCTATCCTCTATCCTATCCAATCCTATATCGTATCCTCTATCCTATCCTATCCTCTATCCTATCCTATCCACTATCCTATCCTATCCTCTATCCTATCCTCTATCCTATCCTATCCTCTATCCTATCCTATCCTCTATCCTATCCTATCCTCTATCCTATCCTATCCTCTATCCTATCCTATCCTCTATCCTATCCTATCCTCTAAGATATCCGATCCGCTATCCTATCCTATCCTCTATCGTATCCTATCCTCTATCCTATCCTATCCTCTATCATATCCTATCCTCTATCCTATCCTATCCTCTATCCTATCCTATCCGCTATCCTATCCAATCCTATATCCTATTCTCTATCCTATCCTATCCTCTATCGTATCCTATCCTCTATCCTATCCTATCCTCTATCCTATCCTATCCTCTATCCTATCCTATCCTCTGTCCTATCCTATCTTCTAACATATCCGATCCGCTATCCTATCCTATCCTCTATCGTATCCTATCCTCTATCCTATCCTATCCTCTATCATATCCTATCCTCTATCCTATCCTATCCTCTATCCTATCCTATCCGCTATCCTATCCAATCCTATATCCTATTCTCTATCCTATCCTATCCTCTATCGTATCCTATCCTCTATCCTATCCTATCCTCTATCCTATCCTATCCTCTATCCTATCCTATCCTCTATCATATCCTATCCTCTATCCTATCCTATCCTCTATCCTATCCTATCGTTTATCCTTTCCTATCCTCTATCCTATCCTATCCTCTATCGTATCCTATCCTCTATCCTATCCTATCCTCTATCCTATCCTCTATCCTATCCTCTATCCTATCCTCTATCCTATCCTATCCACTATTCTATCCTATCCTCTATCCTATCCTATCCTCTATCCTATCATATCCTCTATCCTATCCTATCCTCTATCCTATCCTATCCACTATCCTATCGTACCCTCAATCCTATCCTATCTTCTATCCTATCCTATCCTCTATCCTATCCTATTCTCTATCCTATCCTATCCTCTATCCTATCCTATCCTCTATCCTATCCGATCCTCTATCCTATCCTATCCTATCCTCTATCATATCCTATCCTCTATCCTATCTTATCCTCTATCCAATTCTATCCTCTATCCTATCCAATCCTATATCCTACACTCTATCCTATCATATCCTCTATCCTATCCTATTCTCTATCCTATCCTATCCTCTACCCTATCCTATCCTCTATCCTATCCTATCCTCTATCCAATCCTATCCTCTATCCTATCCTATCCTCTATCATATCCTATCCTCTATCCTATCTTATCCTCTATCCTATTCTATCCTCTATCCTATCCAATCCTATATCCTATTCTCTATCCTATCCTATCCTCTATCCTAACCTATCCTCTATCCTATCATATCCTCTATCCTATCCTATCCTCTATCCTACCCTATCCACTATCCTATCGTACCCTCAATCCTATCCTATCCGCTATCCTATCCTATCCTCTATCCTATCCTATTCTCTATCCTATCCTATCCTCTATCCTATCCTATCCTCTATCCTATCCTATCCTCTATCCTATCCTATCCTCTATCCTATCCTATCCTCTATCCTATCCTATCCTCTATCCTATCCTATCCTCTGTCCTATCCTATCTTCTAACATATCCGATCCGCTATCCTATCCTATCCTCTATCGTATCCTATCCTCTATCCTATCCTATCCTCTATCATATCCTATCCTCTATCCTATCCTATCCTCTATCCTATCCTATCCGCTATCCTATCCAATCCTATATCCTATTCTCTATCCTATCCTATCCTCTATCCTATCCTATCCTCTATCGTATCCTATCCTCTATCCTATCCTATCCTCTATCCTATCCTATCCTCTATCATATCCCATCCTCTATCCTATCCTATCCTCTATCCTATCCTATCCGCTATCCTATCCAATCCTATATCCTATTCTCTATCCTATCCTATCCTCTATCGTATCCTATCCTCTATCCTATCCTATCCTCTATCCTATCCTATCCTCTATCCTATCCTATCCTCTGTCCTATCCTATCTTCTAACATATCCGATCCGCTATCCTATCCTATCCTCTATCGTATCCTATCCTCTATCCTATCCTATCCTCTATCATATCCTATCCTCTATCCTATCCTATCCTCTATCCTATCCTATCCGCTATCCTATCCAATCCTATATCCTATTCTCTATCCTATCCTATCCTCTATCGTATCCAATCCTCTATCCTATCCTATCCTCTATCCTATCCTATCCTCTATCCTATCCTATCCTCTATCATATCCTATCCTCTATCCTATCCTGTCCTCTATCCTATCCTATCGTTTATCCTTTCCTATCCTCTATCCTATCCTATCCTCTATCGTATCCTATCCTCTATCCTATCCTATCCTCTATCCTATCCTATCCACTATCCTATCGTACCCTCAATCCTATCCTATCTTCTATCCTATCCTATCCTCTATCCTATCCTATTCTCTATCCTATCCTATCCTCTATCCTATCCTATCCTCTATCCTATCCTATCCTCTATCCTATCCTATCCTATCCTCTATCATATCCTATCCTCTATCCTATTTTATCCTCTATCCTATCCTATCCTCTATCCTATCCTATCCACTATCCTATCGTACCCTCAATCCTATCCTATCCTCTATCCTATCCTATCCTCTATCCTATCCTATTCTCTATCCTATCCTATCCTCTATCCTATCCTATCCTCTATCCTATCCTATACTCTATCCTATCCTATCCTCTATCCTATCCAATCCTCTATCGTGTTCGCTATCCTATCCTATCCTCTACCGTATCCTATCCTCTATGCTACCCAATCCTCCATCCTATCCTATTCTCCACCCTATCCTATCCTCTATCGTATGCTATCGTCTATCCTACCCAATCCTCCATCCTATCCTATCCTCTATCCTATCCTATTCTCTATCCTATCCTATCCTGTATCCTATCCTACGCTCTATCGTATCCTATCCTCTATCCTATCCTATCCTCTATCCTATCCTATTCTCTATCCTATCCTATCCTCTATCCTATCCTATCCTCTATCCTATCATATCCTCTATCCTATCCTATCCTCTATCAAACCCTATCCACTATCCTATCGTACCCTCAATCCTATCCTATCCTCTACCCTATCCTATCCTCT
Source organism: Halictus rubicundus (assembly GCF_050948215.1). Classification (NCBI taxonomy): domain Eukaryota; kingdom Metazoa; phylum Arthropoda; class Insecta; order Hymenoptera; family Halictidae; genus Halictus; species Halictus rubicundus. The sequence continues at coordinate 1,310,770 of NW_027488581.1, read as the reverse complement.
ATCCTATCCTATTCTCTATCCTATCCTATCCTCTATCCTATCCTATCCTCTATCCTATCCTATCCTCTATCCTATCCTATCCTCTATCCTATCCTATCCTCTATCCTATCCTATCCTCTAACATATCCTATCCGCTATCCTATCCTATCCTCTATCCTATCCTATCCTCAACCTATCCTATCCTCTATCCTATCCTATCCTCTATCCTATCCTATCTCTATCCTATCCTATCCTCTATCCTATCCTATCCTCTAACATATCCTATCCGCTATCCTATCCTATCCTCTATCCTATTCTATCCTCTATCCTATCCAATCCTATATCCTATTCTCTATCCTATCCTATCCTCTATCGTATCCTATCCTCTATCCTATCCTAACCTCTATCCTATCCTATCCTCTATCCTATCCTATCCTCTATCCTATCCTATCCTCTATGCTATCCTATCCTCTATCCGATCCTATCCTCTAACATATCCTATCCGCTATCCTATCCTATCCTCTATCCTATCCTATCCTCAACCTATGCTATCCTCTATCCTATCCTATCCTCAACCTATGCTATCCTCTATCCTATCCTATCCTCTATCCTATCCTATCTCTATCCTATCCTATCCTCTATCCTATCCTATCCTCTAACATATCCTATCCTCTATCCTATCCTACCCTCTATCCTATCCTATCCTCTATCCTATTCTATCCTCTATCCTATCGTACCCTCAATCCTATCCTATCCTATATGCTATCCTATCCTCTATCCTATCCTATTCTCTATCCTATCCTATCCTCTATCCTATCCTATCCTCTATCCTATCCTATCCTCTATCCTATCCTATCCTCTATCATATCCTATCCTCTATCCTATCTTATCCTCTATCCTATTCTATCCTCTATCCTATCCAATCCTATATCCTATTCTCTATCCTATCCTATCCTCTATCCTATCCTATCCTCTATCCTATCCTATCCTCTATCCTATCCTATCCTCTATCCTATCCTATCCTCTAACATATCCTATCCGCTATCCTATCCTATCCTCTATCCTATCCTATCCTCAACCTATCCTATCCTCTATCCTATCCTATTCTCTATCCTATCCTATCTCTATCCTATCCTATCCTCTATCCTATCATATCCTCTATCCTATCCTATCCTCTATCCTACCCTATCCTCTATCCTATTCTATCCTCTATCCTATCCAATCCTATATCCTATTCTCCATCCTATCCTATCCTCTATCGTATCCTATCCTCCATCCTATCCCATCCTCTATCCTATCCTATCCTGTACCCTATAATATCCTCTATCCTATCATATTCTCTATCCTATCCTATCCTCTATCGTATCCTATCCTCCATCCTATCCCATCCTCTATCCTATCCTATCCTGTACCCTATAATATCCTCTATCCTATCCTATTCTCTATCCTATCCTATCTCTATCCTATCCTATCCTCTATCCTATCATGTCCTCTATCCTATCCTATCCTCTATCCTACCCTATCCTCTATCCTATTCTATCCTCTATCCTATCCAATCCTATATCCTATTCTCCATCCTATCCTATCCTCTATCGTATCCTATCCTCCATCCTATCCCATCCTCTATCCTATCCTATCCTGTACCCTATAATATCCTCTATCCTATCCTATTCTCTATCCTATCCTATCTCTATCCTATCCTATCCTCTATCCTATCATATCCTCTATCCTATCCTATCCTCTATCCTACCCTATCCTCTATCCTATTCTATCCTCTATCCTATCCAATCCTATATCCTATTCTCCATCCTATCCTATCCTCTATCGTATCCTATCCTCTATCCTATCCTATCCTCTATCCTATCCTATCCACTATCCTATCGTACCCTCAATCCTATCCTATCTTCTATCCTATCCTATCCTCTATCCTATCCTATTCTCTATCCTATCCTATCCTCTATCCTATCCTATCCTCTATCCTATCCTATCCTCTATCCTATCCTATCCTATCCTCTATCATATCCTATCCTCTATCCTATTTTATCCTCTATCCTATCCTATCCTCTATCCTATCCTATCCACTATCCTATCGTACCCTCAATCCTATCCTATCCTCTATCCTATCCTATCCTCTATCCTATCCTATTCTCTATCCTATCCTATCCTCTATCCTATCCTATCCTCTATCCTATCCTATACTCTATCCTATCCTATCCTCTATCCTATCCAATCCTCTATCGTGTTCGCTATCCTATCCTATCCTCTACCGTATCCTATCCTCTATGCTACCCAATCCTCCATCCTATCCTATTCTCCACCCTATCCTATCCTCTATCGTATGCTATCGTCTATCCTACCCAATCCTCCATCCTATCCTATCCTCTATCCTATCCTATTCTCTATCCTATCCTATCCTGTATCCTATCCTACGCTCTATCGTATCCTATCCTCTATCCTATCCTATCCTCTATCCTATCCTATTCTCTATCCTATCCTATCCTCTATCCTATCCTATCCTCTATCCTATCATATCCTCTATCCTATCCTATCCTCTATCAAACCCTATCCACTATCCTATCGTACCCTCAATCCTATCCTATCCTCTACCCTATCCTATCCTCTATCCTATCCTATTCTCTATCCTATCCTATCCTCTATCCTATCCTATCCTCTATCCTATCCTATCCTCTATCCTATCCTATCCTCTATCCTATCCTATCCTCTATCCTATCCTATCCTCTAACATATCCTATCCGCTATCCTATCCTATCCTCTATCCTATCCTATCCTCAACCTATCCTATCCTCTATCCTATCGAATCCTCTATCCTATCCTATCTCTATCCTATCCTATCCTCTATCCTATCCTATCCTCTAACATATCCTATCCGCTATCCTATCCTATCCTCTATCCTATTCTATCCTCTATCCTATCCAATCCTATATCCTATTCTCTATCCTATCCTATCCTCTATCGTATCCTATCCTCTATCCTATCCTAACCTCTATCCTATCCTATCCTCTATCCTATCCTATCCTCTATCCTATCCTATCCTCTATGCTATCCTATCCTCTATCCGATCCTATCCTCTAACATATCCTATCCGCTATCCTATCCTATCCTCTATCCTATCCTATCCTCAACCTATGCTATCCTCTATCCTATCCTATCCTCTATCCTATCCTATCTCTATCCTATCCTATCCTCTATCCTATCCTATCCTCTAACATATCCTATCCTCTATCCTATCCTACCCTCTATCCTATCCTATCCTCTATCCTATTCTATCCTCTATCCTATCGTACCCTCAATCCTATCCTATCCTATATGCTATCCTATCCTCTATCCTATCCTATTCTCTATCCTATCCTATCCTCTATCCTATCCTATCCTCTATCCTATCCTATCCTCTATCCTATCCTATCCTCTATCATATCCTATCCTCTATCCTATCTTATCCTCTATCCTATTCTATCCTCTATCCTATCCAATCCTATATCCTATTCTCTATCCTATCCTATCCTCTATCCTATCCTATCCTCTATCCTATCCTATCCTCTATCCTATCCTATCCTCTATCCTATCCTATCCTCTAACATATCCTATCCGCTATCCTATCCTATCCTCTATCCTATCCTATCCTCAACCTATCCTATCCTCTATCCTATCCTATTCTCTATCCTATCCTATCTCTATCCTATCCTATCCTCTATCCTATCATATCCTCTATCCTATCCTATCCTCTATCCTACCCTATCCTCTATCCTATTCTATCCTCTATCCTATCCAATCCTATATCCTATTCTCCATCCTATCCTATCCTCTATCGTATCCTATCCTCCATCCTATCCCATCCTCTATCCTATCCTATCCTGTACCCTATAATATCCTCTATCCTATCATATTCTCTATCCTATCCTATCCTCTATCGTATCCTATCCTCCATCCTATCCCATCCTCTATCCTATCCTATCCTGTACCCTATAATATCCTCTATCCTATCCTATTCTCTATCCTATCCTATCTCTATCCTATCCTATCCTCTATCCTATCATGTCCTCTATCCTATCCTATCCTCTATCCTACCCTATCCTCTATCCTATTCTATCCTCTATCCTATCCAATCCTATATCCTATTCTCCATCCTATCCTATCCTCTATCGTATCCTATCCTCCATCCTATCCCATCCTCTATCCTATCCTATCCTGTACCCTATAATATCCTCTATCCTATCCTATTCTCTATCCTATCCTATCTCTATCCTATCCTATCCTCTATCCTATCATATCCTCTATCCTATCCTATCCTCTATCCTACCCTATCCTCTATCCTATTCTATCCTCTATCCTATCCAATCCTATATCCTATTCTCCATCCTATCCTATCCTCTATCGTATCCTATCCTCCATCCTATCCCATCCTCTATCCTATCCTATCCTGTACCCTATAATATCCTCTATCCTATCATATTCTCTATCCTATCCTATCCTCTATCCTATCCTATCCTCTATCCTATCCTCTATCCTATCCTCCATCCTATCCTATCCACTATTCTATCCTATCCTCTATCCTATCCTATCCTCTATCCTATCATATCCTCTATCCTATCCTACCGTCTATCCTATCCTATCCACTATGCTATCCTATCCTCTATGCTATCCTATCCTCTATCATATCCTATCCTCTATCCTATCTTATCCTCTATCCTATTCTATCCTCTATCATATCCAATCCTATATCCTATTCTCTATCCTATCCTATCCTCTATCCTATCCTATCCTCTATCCTATCCTATCCTCTATCCTATCCTATCGTTTATCCTTTCCTATCCTCTATCCTATCCTATCCTCTATCGTATCCTATCCTCTATCCTATCCTATCCTCTATCCTATCCTCTATCCTATCCTCCATCCTATCCTATCCACTATTCTATCCTATCCTCTATCCTATCCTATCCTCTATCCTATCATATCCTCTATTCTACCCTACCCTCTATCCTATCCTATCCACTATGCTATCGTACCCTCAATCCTATCCTATCCTCTATCCTATCCTATCCTCTATCCTATCCTATCCTCTATCCTATCCTATCCTATCCTCTACCCTATCCTATCCTCTATCCTATCCTATCCTCTATCCTATCCAATCCTATATCGTATCCTCTATCCTATCCTATCCTCTATCCTATCCTATTCTCTATCCTATCCTATCCTGTATCCTATCCTACCCTCTATCGTATCCTATCCTCTATCCTATCCTATCCTCTATCCTATCCTATTCTCTATGCTATCCTATCCTCTATCCTATCCTATCCTCTATCCTATCCTATCCTCTATCCTATTCTATCCTCTATCCTAGCCAATCCTATATCCTATTCTCTATCCTACCCTATCCTCTATCCTATCCTATCCTCTATCCTATCCTATCCTATCGTTTATCCTTTCCTATCCTTTATCCTATCCTATCCTCTATCGTATCCTATCCTCTATCCTATCCTATCCTCTATCCTATCCTCTATCCTATCCTCCATCCTATCCTATCCACTATTCTATCCTATCCTCTATCCTATCCTATCCTCTATCCTATCATATCCTCTATTCTACCCTACCCTCTATCCTATCCTATCCACTATGCTATCGTACCCTCAATCCTATCCTATCCTCTATCCTATCCTATCCTCTATGCTATCCTATCCTCTATCATATCCTATCCTCTATCCTATCTTATCCTCTATCCTATTCTATCCTCTATCATATCCAATCCTATATCCTATTCTCTATCCTATCCTATCCTCTATCCTATCCTATCCTCTATCCTATCCTATCCTCTATCCTATCCTATCGTTTATCCTTTCCTATCCTCTATCCTATCCTATCCTCTATCGTATCCTATCCTCTATCCTATCCTATCCTCTATCCTATCCTCTATCCTATCCTCCATCCTATCCTATCCACTATTCTATCCTATCCTCTATCCTATCCTATCCTCTATCCTATCATATCCTCTATTCTACCCTACCCTCTATCCTATCCTATCCACTATGCTATCGTACCCTCAATCCTATCCTATCCTCTATCCTATCCTATCCTCTATCCTATCCTATCCTCTATCCTATCCTATCCTATCCTCTACCCTATCCTATCCTCTATCCTATCCTATCCTCTATCCTATCCAATCCTATATCGTATCCTCTATCCTATCCTATCCTCTATCCTATCCTATTCTCTATCCTATTTTTTTTTTTTTTTTTTTTTTTTTTTTTTTTTTTTTTTTTTTCCGAGGAGGTAATCACTATTACGGATACCCGACCCCTCCCGGGGGGGAGTGGGCCGGGTTATGTGGGACTCCTCGGCTGGTGGGTGCAATGCCGAGTATACCCACTAACTCCTCCCCGTCCGTCCCTAGGCTCCTGGGGGCACCCGTGGTCCGCGCGCGCATGTCTATCCGGTGTGCCCCCGCCTTAGCATTCCTCCCTGGGTGGGGGACGCGGCCTCCACCCTATCCTACTCTATCCGAAGGCGCCACGCAACGGACGACGTGAAGCCTTCCCCCCCATTTAGGCCGCCCGATGGACGTCCGGGCCCCCGCCCAAGACGTCCGACGGCCTCCGGGGACGCCATTGGCAACCGAGTATAAGGAGACCGTCGGTCCCCCGCCTCGAGATCACCAAGGGCGCCCCCGCCCGCGTTAAGGACGCCGCAACGGAGGCACGCCCCCGGGGCGTGCCCTGCGTCTCCTTCTCCCACCCCTTCGGCCGGGATCGTGATTTCGCTCACGACCCCGTTCCGCAGCCTCCTTCTGCAGCATTACCTGCTCACAGAAGGAGGCGAACCCTCTCCACGCCCCCTCGCCGCCCGCTGCCGCCGAGACGACAGCCGGAAGCGAGAGGTCATGGCCCACTGCGCGCCGCAGAGCACGGCGCTCACCCGCCCACGCTGGACACTCCTCCAGAGTGTGCTGCGCCGTGTCCCGCGACTCGCCGCAGTGGTGACACGCCTCCTCGGCCTCCCGCCCGATGCGACACAGGTACACACCGAAGCAACCGTGCCCGGTCATCACCTGCGTCACTCGGTAGGAGACCCTATGCCCCATCCATCCCCTGTTCCACCGGTCGAACACGGGGAGGATGGCCCGAACGGCCCGCCTCCCTCCTTCCTCCGTCCCGTGAAGGCTTTCGCGCCATTCCCGGGCGGCGGCCCGCCGAGCGCGGCCCCTGTACTCCACCACATCGAGCGCCACCCGATCCGGAGCCATCCCCCTCCGCTGGAGGTCCCTGGCGTACCCGTGTACGTCCGACAACACGCGGGCCTCCAGCTCGAGGGGGATAAGCCCCGACATCACCATCGCCGTCGCGTAAGAGATGGTGCGATACCCCCGCACGATGCCAATGGCCAGCCTGCGCTCGATTCGGCGCAGCAGTGCTCGCACACCGCTACGCCCCCCGGCCAAGACATCGTACGCCCACACAGGGGCTCCGTACAGGACTAAAACCCGCACCACCACCGCGAACAGGCGACGCACCCGTCCACAGGGTCCCCCGAGATTCGGGAGAAGACGACCGAGCGCAGCGGTCGCCCTCTCCGCCCGGGGCACTAGCGACTCGATGTGGCGGCAGAAACGCCACAGGCCGTCGAGCTCGAGTCCCAGGTACCGCATCTGGAACCCGACCTCGACCGCTCCCCCCCCACGGCGATCCAGCACTGGGGAGGCGCCGCCAGCCGGGCCCGGTGGTAAAACCACATGGCCCTGGTCTTAGCGACGGACACCTCTAGGCCCAGAGACCGGATCGCGCGTACCGCGCGCCACGCGCCGCGCTCCGCCAGGCAGACGGCCTCCTTCGTATACCTCCCGGTGGCAAGCACCAACGTGTCGTCGGCGTAACACGTTAGGCTGACACCGGGAGGCATCCCCTCCCGCAGGACGCTGTCGTACGCGAGGTTCCACAGCAACGGGCCCAACACCGAGCCCTGTGGAACCCCCCGCACGACGCTCCTGCGAATCATCCCGTACCGGCCAGGATATTCTATGCTCCTGTCGGAGAGATAGTCCCCGATCACCCTCCTAAGGTACGGAGGCACCTGGTGGAAGACCAGGGCCTCCGAAATTCTATCCCAGGGGACGGTGTTGAACGCGTTGGCGATATCCAAGGAGATCGCCAACGCAACACCGCCCCCCTCCGTACAGGCCTCCGAGAGAGCCCTCACCCGCCGAATTGCGTCGACGGTGGAGAGACCCCCCCGGAAGCCGAACTGCGCCTCGCTCAGATCGGGGACTCCTCCCCCCGACAGGTGCCGGACGAGGCGTCCAACGAGAACGCGCTCGAACAACTTCCCCGCCTCGTCCAGCAAGCAAATTGGCCGGTACCCGGAGGGCGAGTCCCGGGACTTGCCCGCCTTTGGAAGGAGGACCAGCCTGCCTGACTTCCATAGTGGGGGGAACACTCCCTCCCTCAGACAACTGTTGAACAGCCGCCTGAGTTCGGGAGCGAGCCCCCCCTCCAATGCCAAGACCAACGCGCGGCCCGACACCCCGTCAGGACCCGGGGCCTTGCGGCCCACCCGACGGGCCCTGGTCACCGCCTCCCCGAGCTCGCCGGCTGACACCTCCCACTCCGCGGACCAGGAGAGAGGCTCCTGGCCCGGATGGAGGCGGTGTCGCTGTCCCCCCTCACGCGGGAAGAGAGACGTCACCACCTCCTCGAGTAAGGGAGGGTCCATCGATTCCGTCAGTGGGGGGGCCCACGCGCGCAGCTTGCTCATTACAAGCTTATACGGGCGCCCCCACGGATCCGCGTCCACCGTGCCGACGAGCTCCGACCACGCGTCCGCCTTGGCCCTCGCGATGGCCCTCCGGAGAGTCCCGAGCGCGGCTCGGTACTCCCCGTGGAGCCTCGCCTCCTCGTCGTCGCGCCTCCTGCGCGCTCGGCCATACTGGCGCCGCGCGGCATTGCAGGCACGCCGAAGCTCCGCAATGCCCGCGGACCACCAGTATGCCGCCCTTCTATGGTCGGACCGGCTCCGGGGCACCGCGGTGTCGCACACCGCCGTCATCACCTCCCGGAGCCGCCCCGCCCCGCGCGCCGGTGCCCCCCCAGCCGGCTGGGGCCCCCCCCCACGTTACCGCGGCGACAGCGGCCCGGAACAGGTCCTCGTCCGCCCTGCTCCACGCCCATCGCGGCCGTCGGTCCACCTGGCCGTGCCGGGAATCCCGCGCGTAGAGGGCGGCGGGCCACACGTCCATGACTATGGGCGTGTGGTCAGAGGCCAGCTCTAGTTCTTCCGCCACCCTCCATCCCGACACTCGGCGCACGGCCGACGGCGTCCCCCATGTCAGATCGACAATAGAGACACCCTGCGGCCGCACGCACGTCGGCGTGGATCCCCGGTTAATCAACCGGAGATCCAGGCCGGACGCCCAGGTTAACACCTCGCTTCCCCTAGTGGTCGTCCTGGGACTCCCCCACGATACCGCGTGGGCATTGAAGTCTCCCAGGACGAGAACCGGACGGGCGCTGCACCGCGCGATGCAGCTACTCAGCCCGCCCAGGAACCCCCGAAAATGATCGAGGCCACGGCTCGGCGAGATATAAACTCCGACGACCGCGATGTCCCCCCACCGCACCGCCACGAATCCCTCGCCTCTCTCCAGAAGGGAGATCGACGGGGACCCGCGGCGGCCCTCCGCCACTATGGCGACGGAGCCGGCCCCGTCCCCCACCCAGAAGGGGTGATCGGGAACGGAGTACGGCTCCGCCGCCACTGCCAACCCAGTCCCCCGCTCGCGCACGGCCTGGACAAACAAGTCCTGGGCCGCACGCGAGTGGTTGAGGTTCGCCTGCAGAACCGGAATAGGCCTGAAAACAGCCTACCCTGACATTTGCTCTGCAGGCTCCCCCCCCTGGGGGGACTGGGCCCCCGGTGTAGTCGGCTGCTGCTGCGCGGGTGCAGCCGCCGACTTTTCCCCTCTTCCCTTCACCGCCGCGCGACCCCTCCTCGGAGCCGGGGCACACGCTTTGGCCCCGAACCTGTGGTTCGAGGGCCTCCCCAGATCCGCGCAGAGCGGGCATCTGGGGGCAGCCCCACAGGCCGAGGCGCGGTGCTCGGTCGCACCGCACCGATAGCACCTCGCGCTCCTGTCGACCGTGCTTTTACAGGTCGACCGCGTGTGCCCCGTCTCCAAGCAGCGGAAGCACTGAAGGGGTCGCTCCCTCAGTGCCTCCACCCGCGCCGAGGACCAGCCGACCAGCAGCCGGCCCCCCGCCACCACCTTCCTGACGGCCGCGAGGGGGCCCTGGGCCCAACAGGAGCCCAGCACCCGCTCGGAGGCGGACCTCCGGATCTCTCCGACCCGGAACTCGGCCTCCGAGCACCCCCCCGCAGCCGCAAGTGCCGCCGCGACCTCCCTTGCGCTAACCGAGTCGTCCAGGCCAGCGACGCGCAACTCGCCTCGCTTGACGGCCTGGACGACTTTAACCCCAGTCCCTTGTAAGGCCTCAGAGACCCTCGTGGAGAGGGCCCGTGCCTTCTCTTGGCCCTCCGGGCCCTTTACCTCCAGGAGGATCCCCCCCGTCTTGGTCCTCCTGGGGAGCACCCCCGACTCAATCCCCAGCGCCTTGAGGTCTATTGCCTCTCTGGCCCTGGCGATCACTCCCGCGTAGGTGAGCTTACAGCTCTCGGGGATCGTGATCGCCACGGCCCCGGACTTGGGGGCGCGCCCCAGGGCAACAACCCTCCCACTTGACGGCTTCGCCGTGATCGCGCCGGCCCCCTTTCGCGTGCCGACCGCCGAACCCCCGGTCGCCGTCCTCCGTTTCGCCGAAGCAGCGGCCGCCGACTCGGCGGCGAGGGCTATGGCCGCCCTCTCCTCCGCCGCTGCCCGCCTCCTCTCCGCCTTCCTCGCGGACCTCGACTTCGCCACCGACCAGGAGGCTGGGTCGACCGGCGGCGGGATGTCCACGGGTGGCACCACCCCGGCGCTGGACACCACCACCGGCCCATCCTATTCTCTATCCTATCCTATCCTGTATCCTATCCTACCCTCTATCGTATCCTATCCTCTATCCTATCCTATCCTCTATCCTATCCTATTCTCTATGCTATCCTATCCTCTATCCTATCCTATCCTCTATCCTATCCTATCCTCTATCCTATTCTATCCTCTATCCTAGCCAATCCTATATCCTATTCTCTATCCTACCCTATCCTCTATCCTATCCTATCCTCTATCCTATCCTATCCTATCGTTTATCCTTTCCTATCCTTTATCCTATCCTATCCTCTATCGTATCCTATCCTCTATCCTATCCTATCCTCTATCCTATCCTCTATCCTATCCTCCATCCTATCCTATCCACTATTCTATCCTATCCTCTATCCTATCCTATCCTCTATCCTATCATATCCTCTATTCTACCCTACCCTCTATCCTATCCTATCCACTATGCTATCGTACCCTCAATCCTATCCTATCCTCTATCCTATCCTATCCTCTATCCTATCCTATTCTCTATCCTATCCTATCCTCTATCCTATCCTATCCTCTATCCTATCCTATCCTCTATCATATCCTATCCTCTATCCTATCCTATCCTCTATCGTATGCTATCCTCTATCCTATCCTATCCTCTATCATATCCTATCCTCTATCCTATCCAATCCTATATCCTATTCTCTATCCTATCCTATCCTCTATCGTATCCTATCCTCTATCCTATCCAATCCTATATCGTATCCTCTATCCTATCCTATCCTCTATCCTATCCTATCCTCTATCCTATCCTATCCTCTATCCTATCCTATCCTCTATCCTATCCTATCCTCTATCCTATCCTATCCTCTATCCTATCCTATCCTCTATCCTATCCTATCCTCTATCCTATCCTATCCTCTATCCTATCCTATCCTCTATCCTATCCTATCCTCTATCCTATCCTATCCTCTATCCTATCCTATCCTCTATCCTATCCTATCCTCTATCCTATCCTATCCTCTATCCTATCCTATCCTCTATCCTATCCTATCCTCTAACATATCCGATCCGCTATCCTATCCTATCCTCTATCGTATCCTATCCTCTATCCTATCCTATCCTCTATCATATCCTATCCTCTATCCTATCCTATCCTCTATCCTATCCTATCCGCTATCCTATCCAATCCTATATCCTATTCTCTATCCTATCCTATCGTCTATCGTATCCTATCCTCTATCCTATCCTATCCTCTATCCTATCCTATCCTCTATCCTATCCTATCCTCAATCATATCCTATCCTCTATCCTATCCTATCCTCTATCCTATCCTGTCGTTTATCCTTTCCTATCCTCTATCCTATCCTATTCTCTATGCTATCCTATCCTCTATCCTATCCTATCCTCTATCCTATCCTATCATCTATCCTATTCTATCCTCTATCCTAGCCAATCCTATATCCTATTCTCTATCCTACCCTATCCTCTATCCTATCCTATCCTCTACCCTATCCAATCCACTATACTATCCTATCCTCTACCCTATCCTATCCTCTATCCTATCCTATCCTCTATCCTATCCTATCCTCTATCCTATCCTATCGTTTATCCTTTCCTATCCTCTATCCTATCCTTTCCTCTATCGTATCCTATCCTCTATCCTATCCTATCCTCTATCCTATCCTCTATCCTATCCTCCATCCTATCCTATCCACTATTCTATCCTATCCTCTATCCTATCCTATCCTCTATCCTATCATATCCTCTATCCTATCCTACCGTCTATCCTATCCTATCCACTATGCTATCGTACCCTCAATCCTATCCTATCCTCTATCCTATCCTATCCTCTATCCTATCCTATTCTCTATCCTATCCTATCCTCTATCCTATCCTATCCTCTATCCTATCCTATCCTATCCTCTATCCTATCCTATCCTCTATGCTATCCTATCCTCTATCATATCCTATCCTCTATCCTATCTTATCCTCTATCCTATTCTATCCTCTATCATATCCAATCCTATATCCTATTCTCTATCCTATCCTATCCTCTATCCTATCCTATCCTCTATCCTATCCTATCCACTATCCTATCCTATCCTCTATCCTATCCTATCCCCTATCCTATCCTATCCTCTATCCTATCCTATCGTTTATCCTATCTTATCCTCTATCCTACCCTATCCTCTATCCTATTCTATCCTCTATCCTATCCAATCCTATATCCTATTCTCCATCCTATCCTATCCCCTATCGTATCCTATCCTCCATCCTATCCCATCCTCTATCCAATCCTATCCTGTACCCTATAATATCCTCTATCCTATCATATTCTCTATCCTATCCTATCCTCTATCGTATCCTGTCCTCTATCCTATCCTCTATCCTATCGTATCCTCTATCCTATCCTATCCTCTATCCTATCCTATCCTCTATCATATCCTATCCTCTATCCTATCCTATCCTCTATCGTATCCTATCCTCTATCCTATCCTATCCTCTATCATATCCTATCCTCTATCCTATCCAATCCTATATCCTATTCTCTATCCTATCCTATCCTCTATCGTATCCTATCCTCTATCCTATCCAATCCTATATCGTATCCTCTATCCTATCCTATCCTCTATCCTATCCTATCCTCTATCCTATCCTATCCTCTATCCTATCCTATCCTCTATCCTATCCTATCCTCTATCCTATCCTATCCTCTATCCTATCCTATCCTCTATCCTATCCTATCCTCTATCCTATCCTATCCTCTATCATATCCTATCCTCTATCCTATCCTATCCTCTATCCTGTCCTATCGTTTATCCTTTCCTATCCTCTATCCTATCCTATCTCCAATCGTATCCTATCCTCTATCCTATCCTATCCTCTATCCTATCCTATCCTCTATCCTATCCTCTATCCTATCCTATTATCTATCCTATCCTATTCTCTATCCTATCCTATCCTCTATCGTATCCTATCCTCTATCCTATCCTATCCTCTATCCTATCCTCTATCCTATCCTCCATCCTATCCTATCCACTATTCTATCCTATCCTCTATCCTATCCTATCCTCTATCCTATCATATCCTCTATTCTACCCTACCCTCTATCCTATCCTATCCACTATGCTATCGTACCCTCAATCCTATCCTATCCTCTATCCTATCCTATCCTCTATCCTATCCTATTCTCTATCCTATCCTATCCTCTATCCTATCCTATAATCTATCCTATCCTATCCTATCCTCTATCCTATCCTATCCTTTATCCTATCCTATCCTCTATCCTATCCTATCCTCTATCCTATCCTATCCTCTATCCTATCCTATCCTCTAACATATCCTATCCGCTATCCTATCCTATCCTCTATCCTATCCTATCCTCAACCTATCCTATCCTCTATCCTATCCTATCCTCTATCCTATCCTATCCTCTATCCTATCCTATCCTCTATCCTATCCTATCGTTTATCCAATCCTATCCTCTATCCTATTCTATCCTCTATCCTATCCAATCCTATATCCTATTCTCTATCCTATCCTATCCTCTATCGTATCCTATCCTCTATCCTATCCAATCCTATATCGAATCCTCTATCCTATCCTATCCTCAACCTATCCTATACTCTATCCTATCCTATCCTCTATCCTATCCTATCCTCTATCCTATCCTATCCTCTATCCTCTATCCTATCCTATCCTCTATCCTATCCTATCCTCTATCCTATCCTATCCTCTATCCTATCCTATCCTCTATCCTATCCTATCCTCTATCCTATCCTATCCTCTATCCTATCCTATCCTCTATCCTATACTATCCTCTATCCTATCCTATCCGCTATCCTATCCTATCCTCTATACTATCCTATAATCTATCCTATCCTATCGTCTATCCTATCCTATCCTCTATCCTATCCTATCCTCTATCCTATCCTATCCTCTATCCTATCCTATCCTCTATCCTATCCTATCCTCTATCCTATCCTATCCTCTATCCTATCCTATCCTCTATCCTATCCTATTCTCTATCCTATGCTATCCTCTATCCTATTCTATCCTGTATCCTATCCAATCGAATATCCTATTCTCTATCCTATCCTATCCTCTATCGTATCCTATCCTCCATCGTATCCTATCCTCTATCCTATCCTATCCTCTATCGTATCCTATCCTCTATCCTATCCTATCCTCAACCTATCCTATCCTCTATCCTATCCTATCCTCTATCCTATCCTATCGTTTATCCTATCCTATCCTCTATCCTATTCTATCATCTAACATATCCTATACGCTATCCTATCCTATCCTCTATCCTATTCTATCCTCTATCCTATCCAATCCTATACCCTATTCTCTATCCTATCCTATCCTCTATCGTATCCTATCATCTATCCTATCCTATCCTCTATCCTATCCTATCCTCTATTCTATCCTCTATCCTATCCTATCCACTATTCTACCCTATCGTCTATCCTATCCTATCCTCTATCCTATCCTATCCGCTATCCTATCCTATCCTCTATACTATCCTATAATCTATCCTATCCTATCGTCTATCCTATCCTATCCTCTATCCTATCCTATCCTCTATCCTATCCTATCCTCTATCCTATCCTATCCTCTATCCTATCCTATTCTCTATCCTATGCTATCCTCTATCCTATTCTATCCTGTATCCTATCCAATCCTATATCCTATTCTCTATCCTATCCTATCCTCTATCCTATCCTATCCGCTATCCTATCCTATCCTCTATCCTATCCTATCCTCTATCCTATCCTATCGTCTATCCTATCCTATACTCTATCCTATCCTATCCTCTATCCTATCCTATCCTCTATCCTATCCTATCCTCTATCCTCTATCCTATCCTATCCTCTATCCTATCCTATCCTCTATCCTATCCTATCCTCTATCCTATCCTATCCTCTATCCTATCCTATCCTCTATCCTATCCTATCCTCTATCCTATCCTATCCTCTATCCTATACTATCCTCTATCCTATCCTATCCGCTATCCTATCCTATCCTCTATACTATCCTATAATCTATCCTATCCTATCGTCTATCCTATCCTATCCTCTATCCTATCCTATCCTCTATCCTATCCTATCCTCTATCCTATCCTATCCTCTATCCTATCCTATCCGCTATCCTATCCAATCCTATATCCTATTCTCTATCCTATCCTATCCTCTATCCTATCCTATCCTCTATCCTATCCTATTCTCTATCCTATCCTATCCTCTATCCTATTCTATCCTGTATCCTATCCAATCGAATATCCTATCCTCTATCCTATCCTCTATCCTATCCTATCCTCTGTCCTATCCTGTCCTCTATCCTATTCTATCCTCTATCCTATCCTATCCTCTATCCTATCCTATCCTCTATCCTGTCCTATTCTCTATCCTATCCTCTATCCTAACCTATCCTCTATCCTATCCTATCCTCTATCCTATAAAATCCTCTATCCTATCCTATCCTCTATCCTATTCTATCCTCTATCCTATCCTATCCTCTATCCTATCCTATCGTTTATCCTATCCTATCCTCTATCCTATTCTATCCTCTAACATATCCTATACGCTATCCTATCCTATCCTCTATCCTATTCTATCCTCTATCCTATCCAATCCTATACCCTATTCTCTATCCTATCCTATCCTCTATCGTATCCTATCATCTATCCTATCCTATCCTCTATCCTATCCTATCCTCTATTCTATCCTCTATCCTATCCTATCCACTATTCTATCCTATCGTCTATCCTATCCTATCCTCTATCCTATCCTATCCGCTATCCTATCCTATCCTCTATACTATCCTATAATCTATCCTATCCTATCGTCTATCCTATCCTATCCTCTATCCTATCCTATCCTCTATCCTATCCTATCCTCTATCCTATCCTATCCTCTATCCTATCCTATCCTCTATCCTATCCTATCCTCTATCCTATCCTATCCTCTATCCTATCCTATCCTCTATCCTATACTATCCTCTATCCTATCCTATCCGCTATCCTATCCTATCCTCTATACTATCCTATAATCTATCCTATCCTATCGTCTATCCTATCCTATCCTCTATCCTATCCTATCCTCTATCCTATCCTATCCTCTATCCTATCCTATCCTCTATCCTATCCTATCCGCTATCCTATCCAATCCTATATCCTATTCTCTATCCTATCCTATCCTCTATCCTATCCTATCCTCTATCCTATCCTATTCTCTATCCTATCCTATCCTCTATCCTATTCTATCCTGTATCCTATCCAATCGAATATCCTATCCTCTATCCTATCCTCTATCCTATCCTATCCTCTGTCCTATCCTGTCCTCTATCCTATTCTATCCTCTATCCTATCCTATCCTCTATCCTATCCTATCCTCTATCCTGTCCTATTCTCTATCCTATCCTCTATCCTAACCTATCCTCTATCCTATCCTATCCTCTATCCTATAAAATCCTCTATCCTATCCTATCCTCTATCCTATTCTATCCTCTATCCTATCCTATCCTCTATCCTATCCTATCGTTTATCCTATCCTATCCTCTATCCTATTCTATCCTCTAACATATCCTATACGCTATCCTATCCTATCCTCTATCCTATTCTATCCTCTATCCTATCCAATCCTATACCCTATTCTCTATCCTATCCTATCCTCTATCGTATCCTATCATCTATCCTATCCTATCCTCTATCCTATCCTATCCTCTATTCTATCCTCTATCCTATCCTATCCACTATTCTATCCTATCGTCTATCCTATCCTATCCTCTATCCTATCCTATCCGCTATCCTATCCTATCCTCTATACTATCCTATAATCTATCCTATCCTATCGTCTATCCTATCCTATCCTCTATCCTATCCTATCCTCTATCCTATCCTATCCTCTATCCTATCCTATCCTCTATCCTATCCTATCCTCTATCCTATCCTATCCGCTATCCTATCCAATCGAATATCCTATTCTCTATCCTATCCTATCCTCTATCGTATCCTATCCTCCATCGTATCCTATCCTCTATCCTATCCTATCCTCTATCATATCCTATCCTCTATCCTATCCTATCCTGTATCCTATCCTATCCTCTATCCTATCCTATCCTCTATCCTATCCTATCCTCTATCCTATCCTATCCGCTATCCTATCCAATCCTATATCCTATTCTCTATCCTATCCTATCCTCTATCCTATCCTATCCTCTATCCTATCCTATTCTCTATCCTATCCTATCCTCTATCCTATCCTATCCTCTATCCTATCCTATTCTCTATCCTATCCCATCCTCTATCCTATTCTATCCTGTATCCTATCCAATCGAATATCCTATTCTCTATCCTATCCTATCCTCTATCGTATCCTATCCTCCATCGTATCCTATCCTCTATCCTATCCTATCCTCTATCATATCCTATCCTCTATCCTATCCTATCCGCTATCCTATCCTATCCTCTATCCTATCCTATCCTCTATCCTATCCTATCGTCTATCCTATCCTATACTCTATCCTATCCTATCCTCTATCCTATCCTATCCTCTATCCTATCCTATCCTCTATCCTCTATCCTATCCTATCCTCTATCCTATCCTATCCTCTATCCTATCCTATCCTCTATCCTATCCTATCCTCTATCCTATCCTATCCTCTATCCTATCCTATCCGCTATCCTATCCAATCCTATATCCTATTCTCTATCCTATCCTATCCTCTATCCTATCCTATCCTCTATCCTATCCTATTCTCTATCCTATCCTATCCTCTATCCTATTCTATCCTGTATCCTATCCAATCGAATATCCTATCCTCTATCCTATCCTCTATCCTATCCTATCCTCTGTCCTATCCTGTCCTCTATCCTATTCTATCCTCTATCCTATCCTATCCTCTATCCTATCCTATCCTCTATCCTGTCCTATTCTCTATCCTATCCTCTATCCTAACCTATCCTCTATCCTATCCTATCCTCTATCCTATAAAATCCTCTATCCTATCCTATCCTCTATCCTATTCTATCCTCTATCCTATCCTATCCTCTATCCTATCCTATCGTTTATCCTATCCTATCCTCTATCCTATTCTATCCTCTAACATATCCTATACGCTATCCTATCCTATCCTCTATCCTATTCTATCCTCTATCCTATCCAATCCTATACCCTATTCTCTATCCTATCCTATCCTCTATCGTATCCTATCATCTATCCTATCCTATCCTCTATCCTATCCTATCCTCTATTCTATCCTCTATCCTATCCTATCCACTATTCTATCCTATCGTCTATCCTATCCTATCCTCTATCCTATCCTATCCGCTATCCTATCCTATCCTCTATACTATCCTATAATCTATCCTATCCTATCGTCTATCCTATCCTATCCTCTATCCTATCCTATCCTCTATCCTATCCTATCCTCTATCCTATCCTATCCTCTATCCTATCCTATCCTCTATCCTATCCTATCCGCTATCCTATCCAATCGAATATCCTATTCTCTATCCTATCCTATCCTCTATCGTATCCTATCCTCCATCGTATCCTATCCTCTATCCTATCCTATCCTCTATCATATCCTATCCTCTATCCTATCCTATCCTGTATCCTATCCTATCCTCTATCCTATCCTATCCTCTATCCTATCCTATCCTCTATCCTATCCTATCCGCTATCCTATCCAATCCTATATCCTATTCTCTATCCTATCCTATCCTCTATCCTATCCTATCCTCTATCCTATCCTATTCTCTATCCTATCCTATCCTCTATCCTATCCTATCCTCTATCCTATCCTATTCTCTATCCTATCCCATCCTCTATCCTATTCTATCCTGTATCCTATCCAATCGAATATCCTATTCTCTATCCTATCCTATCCTCTATCGTATCCTATCCTCCATCGTATCCTATCCTCTATCCTATCCTATCCTCTATCATATCCTATCCTCTATCCTATCCTATCCTCTATCCTATCCTATCCGCTATCCTATCCAATCCTATATCCTATTCTCTATCCTGTCCTATCCTCTACCCTATCCTATCCTCTATCCTATCCTATTCTCTATCCTATCCTATCCTCCATCGTATCCTATCCTCTATCCTATCCTATCCTCTATCATATCCTATCCTCTATCCTATCCTATCCTCTATCCTATCCTATCCGCTATCCTATCCAATCCTATATCCTATTCTCTATCCTGTCCTATCCTCTACCCTATCCTATCCTCTATCCTATCCTATTCTCTATCCTATCCTATCCTCTATCCTATCCTATCCTTTATCCTATCCTATCCTCTATCCTATCCTATCCTCTATCCTATCCTATCCTCTATCCTATCCTATCCTCTAACATATCCTATCCGCTATCCTATCCTATCCTCTATCCTATCCTATCCTCAACCTATCCTATCCTCTATCCTATCCTATCCTCTATCCTATCCTATCCTCTATCCTATCCTATCGTTTATCCAATCCTATCCTCTATCCTATTCTATCCTCTATCCTATCCACTCCTATATCCTATTCTCTATCCTATCCTATCCTCTATCGTATCCTATCCTCTATCCTATCCAATCCTATATCGTATCCTCTATCCTATCCTATCCTCAACCTATCCTATCCTCTATCCTATCCTATCCTCTATCCTATCGTATCCTCTATCCTATCCTATCGTTTATCCTATCCTATCCTCTATCCTATCGTATCCTCTATCCTATCCTATCGTTTATCCTATCCTATCCTCTATCCTATCCTATCCTCTAACATATCCTATCCGCTATCCTATCCTATCCTCTATCCTATTCTATCCTCTATCCTATCCAATCCTATATCCTATTCTCTATCCTATCCTATCCTCTATCGTATCCTATCCTCTATCCTATCCTATCCCCTATCCTATCCTATCCTCTATCCTATCCTATCCTCTATCATATCCTATCCTCTATCCTATCCTATCCTCTATCCTATCCTATCGTTTATTCTTTCCTATCCTCTATCCTATTCTATCCTCTATCGTGTCCTATCCTCTATCCTATCCTATCCTCTATCCTATCCTCTATCCTATCCTATCCACTATTCTATCCTATCCTCTATCCTATCCTATCCTCTATCCTATCCTATCCGCTATCCTATCCTATCCTCTATACTATCCTATCCTCTATCCTATCCTATCGTCTATCCTATCCTATACTCTATCCTATCCTATCCTCTATCCTATCCTATCCTCTATCCTATCCTATCCTCTATCCTATCCTATCCTCTATCCTATCCTATCCGCTATCCTATCCAATCCTATATCCTATTCTCTATCCTGTCCTATCCTCTGCCCTATCCTATCCTCTATCCTATCCTATTCTCTATCCTATCCTATCCTCTATCCTATCCTATCCTTTATCCTATCCTATCCTCTATCCTATCCTATCCTCTATCCTATCCTATCCTCTATCCTATCCTATCCTCTAACATATCCTATCCGCTATCCTATCCTATCCTCTATCCTATCCTATCCTCAACCTATCCTATCCTCTATCCTATTCTATCCTCTAACATATCCTATACGCTATCCTATCCTATCCTCTATCCTATTCTATCCTCTATCCTATCCAATCCTATACCCTATTCTCTATCCTATCCTATCCTCTATCGTATCCTATCATCTATCCTATCCTATCCTCTATCCTATCCTATCCTCTATTCTATCCTCTATCCTATCCTATCCACTATTCTATCCTATCGTCTATCCTATCCTATCCTCTATCCTATCCTATCCGCTATCCTATCCTATCCTCTATACTATCCTATAATCTATCCTATCCTATCGTCTATCCTATCCTATCCTCTATCCTATCCTATCCTCTATCCTATCCTATCCTCTATCCTATCCTATCCTCTATCCTATCCTATCCTCTTACATATCCTATCCGCTATCCTATCCTATCCTCTATCCTATCCTATCCTCTATCCTATCCTATCCGCTATCCTATCCTATCCTCTATACTATCCTATCCTCTATCCTATCCTATCGTCTATCCTATCCTATACTCTATCCTATCCTATCCTCTATCCTATCCTATCCTCTATCCTATCCTATCCTCTATCCTCTATCCTATCCTATCCTCTATCCTATCCTATCCTCTATCCTATCCTATCCTCTATCCTATCCTATCCTCTATCCTATCCTATCCTCTATCCTATCCTATCCTCTATCCTATCCTATCCTCTATCCTATACTATCCTCTATCCTATCCTATCCGCTATCCTATCCTATCCTCTATACTATCCTATAATCTATCCTATCCTATCGTCTATCCTATCCTATCCTCTATCCTATCCTATCCTCTATCCTATCCTATCCTCTATCCTATCCTATCCTCTATCCTATCCTATCCGCTATCCTATCCAATCCTATATCCTATTCTCTATCCTATCCTATCCTCTATCCTATCCTATCCTCTATCCTATCCTATTCTCTATCCTATCCTATCCTCTATCCTATTCTATCCTGTATCCTATCCAATCGAATATCCTATCCTCTATCCTATCCTCTATCCTATCCTATCCTCTGTCCTATCCTGTCCTCTATCCTATCCTATCCTCTGTCCTATCCTGTCCTCTATCCTATTCTATCCTCTATCCTATCCTATCCTCTATCCTATCCTATCCTCTATCCTGTCCTATTCTCTATCCTATCCTCTATCCTAACCTATCCTCTATCCTATCCTATCCTCTATCCTATAAAATCCTCTATCCTATCCTATCCTCTATCCTATTCTATCCTCTATCCTATCCTATCCTCTATCCTATCCTATCGTTTATCCTATCCTATCCTCTATCCTATTCTATCCTCTAACATATCCTATACGCTATCCTATCCTATCCTCTATCCTATTCTATCCTCTATCCTATCCAATCCTATACCCTATTCTCTATCCTATCCTATCCTCTATCGTATCCTATCATCTATCCTATCCTATCCTCTATCCTATCCTATCCTCTATTCTATCCTCTATCCTATCCTATCCACTATTCTATCCTATCGTCTATCCTATCCTATCCTCTATCCTATCCTATCCGCTATCCTATCCTATCCTCTATACTATCCTATAATCTATCCTATCCTATCGTCTATCCTATCCTATCCTCTATCCTATCCTATCCTCTATCCTATCCTATCCTCTATCCTATCCTATCCTCTATCCTATCCTATCCTCTATCCTATCCTATCCTCTATCCTCTATCCTATCCTATCCGCTATCCTATCCAATCCTATATCCTATTCTCTATCCTATCCTATCCTCTATCCTATCCTATCCTCTATCCTATCCTATTCTCTATCCTATCCTATCCTCTATCCTATTCTATCCTGTATCCTATCCAATCGAATATCCTATTCTCTATCCTATCCTATCCTCTATCGTATCCTATCCTCCATCGTATCCTATCCTCTATCCTATCCTATCCTCTATCATATCCTATCCTCTATCCTATCCTATCCTCTATCCTATCCTATCCGCTATCCTATCCAATCCTATATCCTATTCTCTATCCTGTCCTATCCTCTACCCTATCCTATCCTCTATCCTATCCTATCCTTTATCCCATCCTATCCTCTATCCTATCCTATCCTCTATCCTATCCTATCCTCTATCCTATCCTATCCGCTAACCTATCCAATATTATATCCTATTCTCTATCCTATCCTATCCTCTATCCTATCCTATCCTCTATCCTATCCTATTCTCTATCCTATCCTATCCTCTATCCTATTCTATCCTGTATCCTATCCAATCGAATATCCTATCCTCTATCCTATCCTCTATCCTATCCTATCCTCTATCCTATCCTATCCTCTATCCTATCCTATTCTCTATCCTATCCTATCCTCTATCCTATTCTATCCTGTATCCTATCCAATCGAATATCCTATCCTCTATCCTATCCTCTATCCTATCCTATCCTCTGTCCTATCCTGTCCTCTATCCTATTCTATCCTCTATCCTATCCTATCCTCTATCCTATCCTATCCTCTATCCTGTCCTATTCTCTATCCTATCCTCTATCCTAACCTATCCTCTATCCTATCCTATCCTCTATCCTATAAAATCCTCTATCCTATCCTATCCTCTATCCTATTCTATCCTCTATCCTATCCTATCCTCTATCCTATCCTATCGTTTATCCTATCCTATCCTCTATCCTATTCTATCCTCTAACATATCCTATACGCTATCCTATCCTATCCTCTATCCTATTCTATCCTCTATCCTATCCAATCCTATACCCTATTCTCTATCCTATCCTATCCTCTATCGTATCCTATCATCTATCCTATCCTATCCTCTATCCTATCCTATCCTCTATTCTATCCTCTATCCTATCCTATCCACTATTCTATCCTATCGTCTATCCTATCCTATCCTCTATCCTATCCTATCCGCTATCCTATCCTATCCTCTATACTATCCTATAATCTATCCTATCCTATCGTCTATCCTATCCTATCCTCTATCCTATCCTATCCTCTATCCTATCCTATCCTCTATCCTATCCTATCCTCTATCCTATCCTATCCTCTATCCTCTATCCTATCCTATCCGCT
This sequence comes from Halictus rubicundus, assembly GCF_050948215.1. Taxonomy (NCBI): domain Eukaryota; kingdom Metazoa; phylum Arthropoda; class Insecta; order Hymenoptera; family Halictidae; genus Halictus; species Halictus rubicundus. The sequence goes on along the minus strand of NW_027488581.1, from coordinate 1,286,208 downwards.
ATCCTATCCAATCCTATATCCTATTCTCTATCCTATCCTATCCTCTATCCTATCCTATCCTCTATCCTATCCTATTCTCTATCCTATCCTATCCTCTATCCTATTCTATCCTGTATCCTATCCAATCGAATATCCTATTCTCTATCCTATCCTATCCTCTATCGTATCCTATCCTCCATCGTATCCTATCCTCTATCCTATCCTATCCTCTATCATATCCTATCCTCTATCCTATCCTATCCTCTATCCTATCCTATCCGCTATCCTATCCAATCCTATATCCTATTCTCTATCCTGTCCTATCCTCTACCCTATCCTATCCTCTATCCTATCCTATTCTCTATCCTATCCTATCCTCTATCCTATCCTATCCTTTATCCTATCCTATCCTCTATCCTATCCTATCCTCTATCCTATCCTATCCTCTATCCTATCCTATCCGCTAACCTATCCAATCCTATATCCTATTCTCTATCCTATCCTATCCTCTATCCTATCCTATCCTCTATCCTATCCTATTCTCTATCCTATCCTATCCTCTATCCTATTCTATCCTGTATCCTATCCAATCGAATATCCTATCCTCTATCCTATCCTCTATCCTATCCTATCCTCTGTCCTATCCTGTCCTCTATCCTATTCTATCCTGTATCCTATCCTATCCTCTATCCTATCCTATCCTCTATCCTGTCCTATTCTCTATCCATCCTCTATCCTAACCTATCCTCTATCCTATCCTATCCTCTATCCTATTCTATCCTCTAACATATCCTATACGCTATCCTATCCTATCCTCTATCCTATTCTATCCTCTATCCTATCCAATCCTATACCCTATTCTCTATCCTATCCTATCCTCTATCGTATCCTATCATCTATCCTATCCTATCCTCTATCCTATCCTATCCTCTATTCTATCCTCTATCCTATCCTATCCACTATTCTATCCTATCGTCTATCCTATCCTATCCTCTATCCTATCCTATCCGCTATCCTATCCTATCCTCTATACTATCCTATAATCTATCCTATCCTATCGTCTATCCTATCCTATCCTCTATCCTATCCTATCCTCTATCCTATCCTATCCTCTATCCTATCCTATCCTCTATCCTATCCTATCCGCTATCCTATCCAATCCTATATCCTATTCTCTATCCTATCCTATCCTCTATCCTATAAAATCCTCTATCCTATCCTATCCTCTATCCTATTCTATCCTCTATCCTATGATATCCTCTATCCTATCCTATCGTTTATCCTATCCTATCCTCTATCCTATTCTATCCTCTAACATATCCTATACGCTATCCTATCCTATCCTCTATCCTATTCTATCCTCTATCCTATCCAATCCTATACCCTATTCTCTATCCTATCCTATCCTCTATCGTATCCTATCATCTATCCTATCCTATCCTCTATCCTATCCTATCCTCTATTCTATCCTCTATCCTATCCTATCCACTATTCTATCCTATCGTCTATCCCATCCTATCCTCTATCCTATCCTATCCGCTATCCTATCCTATCCTCTATACTATCCTATAATCTATCCTATCCTATCGTCTATCCTATCCTATCCTCTATCCTATCCTATCCTCTATCCTATCCTATCCTCTATCCTATCCTATCCTCTATCCTCTATCCTATCCTATCCGCTATCCTATCCAATCCTATATCCTATTCTCTATCCTATCCTATCCTCTATCCTATCCTATCCTCTATCCTATCCTATTCTCTATCCTATCCTATCCTCTATCCTATTCTATCCTGTATCCTATCCAATCGAATATCCTATTCTCTATCCTATCCTATCCTCTATCGTATCCTATCCTCCATCGTATCCTATCCTCTATCCTATCCTATCCTCTATCATATCCTATCCTCTATCCTATCCTATCCTCTATCCTATCCTATCCGCTATCCTATCCAATCCTATATCCTATTCTCTATCCTGTCCTATCCTCTACCCTATCCTATCCTCTATCCTATCCTATTCTCTATCCTATCCTATCCTCTATCCTATCCTATCCTTTATCCTATCCTATCCTCTATCCTATCCTATCCTCTATCCTATCCTATCCTCTATCCTATCCTATCCGCTAACCTATCCAATCCTATATCCTATTCTCTATCCTATCCTATCCTCTATCCTATCCTATCCTCTATCCTATCCTATTCTCTATCCTATCCTATCCTCTATCCTATTCTATCCTGTATCCTATCCAATCGAATATCCTATCCTCTATCCTATCCTCTATCCTATCCTATCCTCTGTCCTATCCTGTCCTCTATCCTATTCTATCCTGTATCCTATCCTATCCTCTATCCTATCCTATCCTCTATCCTGTCCTATTCTCTATCCATCCTCTATCCTAACCTATCCTCTATCCTATCCTATCCTCTATCCTATTCTATCCTCTAACATATCCTATACGCTATCCTATCCTATCCTCTATCCTATTCTATCCTCTATCCTATCCAATCCTATACCCTATTCTCTATCCTATCCTATCCTCTATCGTATCCTATCATCTATCCTATCCTATCCTCTATCCTATCCTATCCTCTATTCTATCCTCTATCCTATCCTATCCACTATTCTATCCTATCGTCTATCCTATCCTATCCTCTATCCTATCCTATCCGCTATCCTATCCTATCCTCTATACTATCCTATAATCTATCCTATCCTATCGTCTATCCTATCCTATCCTCTATCCTATCCTATCCTCTATCCTATCCTATCCTCTATCCTATCCTATCCTCTATCCTATCCTATCCGCTATCCTATCCAATCCTATATCCTATTCTCTATCCTATCCTATCCTCTATCCTATCCTATCCTCTATCCTATCCTATTCTCTATCCTATCCCATCCTCTATCCTATTCTATCCTGTATCCCATCCAATCGAATATCCTATTCTCTATCCTATCCTATCCTCTATCGTATCCTATCCTCCATCGTATCCTATCCTCTATCCTATCCTATCCTCTATCATATCCTATCCTCTATCCTATCCTATCCTCTATCCTATCCTATCCGCTATCCTATCCAATCCTATATCCTATTCTCTATCCTGTCCTATCCTCTACCCTATCCTATCCTCTATCCTATCCTATTCTCTATCCTATCCTATCCTCTATCCTATCCTATCCTTTATCCTATCCTATCCTCTATCCTATCCTATCCTCTATCCTATCCTATCCTCTATCCTATCCTATCCTCTAACATATCCTATCCGCTATCCTATCCTATCCTCTATCCTATCCTATCCTCAACCTATCCTATCCTCTATCCTATCCTATCCTCTATCCTATCCTATCCTCTATCCTATCCTATCGTTTATCCAATCCTATCCTCTATCCTATTCTATCCTCTATCCTATCCACTCCTATATCCTATTCTCTATCCTATCCTATCCTCTATCGTATCCTATCCTCTATCCTATCCAATCCTATATCGTATCCTCTATCCTATCCTATCCTCAACCTATCCTATCCTCTATCCTATCCTATCCTCTATCCTATCGTATCCTCTATCCTATCCTATCGTTTATCCTATCCTATCCTCTATCCTATCGTATCCTCTATCCTATCCTATCGTTTATCCTATCCTATCCTCTATCCTATCCTATCCTCTAACATATCCTATCCGCTATCCTATCCTATCCTCTATCCTATTCTATCCTCTATCCTATCCAATCCTATATCCTATTCTCTATCCTATCCTATCCTCTATCGTATCCTATCCTCTATCCTATCCTATCCCCTATCCTATCCTATCCTCTATCCTATCCTATCCTCTATCATATCCTATCCTCTATCCTATCCTATCCTCTATCCTATCCTATCGTTTATTCTTTCCTATCCTCTATCCTATTCTATCCTCTATCGTGTCCTATCCTCTATCCTATCCTATCCTCTATCCTATCCTCTATCCTATCCTATCCACTATTCTATCCTATCCTCTATCCTATCCTATCCTCTATCCTATCCTATCCGCTATCCTATCCTATCCTCTATACTATCCTATCCTCTATCCTATCCTATCGTCTATCCTATCCTATACTCTATCCTATCCTATCCTCTATCCTATCCTATCCTCTATCCTATCCTATCCTCTATCCTATCCTATCCGCTATCCTATCCAATCCTATATCCTATTCTCTATCCTGTCCTATCCTCTACCCTATCATATCCTCTATCCTATCCTATTCTCTATCCTATCCTATCCTCTATCCTATCCTATCCTTTATCCTATCCTATCCTCTATCCTATCCTATCCTCTATCCTATCCTATCCACTATCCTATCCTATCCTCTAACATATCCTATCCGCTATCCTACCCTATCCTCTATCCTATCATATCCTCTATCCTATCCTATCCTCTATCCTATCCTCTATCCTATCCTATCCACTATTCTATCCTATCCTCTATCCTATCCTATCCTCTATCCTATCCTATCCGCTATCCTATCCTATCCTCTATACTATCCTATCCTCTATCCTATCCTATCGTCTATCCTATCCTATACTCTATCCTATCCTATCCTCTATCCTATCCTATCCTCTATCCTATCCTATCCTCTATCCTATCCTATCCGCTATCCTATCCAATCCTATATCCTATTCTCTATCCTGTCCTATCCTCTACCCTATCATATCCTCTATCCTATCCTATTCTCTATCCTATCCTATCCTCTATCCTATCCTATCCTTTATCCTATCCTATCCTCTATCCTATCCTATCCTCTATCCTATCCTATCCTCTATCCTATCCTATCCTCTAACATATCCTATCCGCTATCCTATCCTATCCTCTATCCTATCCTATCCTCAACCTATCCTATCCTCTATCCTATTCTATCCTCTAACATATCCTATACGCTATCCTATCCTATCCTCTATCCTATTCTATCCTCTATCCTATCCAATCCTATAACCTATTCTCTATCCTATCCTATCCTCTATCGTATCCTATCATCTATCCTATCCTATCCTCTATCCTATCCTATCCTCTATTCTATCCTCTATCCTATCCTATCCACTATTCTATCCTATCGTCTATCCTATCCTATCCTCTATCCTATCCTATCCGCTATCCTATCCTATCCTCTATACTATCCTATAATCTATCCTATCCTATCGTCTATCCTATCCTATCCTCTATCCTATCCTATCCTCTATCCTATCCTATCCTCTATCCTATCCTATCCTCTATCCTATCCTATCCTCTATCCTATCCTATCCTCTATCCTATCCTATCCGCTATCCTATCCAATCCTATATCCTATTCTCTATCCTATCCTATCCTCTATCCTATCCTATCCTCTATCCTATCCTATTCTCTATCCTATCCCATCCTCTATCCTATTCTATCCTGTATCCTATACAATCGAATATCCTATTCTCTATCCTATCCTATCCTCTATCGTATCCTATCCTCCATCGTATCCTATCCTCTATCCTATCCTATCCTCTATCATATCCTATCCTCTATCCTATCCTATCCTCTATCCTATCCTATCCGCTATCCTATCCAATCCTATATCCTATTCTCTATCCTGTCCTATCCTCTACCCTATCCTATCCTCTATCCTATCCTATTCTCTATCCTATCCTATCCTCTATCCTATCCTATCCTCAACCTATCCTATCCTCTATCCTATCCTATCCTCTATCCTATCCTATCCTCTATCCTATCCTATCGTTTATCCAATCCTATCCTCTATCCTATTCTATCCTCTATCCTATCCACTCCTATATCCTATTCTCTATCCTATCCTATCCTCTATCGTATCCTATCCTCTATCCTATCCAATCCTATATCGTATCCTCTATCCTATCCTATCCTCAACCTATCCTATCCTCTATCCTATCCTATCCTCTATCCTATCGTATCCTCTATCCTATCCTATCGTTTATCCTATCCTATCCTCTATCCTATCGTATCCTCTATCCTATCCTATCGTTTATCCTATCCTATCCTCTATCCTATCCTATCCTCTAACATATCCTATCCGCTATCCTATCCTATCCTCTATCCTATTCTATCCTCTATCCTATCCAATCCTATATCCTATTCTCTATCCTATCCTATCCTCTATCGTATCCTATCCTCTATCCTATCCTATCCCCTATCCTATCCTATCCTCTATCCTATCCTATCCTCTATCATATCCTATCCTCTATCCTATCCTATCCTCTATCCTATCCTATCGTTTATTCTTTCCTATCCTCTATCCTATTCTATCCTCTATCGTGTCCTATCCTCTATCCTATCCTATCCTCTATCCTATCCTCTATCCTATCCTATCCACTATTCTATCCTATCCTCTATCCTATCCTATCCTCTATCCTATCCTATCCTCTATCCTATCCTATCCTCTATCCTATCCTATCCGCTATCCTATCCTATCCTCTATACTATCCTATCCTCTATCCTATCCTATCGTCTATCCTATCCTATACTCTATCCTATCCTATCCTCTATCCTATCCTATCCTCTATCCTATCCTATCCGCTATCCTATCCAATCCTCTATCCTATCCTCTATCCTATCCTATCCACTATTCTATCCTATCCTCTATCCTATCCTATCCTCTATCCTATCCTATCCTCTATCCTATCCTATCCTCTATCCTATCCTATCCTCTATCCTATACTATCCTCTATCCTATCCTATCCGCTATCCTATCCTATCCTCTATACTATCCTATCCTCTATCCTATCCTATCGTCTATCCTATCCTATACTCTATCCTATCCTATCCTCTATCCTATCCTATCCTCTATCCTATCCTATCCTCTATCCTCTATCCTATCCTATCCTCTATCCTATCCTATCCTCTATCCTATCCTATCCTCTATCCTATCCTATCCTCTATCCTATCCTATCCTCTATCCTATCCTATCCTCTATCCTATCCTATCCTCTATCCTATCCTATCCTCTATCCTATACTATCCTCTATCCTATCCTATCCGCTATCCTATCCTATCCTCTATACTATCCTATAATCTATCCTATCCTATCGTCTATCCTATCCTATCCTCTATCCTATCCTATCCTCTATCCTATCCTATCCTCTATCCTATCCTATCCTCTATCCTATCCTATCCGCTATCCTATCCAATCCTATATCCTATTCTCTATCCTATCCTATCCTCTATCCTATCCTATCCTCTATCCTATCCTATTCTCTATCCTATCCTATCCTCTATCCTATTCTATCCTGTATCCTATCCAATCGAATATCCTATCCTCTATCCTATCCTCTATCCTATCCTATCCACTATTCTATCCTATCCTCTATCCTATCCTATCCTCTATCCTATCCTATCCGCTATCCTATCCTATCCTCTATACTATCCTATCCTCTATCCTATCCTATCGTCTATCCTATCCTATACTCTATCCTATCCTATCCTCTATCCTATCCTATCCTCTATCCTATCCTATCCTCTATCCTCTATCCTATCCTATCCTCTATCCTATCCTATCCTCTATCCTATCCTATCCTCTATCCTATCCTATCCTCTATCAGATCCTATCCTCTATCCTATCCTATCCTCTATCCTATCCTATCCTCTATCCTATCCTATCCGCTATCCTATCCAATCCTATATCCTATTCTCTATCCTATCCTATCCTCTATCCTATCCTATCCTCTATCCTATCCTATTCTCTATCCTATCCCATCCTCTATCCTATTCTATCCTGTATCCTATACAATCGAATATCCTATTCTCTATCCTATCCTATCCTCTATCGTATCCTATCCTCCATCGTATCCTATCCTCTATCCTATCCTATCCTCTATCATATCCTATCCTCTATCCTATCCTATCCTCTATCCTATCCTATCCGCTATCCTATCCAATCCTATATCCTATTCTCTATCCTGTCCTATCCTCTACCCTATCCTATCCTCTATCCTATCCTATTCTCTATCCTATCCTATCCTCTATCCTATCCTATCCTCAACCTATCCTATCCTCTATCCTATCCTATCCTCTATCCTATCCTATCCTCTATCCTATCCTATCGTTTATCCAATCCTATCCTCTATCCTATTCTATCCTCTATCCTATCCACTCCTATATCCTATTCTCTATCCTATCCTATCCTCTATCGTATCCTATCCTCTATCCTATCCAATCCTATATCGTATCCTCTATCCTATCCTATCCTCAACCTATCCTATCCTCTATCCTATCCTATCCTCTATCCTATCGTATCCTCTATCCTATCCTATCGTTTATCCTATCCTATCCTCTATTCTATCGTATCCTCTATCCTATCCTATCGTTTATCCTATCCTATCCTCTATCCTATCCTATCCTCTAACATATCCTATCCGCTATCCTATCCTATCCTCTATCCTATTCTATCCTCTATCCTATCCAATCCTATATCCTATTCTCTATCCTATCCTATCCTCTATCCTATCCTATCCTCAACCTATCCTATCCTCTATCCTATCCTATCCTCTATCCTATCCTATCCTCTATCCTATCCTATCGTTTATCCAATCCTATCCTCTATCCTATTCTATCCTCTATCCTATCCACTCCTATATCCTATTCTCTATCCTATCCTATCCTCTATCGTATCCTATCCTCTATCCTATCCAATCCTATATCGTATCCTCTATCCTATCCTATCCTCAACCTATCCTATCCTCTATCCTATCCTATCCTCTATCCTATCGTATCCTCTATCCTATCCTATCGTTTATCCTATCCTATCCTCTATCCTATCGTATCCTCTATCCTATCCTATCCTCTATCCTATTCTATCCTCTATCCTATCCAATCCTATATCCTATTCTCTATCCTATCCTATCCTCTTTCGTATCCTATCCTCTATCCTATCCTATCCCCTATCCTATCCTATCCTCTATCCTATCCTATCCTCTATCATATCCTATCCTCTATCCTATCCTATCCTCTATCCTATCCTATCGTTTATTCTTTCCTATCCTCTATCCTATTCTATCCTCTATCGTGTCCTATCCTCTATCCTATCCTATCCTCTATCCTATCCTCTATCCTATCCTATCCACTATTCTATCCTATCCTCTATCCTATCCTATCCTCTATCCTATCCTATCCTCTATCCTATCCTATCCTCTATCCTATCCTATCGTTTATTCTTTCCTATCCTCTATCCTATTCTATCCTCTATCGTGTCCTATCCTCTATCCTATCCTATCCTCTATCCTATCCTCTATCCTATCCTATCCACTATTCTATCCTATCCTCTATCCTATCCTATCCTCTATCCTATCCTATCCGCTATCCTATCCTATCCTCTATACTATCCTATCCTCTATCCTATCCTATCGTCTATCCTATCCTATACTCTATCCTATCCTATCCTCTATCCTATCCTATCCTCTATCCTATCCTATCCGCTATCCTATCCAATCCTCTATCCTATCCTCTATCCTATCCTATCCACTATTCTATCCTATCCTCTATCCTATCCTATCCTCTATCCTATCCTATCCTCTATCCTATCCTATCCTCTATCCTATCCTATCCTCTATCCTATACTATCCTCTATCCTATCCTATCCGCTATCCTATCCTATCCTCTATACTATCCTATCCTCTATCCTATCCTATCGTCTATCCTATCCTATACTCTATCCTATCCTATCCTCTATCCTATCCTATCCTCTATCCTATCCTATCCTCTATCCTCTATCCTATCCTATCCTCTATCCTATCCTATCCTCTATCCTATCCTATCCTCTATCCTATCCTATCCTCTATCCTATCCTATCCTCTATCCTATCCTATCCTCTATCCTATCCTATCCTCTATCCTATTCTATCCTCTATCCTATCCTATCCTCTATCCTATACTATCCTCTATCCTATCCTATCCTCTATCGTCTCCTGTCCTGCATCCTATCCAATCCCCTATCCTATCCTCTACCGTCTCCTATCCTCTATCCTATCCAATCCCCTATCCTATCCTCCATCCTATCCTATCCTCTGTCCTATCCTATCCTCTGTCCTATCCTGTCCTCTATCCTATTCTATCCTCTATCCTATCCTATCCTCTATCCTATCCTATCCTCTATCCTGTCCTATTCTCTATCCTATCCTCTATCCTAACCTATCCTCTATCCTATCCTATCCTCTATCCTATAAAATCCTCTATCCTATCCTATCCTCTATCCTATCCTATCCTCTATCCTATTCTATCCTCTATCCTATCCAATCCTATATCCTATTCTCTATCCTATCCTATCCTCTATCGTATCCTATCCTCTATCCTATCCTATCCTCAACCTATCCTATCCTCTATCCTATCCTATACTCTATCCTATCCTATCCTCTATCCTATTCTATCCTCTAACATATCCTATACGCTATCCTATCCTATCCTCTATCCTATTCTATCCTCTATCCTATCCAATCCTATACCCTATTCTCTATCCTATCCTATCCTCTATCGTATCCTATCATCTATCCTATCCTATCCTCTATCCTATCCTATCCTCTATTCTATCCTCTATCCTATCCTATCCACTATTCTATCCTATCGTTTATCCTATCCTATCCTCTATCCTATCCTATCCGCTATCCTATCCTATCCTCTATACTATCCTATAATCTATCCTATCCTATCGTCTATCCTATCCTATCCTCTATCCTATCCTATCCTCTATCCTATCCTATCCTCTATCCTATCCTATCCTCTATCCTATCCTATCCGCTATCCTATCCAATCGAATATCCTATTCTCTATCCTATCCTATCCTCTTCCGTATCCTATCCTCTATCCTACCCAATCCTCCATCCTATCCTATTCTCCACCCTATCCTATCCTCTATCGTATGCTATCGTCTATCCTACCCAATCCTCCATCCTATCCTATCCTCTATCCTATCCTATTCTCTATCCTATCCTATCCTGTATCCTATCCTACCCTCTATCGTATCCTATCCTCTATCCTATCCTATCCTCTATCCTATCCTATTCTCTATCCTATCCTATCCTCTATCCTATCCTATCCTCTATCCTATCCTATCCTCTATCCTATTCTATCCTCTATCCTATTCTATCCTCTATCTTATCCAATCCTATATCCTATTCTCTATCCTATCCTATCCTCTATCGTATCCTATCCTCTATCCTATCCTATCCTCTACCCTATCCTATCCTCTATCCTATCCTATTCTCTATCCTATCCTATCCTGTATCATATCCTATCCTCTATCCTATCAGATCATCTATCCTATCCTCTATTCTATCCAATCCTATATCCTGTCCTCTATCATATCCTATCCTCTATCCTATCCTATCCTCTATCCTATCCTCCATTCTATCCAATCCTATATCCTTTCCTCTATCATATCCTATCCTCTATCCTATCCTATCCTCTATCCTATCCTATCCGCTATCCTATCCAATCCTATATCCTATTCTCTATCCTCTAACATATCCTATCCGCTATCCTATCCTATCCTCTATCCTATTCTATCCTCTATCCTATCCTCTATCCTATCCTCTATCCTATCCTATCCCCTATCCTATCATATCCTCTATCCTATCCTATCCTCTATCCTATCCTATCCTCTATCCTATCCTATCCTCTATCCTATCCTATCCTCTATCATATCCTATCCTCTATCCTATCCTATCCGCTATCCTGTCCTATCCTCTATCCTATCCTATCCTCTATCATATCATATCCTCTATCCTATCCAATCCTCTATCCTATCCTATCCACTATCCTATCCTACCCTCAATCCTATCCTATCCTCTATGCTATCCTATCCTCTATCCTATCCTATCCTCTATCCTATCCTATCCTCTATCCTATCCTATCCTCTATCATATCCTATCCTCTATCCTATGCTATCCCCTATCCTATCCTATCCGCTATCCTATCCAATCCTATATCCTATTCTCTATCCTATCCTATCCTCTATCCTATCCTATCCTCTATCCTATCCTATCCTCTATCCTATCCTATCCTCTATCTTATCCTATCCTCTATCCTATCCTATCCTCTATCCTATCCTATCGTTTATCCTATCCTATTCTCTATCCTATCCTATCCTGTATCCTATCCTACCCTCTATCGTATCCTATCCTCTATCCTATCCTATCCTCTATCCTATCCTATTCTCTATCCTATCCTATCCTCTATCCTATCCTATCCTCTATCCTATCCTATCCTCTATCCTATTCTATCCTCTATCCTATTCTATCCTCTATCCTATCCAATCCTATATCCTATTCTCTATCCTATCCTATCCTCTATCGTATCCTATCCTCTATCCTATCCTATCCTCTACCCTATCCTATCCTCTATCCTATCCTATTCTCTATCCTATCCTATCCTGTATCATATCCTATCCTCTATCCTATCCTATCATCTATCCTATCCTCTATTCTATCCAATCCTATATCCTGTCCTCTATCATATCCTATCCTCTATCCTATCCTATCCTCTATCCTATCCTCCATTCTATCCAATCCTATATCCTATCCTCTATCATATCCTATCCTCTATCCTATCCTATCCTCTATCCTATCCTATCCGCTATCCTATCCAATCCTATATCCTATTCTCTATCCTCTAACATATCCTATCCGCTATCCTATCCTATCCTCTATCCTATTCTATCCTCTATCCTATCCTCTATCCTATCCTCTATCCTATCCTATCCCCTATCCTATCATATCCTCTATCCTATCCTATCCTCTATCCTATCCTATCCTCTATCCTATCCTATCCTCTATCCTATCCTATCCTCTATCATATCCTATCCTCTATCCTATCCTATCCGCTATCCTGTCCTGTCCTCTATCCTATCCTATCCTCTATCATATCATATCCTCTATCCTATCCAATCCTCTATCCTATCCTATCCACTATCCTATCCTACCCTCAATCCTATCCTATCCTCTATGCTATCCTATCCTCTATCCTATCCTATCCTCTATCCTATCCTATCCTATCCTCTATCCTATCCTATCCTCTATCCTATCCTATCCTCTATCATATCCTATCCTCTATCCTATGCTATCCTCTATCCTATCCTATCCGCTATCCTATCCAATCCTATATCCTATTCTCTATCCTATCCTATCCTCTATCCTATCCTATCCTCTATCCTATCCTATCCACTATCCTATCCTATCCTCTATCTTATCCTATCCTCTATCCTATCCTATCCTCTATCCTATCCTATCGTTTATCCTATCCTATCCTCTATCCTATCCTATCCTCTATCCTATCCTATCCTCTATCCTATCCTATCCTCTACCGTATATTATACTCTATCCTCTCCTATCCTCTACCCTATCCTATCCTCTATCCTATCCTATCCTCTATCCTATCCTATCCTCTACCCTATCCTATCCTCTATCCTATCCTATCCTCTATCCTATCCAATCCTATATCGTATCCTCTATCCTATCCTATCCTCTATCCTATCCTATTCTCTATCCTATCCTATCCTGTATCCTATCCTACCCTCTATCGTATCCTATCCTCTATCCTATCCTATCCTCTATCCTATCCTATTCTCTATCCTATCCTATCCTCTATCCTATAATATCCTCTATCCTATCCTATCCTCTATCCTATTCTATCCTCTGTCCTAGCCAATCCTATATCCTATTCTCTATCCTATCCTATCCTCTATCGTATCCTATCCTCTATCCTATCCAATCCACTATCCTATCCTATCCTCTATCCTATCCTATCCTCTATCCTATCCTATCCTCTATCCTATCCTATCATCTATCCTATTCTATCGTTTATCCTTTCCTATCCTCTATCCTATCCTATCCTCTATCGTATCCTATCCTCTATCCTATCCTATCCTCTATCCTATCCTCTATCCTATCCTCCATCCTATCCTATCCACTATTCTATCCTATCCTCTATCCTATCCTATCCTCTATCATATCATAACCTCTATCCTATCCTATCCTCTATCCTATCCTATCCACTATCCTATCCTACCCTCAATCCTATCCTATCCTCTAGGCTATCCTATCCTCTATCCTATCCTATTCTCTATCCTATCCTATCCTCTACCCTATCCTATCCTCTATCCTATCCTATCCTCTATCCTATCTTATCCTCTATCCTATCCTATCCTCTATCATATCCTATCCTCTATCCTATCTTATCCTCTATCCTATTCTATCCTCTATCCTATCCAATCCTATATCCTATTCTCTATCCTATCCTATCCTCTATCCTAACCTATCCTCTATCCTATCATATCCTCTATCCTATCCTATCCTCTATCCTACCCTATCCACTATCCTATCGTACCCTTAATCCTATCCTATCCTCTATCCTATCCTATCCTCTATCCTATCCTATTCTCTATCCTATCCTATCCTCTATCCTATCCTATCCTCTATCCTATCCTATCCTCTATCCTATCCTATCCTCTATCCTATCCTATCCTCTAACATATCCTATCCGCTATCCTATCCTATCCTCTATCCTATCCTATCCTCAACCTATCCTATCCTCTATCCTATCCTATCCTCTATCCTATCCTATCTCTATCCTATCCTATCCTCTATCCTATCCTATCCTCTATCCTATCCTATCCTCTATCCTATCCTATCCTCTATCCTATCCTATCCGCTATCCTATCCAATCCTATATCCTATTCTCTATCCTGTCCTATCCTCTACCCTATCCTATCCTCTATCCTATCCTATTCTCTATCCTATCCTATCCTCTATCCTATCCTATCCTCAACCTATCCTATCCTCTATCCTATCCTATCCTCTATCCTATCCTATCCTCTATCCTATCCTATCGTTTATCCAATCCTATCCTCTATCCTATTCTATCCTCTATCCTATCCACTCCTATATCCTATTCTCTATCCTATCCTATCCTCTATCGTATCCTATCCTCTATCCTATCCAATCCTATATCGTATCCTCTATCCTATCCTATCCTCAACCTATCCTATCCTCTATCCTATCCTATCCTCTATCCTATCCTATCCTCTAACATATCCTATCCGCTATCCTATCCTATCCTCTATCCTATTCTATCCTCTATCCTATCCAATCCTATATCCTATTCTCTATCCTATCCTATCCTCTATCCTATCCTATCCTCAACCTATCCTATCCTCTATCCTATCCTATCCTCTATCCTATCCTATCCTCTATCCTATCCTATCGTTTATCCAATCCTATCCTCTATCCTATTCTATCCTCTATCCTATCCACTCCTATATCCTATTCTCTATCCTATCCTATCCTCTATCGTATCCTATCCTCTATCCTATCCAATCCTATATCGTATCCTCTATCCTATCCTATCCTCAACCTATCCTATCCTCTATCCTATCCTATCCTCTATCCTATCGTATCCTCTATCCTATCCTATCGTTTATCCTATCCTATCCTCTATCCTATCGTATCCTCTATCCTATCCTATCGTTTATCCTATCCTATCCTCTATCCTATCCTATCCTCTAACATATCCTATCCGCTATCCTATCCTATCCTCTATCCTATTCTATCCTCTATCCTATCCAATCCTATATCCTATTCTCTATCCTATCCTATCCTCTTTCGTATCCTATCCTCTATCCTATCCTATCCCCTATCCTATCCTATCCTCTATCCTATCCTATCCTCTATCATATCCTATCCTCTATCCTATCCTATCCTCTATCCTATCCTATCGTTTATTCTTTCCTATCCTCTATCCTATTCTATCCTCTATCGTGTCCTATCCTCTATCCTATCCTATCCTCTATCCTATCCTCTATCCTATCCTATCCACTATTCTATCCTATCCTCTATCCTATCCTATCCTCTATCCTATCCTATCCTCTATCCTATCCTATCCTCTATCCTATCCTATCGTTTATTCTTTCCTATCCTCTATCCTATTCTATCCTCTATCGTGTCCTATCCTCTATCCTATCCTATCCTCTATCCTATCCTCTATCCTATCCTATCCACTATTCTATCCTATCCTCTATCCTATCCTATCCTCTATCCTATCCTATCCGCTATCCTATCCTATCCTCTATACTATCCTATCCTCTATCCTATCCTATCGTCTATCCTATCCTATACTCTATCCTATCCTATCCTCTATCCTATCCTATCCTCTATCCTATCCTATCCGCTATCCTATCCAATCCTCTATCCTATCCTCTATCCTATCCTATCCACTATTCTATCCTATCCTCTATCCTATCCTATCCTCTATCCTATCCTATCCTCTATCCTATCCTATCCTCTATCCTATCCTATCCTCTATCCTATACTATCCTCTATCCTATCCTATCCGCTATCCTATCCTATCCTCTATACTATCCTATCCTCTATCCTATCCTATCGTCTATCCTATCCTATACTCTATCCTATCCTATCCTCTATCCTATCCTATCCTCTATCCTATCCTATCCTCTATCCTATCCTATCCTCTATCCTCTATCCTATCCTATCCTCTATCCTATCCTATCCTCTATATTATCCTATCCTCTATCCTATCCTATCCTCTATCCTATCCTATCCTCTATCCTATCCTATCCTCTATCCTATCCTATCCTCTATCCTATTCTATCCTCTATCCTATCCTATCCTCTATCCTATACTATCCTCTATCCTATCCTATCCTCTATCGTCTCCTGTCCTGCATCCTATCCAATCCCCTATCCTATCCTCTACCGTCTCCTATCCTCTATCCTATCCAATCCCCTATCCTATCCTCCATCCTATCCTATCCTCTGTCCTATCCTATCCTCTGTCCTATCCTGTCCTCTATCCTATTCTATCCTCTATCCTATCCTATCCTCTATCCTATCCTATCCTCTATCCTGTCCTATTCTCTATCCTATCCTCTATCCTAACCTATCCTCTATCCTATCCTATCCTCTATCCTATAAAATCCTCTATCCTATCCTATCCTCTATCCTATCCTATCCTCTATCCTATTCTATCCTCTATCCTATCCAATCCTATATCCTATTCTCTATCCTATCCTATCCTCTATCGTATCCTATCCTCTATCCTATCCTATCCTCAACCTATCCTATCCTCTATCCTATCCTATCCTCTATCCTATCCTATCCTCTATCCTATTCTATCCTCTAACATATCCTATACGCTATCCTATCCTATCCTCTATCCTATTCTATCCTCTATCCTATCCAATCCTATACCCTATTCTCTATCCTATCCTATCCTCTATCGTATCCTATCATCTATCCTATCCTATCCTCTATCCTATCCTATCCTCTATTCTATCCTCTATCCTATCCTATCCACTATTCTATCCTATCGTTTATCCTATCCTATCCTCTATCCTATCCTATCCGCTATCCTATCCTATCCTCTATACTATCCTATAATCTATCCTATCCTATCGTCTATCCTATCCTATCCTCTATCCTATCCTATCCTCTATCCTATCCTATCCTCTATCCTATCCTATCCTCTATCCTATCCTATCCGCTATCCTATCCAATCGAATATCCTATTCTCTATCCTATCCTATCCTCTTCCGTATCCTATCCTCTATCCTACCCAATCCTCCATCCTATCCTATTCTCCACCCTATCCTATCCTCTATCGTATGCTATCGTCTATCCTACACAATCCTCCATCCTATCCTATCCTCTATCCTATCCTATTCTCTATCCTATCCTATCCTGTATCCTATCCTACCCTCTATCGTATCCTATCCTCTATCCTATCCTATCCTCTATCCTATCCTATTCTCTATCCTATCCTATCCTCTATCCTATCCTATCCTCTATCCTATCCTATCCTCTATCCTATTCTATCCTCTATCCTATTCTATCCTCTATCTTATCCAATCCTATATCCTATTCTCTATCCTATCCTATCCTCTATCGTATCCTATCCTCTATCCTATCCTATCCTCTACCCTATCCTATCCTCTATCCTATCCTATTCTCTATCCTATCCTATCCTGTATCATATCCTATCCTCTATCCTATCCTATCATCTATCCTATCCTCTATTCTATCCAATCCTATATCCTGTCCTCTATCATATCCTATCCTCTATCCTATCCTATCCTCTATCCTATCCTCCATTCTATCCAATCCTATATCCTTTCCTCTATCATATCCTATCCTCTATCCTATCCTATCCTCTATCCTATCCTATCCGCTATCCTATCCAATCCTATATCCTATTCTCTATCCTCTAACATATCCTATCCGCTATCCTATCCTATCCTCTATCCTATTCTATCCTCTATCCTATCCTCTATCCTATCCTCTATCCTATCCTATCCCCTATCCTATCATATCCTCTATCCTATCCTATCCTCTATCCTATCCTATCCTCTATCCTATCCTATCCTCTATCCTATCCTATCCTCTATCATATCCTATCCTCTATCCTATCCTATCCGCTATCCTGTCCTATCCTCTATCCTATCCTATCCTCTATCATATCATATCCTCTATCCTATCCAATCCTCTATCCTATCCTATCCACTATCCTATCCTACCCTCAATCCTATCCTATCCTCTATGCTATCCTATCCTCTATCCTATCCTATCCTCTATCCTATCCTATCCTCTATCCTATCCTATCCTATCCTCTATCCTATCCTATCCTCTATCATATCCTATCCTCTATCCTATGCTATCCTCTATCCTATCCTATCCGCTATCCTATCCAATCCTATATCCTATTCTCTATCCTATCCTATCCTCTATCCTATCCTATCCTCTATCCTATCCTATCCTCTATCCTATCCTATCCTCTATCTTATCCTATCCTCTATCCTATCCTATCCTCTATCCTATCCTATCGTTTATCCTATCCTATTCTCTATCCTATCCTATCCTGTATCCTATCCTACCCTCTATCGTATCCTATCCTCTATCCTATCCTATCCTCTATCCTATCCTATTCTCTATCCTATCCTATCCTCTATCCTATCCTATCCTCTATCCTATCCTATCCTCTATCCTATTCTATCCTCTATCCTATTCTATCCTCTATCCTATCCAATCCTATATCCTATTCTCTATCCTATCCTATCCTCTATCGTATCCTATCCTCTATCCTATCCTATCTTCTACCCTATCCTATCCTCTATCCTATCCTATTCTCTATCCTATCCTATCCTGTATCATATCCTATCCTCTATCCTATCCTATCATCTATCCTATCCTCTATTCTATCCAATCCTATATCCTGTCCTCTATCATATCCTATCCTCTATCCTATCCTATCCTCTATCCTATCCTCCATTCTATCCAATCCTATATCCTATCCTCTATCATATCCTATCCTCTATCCTATCCTATCCTCTATCCTATCCTATCCGCTATCCTATCCAATCCTATATCCTATTCTCTATCCTCTAACATATCCTATCCGCTATCCTATCCTATCCTCTATCCTATTCTATCCTCTATCCTATCCTCTATCCTATCCTCTATCCTATCCTATCCCCTATCCTATCATATCCTCTATCCTATCCTATCCTCTATCCTATCCTATCCTCTATCCTATCCTATCCTCTATCCTATCCTATCCTCTATCATATCCTATCCTCTATCCTATCCTATCCGCTATCCTGTCCTATCCTCTATCCTATCCTATCCTCTATCATATCATATCCTCTATCCTATCCAATCCTCTATCCTATCCTATCCACTATCCTATCCTACCCTCAATCCTATCCTATCCTCTATGCTATCCTATCCTCTATCCTATCCTATCCTCTATCCTATCCTATCCTATCCTCTATCCTATCCTATCCTCTATCCTATCCTATCCTCTATCATATCCTATCCTCTATCCTATGCTATCCTCTATCCTATCCTATCCGCTATCCTATCCAATCCTATATCCTATTCTCTATCCTATCCTATCCTCTATCCTATCCTATCCTCTATCCTATCCTATCCACTATCCTATCCTATCCTCTATCTTATCCTATCCTCTATCCTATCCTATCCTCTATCCTATCCTATCGTTTATCCTATCCTATCCTCTATCCTATCCTATCCTCTATCCTATCCTATCCTCTATCCTATCCTATCCTCTACCGTATATTATCCTCTATCCTATCCTATCCTCTACCCTATCCTATCCTCTATCCTATCCTATCCTCTATCCTATCCTATCCTCTACCCTATCTTATCCTCTATCCTATCCTATCCTCTATCCTATCCAATCCTATATCGTATCCTCTATCCTATCCTATCCTCTATCCTATCCTATTCTCTATCCTATCCTATCCTGTATCCTATCCTACCCTCTATCGTATCCTATCCTCTATCCTATCCTATCCTCTATCCTATCCTATTCTCTATCCTATCCTATCCTCTATCCTATAATATCCTCTATCCTATCCTATCCTCTATCCTATTCTATCCTCTGTCCTAGCCAATCCTATATCCTATTCTCTATCCTATCCTATCCTCTATCGTATCCTATCCTCTATCCTATCCAATCCACTATCCTATCCTATCCTCTATCCTATCCTATCCTCTATCCTACCCTATCCTCTATCCTATCCTATCATCTATCCTATTCTATCGTTTATCCTTTCCTATCCTCTATCCTATCCTATCCTCTATCGTATCCTATCCTCTATCCTATCCTATCCTCTATCCTATCCTCTATCCTATCCTCCATCCTATCCTATCCACTATTCTATCCTATCCTCTATCCTATCCTATCCTCTATCATATCATATCCTCTATCCTATCCTATCCTCTATCCTATCCTATCCACTATCCTATCCTACCCTCAATCCTATCCTATCCTCTAGGCTATCCTATCCTCTATCCTATCCTATTCTCTATCCTATCCTATCCTCTACCCTATCCTATCCTCTATCCTATCCTATCCTCTATCCTATCCTATCCTCTATCCTATCCTATCCTCTATCATATCCTATCCTCTATCCTATCTTATCCTCTATCCTATTCTATCCTCTATCCTATCCAATCCTATATCCTATTCTCTATCCTATCCTATCCTCTATCCTAACCTATCCTCTATCCTATCATATCCTCTATCCTATCCTATCCTCTATCCTACCCTATCCACTATCCTATCGTACCCTTAATCCTATCCTATCCTCTATCCTATCCTATCCTCTATCCTATCCTATTCTCTATCCTATCCTATCCTCTATCCTATCCTATCCTCTATCCTATCCTATCCTCTATCCTATCCTATCCTCTATCCTATCCTATCCTCTAACATATCCTATCCGCTATCCTATCCTATCCTCTATCCTATCCTATCCTCAACCTATCCTATCCTCTATCCTATCCTATCCTCTATCCTATCCTATCTCTATCCTATCCTATCCTCTATCCTATCCTATCCTCTATCCTATCCTATCCTCTATCCTATCCTATCCTCTAAGATATCCGATCCGCTATCCTATCCTATCCTCTATCGTATCCTATCCTCTATCCTATCCTATCCTCTATCATATCCTATCCTCTATCCTATCCTATCCTCTGTCCTATCCTATCTTCTAACATATCCGATCCGCTATCCTATCCTATCCTCTATCGTATCCAATCCTCTATCATATCCTATCCTCTATCATATCCTATCCTCTATCCTATCCTATCCTCTATCCTATCCTATCCGCTATCCTATCCAATCCTATACCCTATTCTCTATCCTATCCTATCCTCTATCGTATCCTATCCTCTATCCTATCCTATCCTCTATCCTATCCTATCCTCTATCCTATCCTATCCTCTATCATATCCTATCCTCTATCCTATCCTATCCTCTATCCTATCCTATCGTTTATCCTTTCCTATCCTCTATCCTATCCTACCCTCTATCGTATCCTATCCTCTATCCTATCCTATCCTCTATCCTATCCTATTCTCTATCCTATCCTATCCTCTATCCTATCCTATCCTCTATCCTATCCTATCCTCTATCCTATTCTATCCTCTGTCCTAGCCAATCCTATATCCTATTCTCTATCCTATCCTATCCTCTATCGTATCCTATCCTCTATCCTATCCAATCCACTATCCTATCCTATCCTCTATCCTATCCTATCCTCTATCCTATCCTATCCTCTATCCTATCCTATCCTCTATCCTATCCTATCATCTATCCTATTCTATCGTTTATCCTTTCCTATCCTCTATCCTATCCTATCCTCTATCGTATCCTATCCTCTATCCTATCCTATCCTCTATCCTATCCTATCCACTATCCTATCCTACCCTCAATCCTATCCTATCCTCTAGGCTATCCTATCCTCTATCCTATCCTATTCTCTATCCTATCCTATCCTCTACCCTATCCTATCCTCTATCCTATCCTATCCTCTATCCTATCCTATCCTCTATCCTATCCTATCCTCTATCATATCCTATCCTCTATCCTATCTTATCCTCTATCCTATTCTATCCTCTATCCTATCCAATCCTATATCCTATTCTCTATCCTATCCTATCCTCTATCCTAACCTATCCTCTATCCTATCATATCCTCTATCCTATCCTATCCTCTATCCTACCCTATCCACTATCCTATCGTACCCTCAATTCTATCCTATCCTCTATCCTATCCTATCCTCTATCCTATCCTATTCTCTATCCTATCCTATCCTCTATCCTATCCTATCCTCTATCCTATCCTATCCTCTATCCTATCCAATCCTATATCCTATCCTCTATCCTATCATATCCTCTATCCTATCCTATCCTCTATCCTATCCTATCCACTATCCTATCGTACCCTCAATCCTATCCTATCCTCTATCCCATCCTATCCTATCCTCTATCCTATCCTATTCTCTATACTATCCTATCCTCTATCCTATCCTATCCTCTATCCTATCCTATACTCTATCCTATCCTATCCTCTATCCTATCCAATCCTCTATCGTGTTCGCTATCCTATCCTATCCTCTACCGTATCCTATCCTCTATCCTACCCAATCCTCCATCCTATCCTATTCTCCACCCTATCCTATCCTCTATCGTATGCTATCGTCTATCCTACCCAATCCTCCATCCTATCCTATCCTCTATCCTATCCTATTCTCTATCCTATCCTATCCTGTATCCTATCCTACCCTCTATCGTATCCTATCCTCTATCCTATCCTATCCTCTATCCTATCCTATCCTCTATCCTATTCTATCCTCTATCCTATTCTATCCTCTATCCTATCCAATCCTATATCCTATTCTCTATCCTATCCTATCCTCTATCCTATCCTATCCTCTATCCTATCCTATCCTCTATCCTATTCTATCCTCTATCCTATTCTATCCTCTATCCTATCCAATCCTATATCCTATTCTCTATCCTATCCTATCCTCTATCGTATCCTATCCTCTATCCTATCCTATCCTCTACCCTATCCTATCCTCTATCCTATCCTATTCTCTATCCTATCCTATCCTGTATCATATCCTATCCTCTATCCTATCCTATCATCTATCCCATCCTCTATTCTATCCAATCCTATATCCTGTCCTCTATCATATCCTATCCTCTATCCTATCCTCCATTCTATCCAATCCTATATCCTATCCTCTATCATATCCTATCCTCTATCCTATCCTATCCTCTATCCTATCCTATCCGCTATCCTATCCAATCCTATATCCTATTCTCTATCCTCTAACATATCCTATCCGCTATCCTATCCTATCCTCTATCCTATTCTATCCTCTATCCTATCCTCTATCCTATCCTCTATCCTATTCTATCCTCTATCCTATCCAATCCTATATCCTATTCTCTATCCTATCCTATCCTCTATCGTATCCTATCCTCTATCCTATCCTATCCTCTACCCTATCCTATCCTCTATCCTATCCTATTCTCTATCCTATCCTATCCTGTATCATATCCTATCCTCTATCCTATATTATCATCTATCCTATCCTCTATTCTATCCAATCCTATATCCTGTCCTCTATCATATCCTATCCTCTATCCTATCCTATCCTCTATCCTATCCTCCATTCTATCCAATCCTATATCCTATCCTCTATCCTATCCTATCATCTATCCTATCCTCTATTCTATCCAATCATATATCCTGTCCTGTATCATATCCTATCCTATCCTCTATCCTATCCTATCCTCTATCATATCATATCCTCTATCCTATCCAATCCTCTATCCTATCCTATCCACTATCCTATCCTACCCTCAATCCTATCCTATCCTCTATGCTATCCTATCCTCTATCCTATCCTATTCTCTATCCTATCCTATCCTCTACCCTATCCTATCCTCTATCCTATCCTATCCTCTATCATATCCTATCCTCTATCCTATCCTATCCTCTATACTATTCTATCATCTATCCTATCCAATCCTATATCCTATTTTCTATCCTATCCAATCCTATATCCTATTCTCCATCCTATCCTATCCTCTATCCTATCCTATCCTCTATCCTATCCTATCCTATCCTCTATCCTATCCTATCCTCTATCATATCCTATCCACTATCCTATCCTATCCTCTATCCTATCCTATACTCTATCCTATACTATCCTCTATCCTATCCTATCCGCTATCCTATCCTATCCTCTATCCTATCCTATCCTCTATCATATCATATCCTCTATCCTATCCAATCCTCTATCCTATCCTATCCACTATCCTATCCTACCCTCAATCCTATCCTATCCTCTATGCTATCCTATCCTCTATCCTATCCTATTCTCTATCCTATCCTATCCTCTACCCTATCCTATCCTCTATCAAATCCTATCCTCTATCATATCCTATCCTCTATCCTATCCTATCCTCTATACTATTCTATCATCTATCCTATCCAATCCTATATCCTATTTTCTATCCTATCCAATCCTATATCCTATTCTCCATCCTATCCTATCCTCTATCCTATCCTATCCTCTATCCTATCCTATCCACTATCCTATCCTATCCTCTATCTTATCCTATCCTCTATCCTATCTTATCCTCTATCCTATCCTATCGTTTATCCTATCCTATCCTCTATCCTATCCTATCCTCTACCGTATATTATCCTCTATCCTATCCTATCCTCTACCCTATCCTATCCTCTATCCTATCCTATCCTCTATCCTATCCAATCCTATATCGTATCCTCTATCCTATCCTATCCTCTATCCTATCCTATTCTCTATCCTATCCTATCCTGTATCCTATCCTACCCTCTATCGTATCCTATCCTCTATCCTATCCTATCCTCTATCCTATCCTATTCTCTATCCTATCCTATCCTCCATCCTATCCTATCCTCTATCCTGTCCTATCCTCTATCCTATTCTATCCTCTGTCCTAGCCAATCCTATATCCTATTCTCTATCCTATCCTATCCTCTATCGTATCCTATCCTCTATCCTATCCAATCCACTATCCTATCCTATCCTCTATCCTATCCTATCCTCTATCCTATCCTATCCTCTATCCTATCCTATCATCTATCCTATTCTATCGTTTATCCTTTCCTATCCTCTATCCTATCCTATCCTCTATCGTATCCTATCCTCTATCCTATCCTATCCTCTATCCTATCCTCTATCCTATCCTCCATCCTATCCTATCCACTATTCTATCCTATCCTCTATTCTATCCTATCCTCTATCATATCATATCCTCTATCCTATCCTATCCTCTATCCTATCCTATCCACTATCCTATCCTACCCTCAATCCTATCCTATCCTCTATGCTATCCTATCCTCTATCCTATCCTATTCTCTATCCTATCCTATCCTCTACCCTATCCTATCCTCTATCCTATCCTATCCACTATCCTATCCTATCCTCTATCCTATCCTATCCTCTATCATATCCTATCCTCTATCCTATCTTATCCTCTATCCTATTCCATCCTCTATCCTATCCAATCCTATATACTATTCTCTATCCTATCCTATCCTCTATCCTAACCTATCCTCTATCCTATCATATCCTCTATCCTATCCTATCCTCTATCCTACCCTATCCACTATCCTATCGTACCCTCAATCCTATCCTATCCTCTATCCTATCCTATCCTCTATCCTATCCTATCCTCTATCCTATCCTATCCTCTATCCTATCCTATCCTCTAACATATCCTATCCGCTATCCTATCCTATCCTCTATCCTATCCTATCCTCAACCTATCCTATCCTCTATCCTATCCTATCCTCTATCCTATCCTATCTCTATCCTATCCTATCCTCTATCCTATCCTATCCTCTACCGTATATTATCCTCTATCCTATCCTATCCTCTACCCTATCCTATCCTCTATCCTATCCTATCCTCTATCCTATCCAATCCTATATCGTATCCTCTATCCTATCCTATCCTCTATCCTATCCTATTCTCTATCCTATCCTATCCTGTATCCTATCCTACCCTCTATCGTATCCTATCCTCTATCCTATCCTATCCTCTATCCTATCCTATTCTCTATCCTATCCTATCCTCCATCCTATCCTATCCTCTATCCTGTCCTATCCTCTATCCTATTCTATCCTCTGTCCTAGCCAATCCTATATCCTATTCTCTATCCTATCCTATCCTCTATCGTATCCTATCCTCTATCCTATCCAATCCACTATCCTATCCTATCCTCTATCCTATCATATCCTCTATCCTATCCTATCCTCTATCCTATCCTATCATCTATCCTATTCTATCGTTTATCCTTTCCTATCCTCTATCCTATCCTATCCTCTATCGTATCCTATCCTCTATCCTATCCTATCCTCTATCCTATCCTCTATCCTATCCTCCATCCTATCCTATCCACTATTCTATCCTATCCTCTATTCTATCCTATCCTCTATCATATCATATCCTCTATCCTATCCTATCCTCTATCCTATCCTATCCACTATCCTATCCTACCCTCAATCCTATCCTATCCTCTATGCTATCCTATCCTCTATCCTATCCTATTCTCTATCCTATCCTATCCTCTACCCTATCCTATCCTCTATCCTATCCTATCCTCTATCCTATCCTATCCTCTATCCTATCCTATCCTCTATCATATCCTATCCTCTATCCTATCTTATCCTCTATCCTATTCTATCCTCTATCCTATCCAATCCTATATCCTATTCTCTATCCTATCCTATCCTCTATCCTAACCTATCCTCTATCCTATCATATCCTCTATCCTATCCTATCCTCTATCCTACCCTATCCACTATCCTATCGTACCCTCAATCCTATCCTATCCTCTATCCTATCCTATCCTCTATCCTATCCTATCCTCTATCCTATCCCATCCTCTATCCTATCCTATCCTCTAACATATCCTATCCGCTATCCTATCCTATCCTCTATCCTATCCTATCCTCAACCTATCCTATCCTCTATCCTATCCTATCCTCTATCCTATCCTATCTCTATCCTATCCTATCCTCTATCCTATCCTATCCTCTAACATATCCAATCCTATATCCTATTCTCTATCCTATCCTATCCTCTATCCTATTCTATCCTCTATCCTATCCAATCCTATATCCTATTCTCTATCCTATCCTATCCTCTATCGTATCCTATCCTGTATCCTATCCAATCCTATATCGTATCCTCTATCCTATCCTATCCTCTATCCTATCCTATCCACTATCCTATCCTATCCTCTATCCTATCCTATACTCTATCCTATACTATCCTCTATCCTATCCTATCCTCTATCCTATCCTATCCTCTAACATATCCGATCCGCTATCCTATCCTATCCTCTATCGTATCCTATCCTCTATCCTATCCTATCCTCTATCATATCCTATCCTCTATCCTATCCTATCCTCTATCCTATCCTCTATCCTATCCTCCATCCTATCCTATCCACTATTCTATCCTATCCTCTATTCTATCCTATCCTCTATCATATCATATCCTCTATCCTATCCTATCCTCTATCCTATCCTATCCACTATCCTATCCTACCCTCAATCCTATCCTATCCTCTATGCTATCCTATCCTCTATCCTATCCTATTCTCTATCCTATCCTATCCTCTACCCTATCCTATCCTCTATCCTATCCTATCCTCTATCCTATCCTATCCTCTATCCTATCCTATCCTCTATCATATCCTATCCTCTATCCTATCTTATCCTCTATCCTATTCTATCCTCTATCCTATCCAATCCTATATCCTATTCTCTATCCTATCCTATCCTCTATCCTAACCTATCCTCTATCCTATCATATCCTCTATCCTATCCTATCCTCTATCCTACCCTATCCACTATCCTATCGTACCCTCAATCCTATCCTATCCTCTATCCTATCCTATCCTCTATCCTATCCTATCCTCTATCCTATCCTATCCTCTATCCTATCCTATCCTCTAACATATCCTATCCGCTATCCTATCCTATCCTCTATCCTATCCTATCCTCAACCTATCCTATCCTCTATCCTATCCTATCCTCTATCCTATCCTATCTCTATCCTATCCTATCCTCTATCCTATCCTATCCTCTAACATATCCAATCCTATATCCTATTCTCTATCCTATCCTATCCTCTATCCTATTCTATCCTCTATCCTATCCAATCCTATATCCTATTCTCTATCCTATCCTATCCTCTATCGTATCCTATCCTGTATCCTATCCAATCCTATATCGTATCCTCTATCCTATCCTATCCTCTATCCTACCCAATCCTCCATCCTATCCTATTCTCCACCCTATCCTATCCTCTATCGTATGCTATCGTCTATCCTATCCTATCCTCTTCCCTATCCTATCCTCTATCCTATCCTATTCTCTATCCTATCCTATCCTGTATCATATCCTATCCTCTATCCTATCCTATCCTCTATCCTATCCTATCCTCTATCCTATCCTATCCTCTATCCTATCCTATCCTCTATCCTATCCTATCCTCTATCATATCCTATCCTCTATCCTATCCTATCCGCTATCCTATCCTATCCTCTATCCTATCCTATCCTCTATCATATCATATCCTCTATCCTATCCAATCCTCTATCCTATCCTATCCACTATCCTATCCTACCCTCAATCCTATCCTATCCTCTATGCTATCCTATCCTCTATCCTATCCTATTCTCTATCCTATCCTATCCTCTTCCCTATCCTATCCTCTATCCTATCCTATCCTCTATCATATCCTATCCTCTATCCTATCCTATCCTCTATACTATTCTATCATCTATCCTATCCAATCCTATATCCTATTTTCTATCCTATCCAATCCTATATCCTATTCTCCATCCTATCCTATCCTCTATCCTATCCTATCCTCTATCCTATCCTATCCTATCCTCTATCCTATCCTACCCTCTATCGTATCCTATCCTCTATCCTATCCTATCCTCTATCCTATCCTATCCTCTATCCTATCCTATCCTCTATCCTATCCTATTCTCTATCCTATCCTATCCTCTATCCTATCCTATCCTCTATCCTATCTTATCCTCTATCCTATTCTATCCTCTATCCTATCCAATCCTATATCCTATTCTCTATCCTATCCTATCCTCTATCCTAACCTATCCTCTATCCTATCATATCCTCTATCCTATCCTATCCTCTATCCTACCCTATCCACTATCCTATCGTACCCTCAATCCTATCCTATCCTCTATCCTATCCTATCCTCTATCCTATCCTATTCTCTATCCTATCCTATCCTCTATCCTATCCTATCCTCTATCCTATCCTATCCTCTATCCTATCCTATCCTCTATCCTATCCTATCCTCTATCCTATCCTATCCTCTAACATATCCTATCCGCTATCCTATCCTATCCTCTATCCTATCCTATCCTCAACCTATCCTATCCTCTATCCTATCCTATCCTCTATCCTATCCTATCTCTATCCTATCCTATCCTCTATCCTATCCTATCCTCTAACATATCCAATCCTATATCCTATTCTCTATCCTATCCTATCCTCTATCCTATTCTATCCTCTATCCTATCCAATCCTATATCCTATTCTCTATCCTATCCTATCCTCTATCGTATCCTATCCTCTATCCTATCCAATCCTATATCGTATCCTCTATCCTATCCTATCCTCTATCCTATCCTATCCACTATCCTATCCTATCCTCTATCCTATCCTATACTCTATCCTATACTATCCTCTATCCTATCCTATCCTCTATCCTATCCTATCCTCTAACATATCCGATCCGCTATCCTATCCTATCCTCTATCGTATCCTATCCTCTATCCTATCCTATCCTCTATCATATCCTATCCTCTATCCTATCCTATCCTCTATCCTATCCTATCCGCTATCCTATCCAATCCTATATCCTATTCTCTATCCTATCCTATCCTCTATCGTATCCTATCCGCTATCCTATCCTATCCTCTATCCTAACCTATCCTCAACCTATCCTATCCTCTATCCTATCCTATCCTCTATCCTATCCTATCTCTATCCTATCCTATCCTCTATCCTATTCTATCCTCTATCCTATCCAATCCTATATCCTATTCTCTATCCTATCCTATCCTCTATCCTATTCTATCCTCTATCCTATCCAATCCTATATCCTATTCTCTATCCTATCCTATCCTCTATCGTATCCTATCCTCTATCCTATCCAATCCTATATCGTATCCTCTATCCTATCCTATCCTCTATCCTATCCTATCCTCTAACATATCCTATCCGCTATCCTATCCTATCCTCTATCCTATTCTATCCTCTATCCTATCGTCTATCCTATCCTCTATCCTATTCTATCCTCTATCCTATCCTCTATCCTATCCTCTATCCTATCCTATCCCCTATCCTATCATATCCTGTATCCTATCCTATCCTCTATCCTATCCTATCCTCTATCCTATCCTATCCTCTATCCTATCCTATCCTCTATCATATCCTATCCTCTATCCTATCCTATCCTCTATCCTATCCTATCCTCTATCCTATCCTATCCCCTATCCTATCATATCCTGTATCCTATCCTATCCTCTATCCTATCCTATCCTCTATCCTATCCTATCCTCTATCCTATCCAATCCTCTATCGTGTTCGCTATCCTATCCTATCCTCTACCGTATCCTATCCTCTATCCTACCCAATCCTCCATCCTATCCTATTCTCCACCCTATCCTATCCTCTATCCTATCCTATCCTCTATCCTATCCTATACTCTATCCTATCCTATCCTCTATCCTATCCAATCCTCTATCGTGTTCGCTATCCTATCCTATCCTCTACCGTATCCTATCCTCTATCCTACCCAATCCTCCATCCTATCCTATTCTCCACCCTATCCTATCCTCTATCGTATGCTATCGTCTATCCTATCCTATCCTCTTCCCTATCCTATCCTCTATCCTATCCTATTCTCTATCCTATCCTATCCTGTATCATATCCTATCCTCTATCCTATCCTATCCTCTATCCTATCCTATCCTCTATCCTATCCTATCCTCTATCCTATCCTATCCTCTATCCTATCCTATCCTCTATCATATCCTATCCTCTATCCTATCCTATCCGCTATCCTATCCTATCCTCTATCCTATCCTATCCTCTATCATATCATATCCTCTATCCTATCCAATCCTCTATCCTATCCTATCCACTATCCTATCCTACCCTCAATCCTATCCTATCCTCTATGCTATCCTATCCTCTATCCTATCCTATTCTCTATCCTATCCTATCCTCTTCCCTATCCTATCCTCTATCCTATCCTATCCTCTATCATATCCTATCCTCTATCCTATCCTATCCTCTATACTATTCTATCATCTATCCTATCCAATCCTATATCCTATTTTCTATCCTATCCAATCCTATATCCTATTCTCCATCCTATCCTATCCTCTATCCTATCCTATCCTCTATCCTATCCTATCCTATCCTCTATCCTATCCTACCCTCTATCGTATCCTATCCTCTATCCTATCCTATCCTCTATCCTATCCTATCCTCTATCCTATCCTATCCTCTATCCTATCCTATTCTCTATCCTATCCTATCCTCTATCCTATCCTATCCTCTATCCTATCCTATCCTCTATCCTATTCTATCCTCTGTCCTAGCCAATCCTATATCCTATTCTCTATCCTATCCTATTCTCTATCCTATCCTATCCTCTATCCTATCCTATCCTCTATCCTATCCTATCCTCTATCCTATCCTATCCTCTATCCTATCCTATCCTCTAACATATCCTATCCGCTATCCTATCCTATCCTCTATCCTATCCTATCCTCAACCTATCCTATCCTCTATCCTATCCTATCCTCTATCCTATCCTATCTCTATCCTATCCTATCCTCTATCCTATCCTATCCTCTAACATATCCAATCCTATATCCTATTCTCTATCCTATCCTATCCTCTATCCTATTCTATCCTCTATCCTATCCAATCCTATATCCTATTCTCTATCCTATCCTATCCTCTATCGTATCCTATCCTCTATCCTATCCAATCCTATATCGTATCCTCTATCCTATCCTATCCTCTATCCTATCCTATCCACTATCCTATCCTATCCTCTATCCTATCCTATACTCTATCCTATACTATCCTCTATCCTATCCTATCCTCTATCCTATCCTATCCTCTAACATATCCGATCCGCTATCCTATCCTATCCTCTATCGTATCCTATCCTCTATCCTATCCTATCCTCTATCATATCCTATCCTCTATCCTATCCTATCCTCTATCCTATCCTATCCGCTATCCTATCCAATCCTATATCCTATTCTCTATCCTATCCTATCCTCTATCGTATCCTATCCGCTATCCTATCCTATCCTCTATCCTAACCTATCCTCAACCTATCCTATCCTCTATCCTATCCTATCCTCTATCCTATCCTATCTCTATCCTATCCTATCCTCTATCCTATTCTGTCCTCTATCCTATCCAATCCTATATCCTATTCTCTATCCTATCCTATCCTCTATCCTATTCGATCCTCTATCCTATCCAATCCTATATCCTATTCTCTATCCTATCGTATCCTCTATCGTATCCTATCCTCTATCCTATCCAATCCTATATCGTATCCTCTATCCTATACTATCCTCTATCCTATCCTATCCACTATCCTATCCTATCCTCTATCCTATCCTATCCTCTATCCTATCCTATCCTCTATCCTATCCTATCCTCTATCCTATCCTATCCTCTATCCTATCCTATCCTCTATCCTATCCTATCCTCTATCATATCCTATCCTCTATCCTATCCTATCCGCTATCCTATCCTATCCTCTATCCTATCCTATCCTCTATCATATCATATCCTCTATCCTATCCAATCCTCTATCCTATCCTATCCACTATCCTATCCTACCCTCAATCCTATCCTATCCTCTATGCTATCCTATCCTCTATCCTATCCTATTCTCTATCCTATCCTATCCTCTTCCCTATCCTATCCTCTATCCTATCCTATCCTCTATCATATCCTATCCTCTATCCTATCCTATCCTCTATACTATTCTATCATCTATCCTATCCAATCCTATATCCTATTTTCTATCCTATCCAATCCTATATCCTATTCTCCATCCTATCCTATCCTCTATCCTATCCTATCCTCTATCCTATCCTATCCTATCCTCTATCCTATCCTACCCTCTATCGTATCCTATCCTCTATCCTATCCTATCCTCTATCCTATCCTATCCTCTATCCTATCCTATCCTCTATCCTATCCTATTCTCTATCCTATCCTATCCTCTATCCTATCCTATCCTCTATCCTATCCTATCCTCTATCCTATTCTATCCTCTGTCCTAGCCAATCCTATATCCTATTCTCTATCCTATCCTATTATCTATCGTATCCTATCCTCTATCCTATCCAATCCACTATCCTATCCTATCCTCTATCCTATCCTATCCTCTATCCTATCCTATCCTCTATCCTATCCTATCCTCTATCCTATCCTATCATCTATCCTATTCTATCGTTTATCCTTTCGTATCCTCTATCCTATCCTATCCTCTATCGTATCCTATCCTCTATCCTATCCTATCCTCTATCCTATCCTCTATCCTATCCTCCATCCTATCCTATCCACTATTCTATCCTATCCTCTATCCTATCCTATCCTCTATCATATCATATCCTCTATCCTATCCTATCCTCTATCCTATCCTATCCACTATCCTATCCTACCCTCAATCCTATCCTATCCTCTATGCTATCCTATCCTCTATCCTATCCTATTCTCTATCCTATCCTATCCTCTACCCTATCCTATCCTCTATCCTATCCTATCCTCTATCCTATCCTATCCTCTATCCTATCCTATCCTCTATCATATCCTATCCTCTATCCTATCTTATCCTCTATCCTATTCTATCCTCTATCCTATCCAATCCTATATCCTATTCTCTATCCTATCCTATCCTCTATCCTAACCTATCCTCTATCCTATCATATCCTCTATCCTATCCTATCCTCTATCCTACCCTATCCACTATCCTATCGTACCCTCAATCCTATCCTATCCTCTATCCTATCCTATCCTCTATCCTATCCTATTCTCTATCCTATCCTATCCTCTATCCTATCCTATCCTCTATCCTATTCTGTCCTCTATCCTATCCAATCCTATATCCTATTCTCTATCCTATCCTATCCTCTATCCTATTCGATCCTCTATCCTATCCAATCCTATATCCTATTCTCTATCCTATCGTATCCTCTATCGTATCCTATCCTCTATCCTATCCAATCCTATATCGTATCCTCTATCCTATACTATCCTCTATCCTATCCTATCCACTATCCTATCCTATCCTCTATCCTATCCTATACTCTATCCTATCCTATCCTCTATCGTATCCTATCCTCTATCCTATCCTATCCTCTATCCTATCCTCTATCCTATCCTCCATCCTATCCTATCCACTATTCTATCCTATCCTCTATCCTATCCTATCCTCTATCATATCATATCCTCTATCCTATCCTATCCTCTATCCTATCCTATCCACTATCCTATCCTACCCTCAATCCTATCCTATCCTCTATGCTATCCTATCCTCTATCCTATCCTATTCTCTATCCTATCCTATCCTCTACCCTATCCTATCCTCTATCCTATCCTATCCTCTATCCTATCCTATCCTCTATCCTATCCTATCCTCTATCATATCCTATCCTCTATCCTATCTTATCCTCTATCCTATTCTATCCTCTATCCTATCCAATCCTATATCCTATTCTCTATCCTATCCTATCCTCTATCCTAACCTATCCTCTATCCTATCATATCCTCTATCCTATCCTATCCTCTATCCTACCCTATCCACTATCCTATCGTACCCTCAATCCTATCCTATCCTCTATCCTATCCTATCCTCTATCCTATCCTATTCTCTATCCTATCCTATCCTCTATCCTATCCTATCCTCTATCCTATTCTGTCCTCTATCCTATCCAATCCTATATCCTATTCTCTATCCTATCCTATCCTCTATCCTATTCGATCCTCTATCCTATCCAATCCTATATCCTATTCTCTATCCTATCGTATCCTCTATCGTATCCTATCCTCTATCCTATCCAATCCTATATCGTATCCTCTATCCTATACTATCCTCTATCCTATCCTATCCACTATCCTATCCTATCCTCTATCCTATCCTATACTCTATCCTATCCTATCCTCTATCCTATCCTATCCTCTATCCTATCCTATCCTCTAACATATCCGATCCGCTATCCTATCCTATCCTCTATCGTATCCTATCCTCTATCCTATCCTATCCTCTATCATATCCTATCCTCTATCCTATCCTATCTTCTATCCTATCCTATCCGCTATCCTATCCAATCCTATATCCTATTCTCTATCCTATCCTATCCTCTATCGTATCCTATCCTCCATCCTATCCTATCCTCTATCCTATCCTATCCTCTATCCTATCCTATCCTCTGTCCTATCCTATCTTCTAACATATCCGATCCGCTATCCTATCCTATCCTCTATCGTATCCTATCCTCTATCCTATCCTATCCTCTATCATATCCTATCCTCTATCCTATCCTATCCTCTATCCTATCCTAACCTCTATCCTATCCTATCCACTATTCTATCCTATCCTCTATCCTATCCTATCCTCTATCCTATCATATCCTCTATCCTATCCTATCCTCTATCCTATCCTATCCACTATCCTATCGTACCCTCAATCCTATCCTATCTTCTATCCTATCCTATCCTCTATCCTATCCTATCCTATCCTCTATCATATCCTATCCTCTATCCTATTTTATCCTCTATCCTATTCTATCCTCTATCCTATCCAATCCTATATCCTATCCTCTATCCTATCATATCCTCTATCCTATCCTATCCTCTATCCTATCCTATTCTCTATCCTATCCTATCCTCTATCCTATCCTATCCTCTATCCTATCCTATACTCTATCCTATCCTATCCTCTATCCTATCAAATCCTCTATCGTGTTCGCTATCCTATCCTATCCTCTACCGTATCCTATCCTCTATCCTACCCAATCCTCCATCCTATCCTATTCTCCACCCTATCCTATCCTCTATCCTATCCTATTCTCTATCCTATCCTATCCTGTATCCTATCATATCCTCTATCCTATCCTATCCTCTATCCTACCCTATCCACTATCCTATCGTACCCTCAATCCTATCCTATCCTCTATCCTATCCTATCCTCTATCCTATCCTATTCTCTATCCTATCCTATCCTCTATCCTATCCTATCCTCTATCCTATCCTATCCTCTATCCTATCCTATCCTCTATCCTATCCTATCCTCTAACATATCCTATCCGCTATCCTATCCTATCCTCTATCCTATCCTATCCTCAACCTATCCTATCCTCTATCCTATCCTATCCTCTATCCTATCCTATCTCTATCCTATCCTATCCTCTATCCTATCCTATCCTCTAACATATCCAATCCTATATCCTATTCTCTATCCTATCCTATCCTCTATCCTATTCTATCCTCTATCCTATCCAATCCTATATCCTATTCTCTATCCTATCCTATCCTCTATCGTATCCTATCCTCTATCCTATCCAATCCTATATCGTATCCTCTATCCTATCCTATCCTCTATCCTATCCTATCCACTATCCTATCCTATCCTCTATCCTATCCTATACTCTATCCTATACTATCCTCTATCCTATCCTATCCTCTATCCTATCCTATCCTCTAACATATCCGATCCGCTATCCTATCCTATCCTCTATCGTATCCTATCCTCTATCCTATCCTATCCTCTATCATATCCTATCCTCTATCCTATCCTATCCTCTATCCTATCCTATCCGCTATCCTATCCAATCCTATATCCTATTCTCTATCCTATCCTATCCTCTATCGTATCCTATCCGCTATCCTATCCTATCCTCTATCCTAACCTATCCTCAACCTATCCTATCCTCTATCCTATCCTATCCTCTATCCTATCCTATCTCTATCCTATCCTATCCTCTATCCTATTCTGTCCTCTATCCTATCCAATCCTATATCCTATTCTCTATCCTATCCTATCCTCTATCCTATTCGATCCTCTATCCTATCCAATCCTATATCCTATTCTCTATCCTATCGTATCCTCTATCGTATCCTATCCTCTATCCTATGCAATCCTATATCGTATCCTCTATCCTATACTATCCTCTATCCTATCCTATCCACTATCCTATCCTATCCTCTATCATATCCTATCCTCTATCCTATCCTATCCTCTATCCTATCCTAACCTCTATCCTATCCTATCCACTATTCTATCCTATCCTCTATCCTATCCTATCCTCTATCCTATCATATCCTCTATCCTATCCTATCCTCTATCCTATCCTATCCACTATCCTATCGTACCCTCAATCCTATCCTATCTTCTATCCTATCCTATCCTCTATCCTATCCTATCCTATCCTCTATCATATCCTATCCTCTATACTATTTTATCCTCTATCCTATTCTATCCTCTATCCTATCCAATCCTATATCCTATCCTCTATCCTATCATATCCTCTATCCTATCCTATCCTCTATCCTATCCTATTCTCTATCCTATCCTATCCTCTATCCTATCCTATCCTCTATCCTATCCTATACTCTATCCTATCCTATCCTCTATCCTATCAAATCCTCTATCGTGTTCGCTATCCTATCCTATCCTCTACCGTATCCTATCCTCTATCCTACCCAATCCTCCATCCTATCCTATTCTCCACCCTATCCTATCCTCTATCCTATCCTATTCTCTATCCTACCCTATCCTGTATCCTATCCTACCCTCTATCGTATCCTATCCTCTATCCTATCCTATCCTCTATCCTATCCTATTCTCTATCCTATCCTATCCTCTATCCTATCCTATCCTCTATCCTATCCTATCCTCTATCCTATTCTATCCTCTATCCTATCGTACCCTCAATCCTATCCTGTCCTCTATGCTATCCTATCCTCTATCCTATCCTATTCTCTATCATATCCTATCCTCTATCCTATCCTATCCTCTATCCTATCCTATCCTCTATCCTTTCCTATCCTCTATCCTATCCTATCCTCTATCATATCCTATCCTCTATCCTATCTTATCCTCTAACATATCCTATCCGCTATCCTATCCTATCCTCTATCGTATCCTATCCTCTATCGTATCCTATCCTCTATCATATCCTATCCTCTATCCTATTCTATCCTCTATCCTATCCTATCCGCTATCCTATCCTATCCTCTATCCTATCCTATCCTCTATCCTATCCTATCCTCTATCCTATCCTATCCTCTATCCTATCCTATCCTCTATCCTATCCTATCC
Organism: Halictus rubicundus; assembly: GCF_050948215.1. NCBI lineage: Eukaryota > Metazoa > Arthropoda > Insecta > Hymenoptera > Halictidae > Halictus > Halictus rubicundus. The sequence goes on along the minus strand of NW_027488581.1, from coordinate 1,247,409 downwards.
TCAACCTATCCTATCCTCTATCCTATCCTATCCTCTATCCGATCCTATATCTATCCTATCCTATCCTCTATCCTATCCTATCCTCTAACATATCCTATCCGCTATCCTATCCTATCCTCTATCCTATTCTATCCTCTATCCTATCCAATCCTATATCCTATTCTCTATCCTATCCTATCCTCTATCCTATTCTATCCTCTATCCTATCCAATCCTATATCCTATTCTCTATCCTATCCTATCCTCTATCGTATCCTATCCTCTATCCTATCCTAACCTCTATCCTATCCTATCCTCTATCCTATCCTATCCTCTATCCTATCCTATCCTCTAACATATCCGATCCGCTATCCTATCCTATCCTCTATCGTATCCTATCCTCTATCCTATCCTATCCTCTATCATATCCTATCCTCCATCCTATCCTATCCTCTATCCTATCCTATCCGCTATCCTATCCAATCCTATATCCTATTCTCTATCCTATCCTATCCTCTATCGTATCCTATCCTCTATCCTATCCTATCCTCTATCCTATCCTATTCTCTATCCTATCCTATCCTCTATCCTATCCTATCCTCTATCCTATCCTATCCTCTATCCTATTCTATCATCTATCCTATCGTACCCTCAATCCTATCCTATCCTATATGCTATCCTATCCTCTATCCTATGCTATTCTCTATCCTATCCTATCCTCTATCCTATCCTATCCTCTATCCTATCCTATCCTCTATCCTATCCTATCCTCTATCCTATCCTATCCTCTATCATATCCTATCCTCTATCCTATCTTATCCTCTATCCTATTCTATCCTCTATCCTATCCAATCCTATATCCTATTCTCTATCCAATCCTATCCTCTTTCCTATCCTATCCTCTATCCTATCATATCCTCTATCCTATCCTATCCTCTATCCTACCCTATCCACTATCCTATCGTACCCTCAATCCTATCCTATCCTCTATCCTATCCTATCCTCTATCCTATCCTATCCTCAACCTATCCTATCCTCTATCCTATCCTATCCTCTATCCTATCCTATCTCTATCCTATCCTATCCTCTATCCTATCATATCCTCTATCCTATCCTATCCTCTATCCTACCCTATCCACTATCCTATCGTACCCTCAATCCTATCCTATCCTCTATCCTATCCTATCCTCTATCCTATCCTATTCTCTATCCTATCCTATCCTCTATCCTATCCTATCCTCTAACATATCCTATCCGCTATCCTATCCTATCCTCTATCCAATCCTATCCTCTATCCTATCCTATCCTCTATCCTATCCTATCCTCTATCCTATCCTATCCTCTATCCTATCCTATCCTCTATCCTATCCTATCCTCTAACATATCCTATCCGCTATCCTATCCTATCCTCTATCCTATCCTATCCTCAACCTATCCTATCCTCTATCCTATCCTATCCTCTATCGTATCCTAACCTCTATCCTATCCTATCCTCTATCCTATCATATCCTCTATCCTATCCTATCCTCTATCCTACCCTATCCACTATCCTATCGTACCCTCAATCCTATCCTATCCTCTATCCTATCCTATCCTCTATCCTATCCTATTCTCTATCCTATCCTATCCTCTATCCTATCCTATCCTCTAACATATCCTATCCGCTATCCTATCCTATCCTCTATCCTATCCTATCCTCAACCTATCTTATCCTCTATCCTATCCTATCCTCTATCCTATCCTATCTCTATCCTATCCTATCCTCTATCCTATCCTATCCTCTAACATATCCTATCCGCTATCCTATCCTATCCTCTATCCTATTCTATCCTCTATCCTATCCAATCCTATCCTCTATCGTATCCTATCCTCTATCGCATCCTAACCTCTATCCTATCCTATCCTCTATCCTATCCTATCCTCTATCCTATCCTATCCTCTAACATGTCCGATCCGCTATCCTATCCTATCCTCTATCGTATCCTATCCTCTATCCTATCCTATCCTCTATCGTATCCTATCCTCTATCCTATCCTATCCTCTATCATATCCTATCCTCTATCCTATCCTATCCTCTATTATATCCTATCCGCTATCCTATCCAATCCTATATCCTATTCTCTATCCTATCCTATCTCTATCCTATCCTATCCTCTATCCTATCCTATCCTCTAACATATCCTATCCGCTATCCTATCCTATCCTCTATCCTATTCTATCCTCTATCCTATCCAATCCTATCCTCTATCGTATCCTATCCTCTATCCTATCCTATCCTCCATCCTATCCTATCCTCTATCCTATCCTATCCTCTAACATATCCGATCCGCTATCCTATCCTATCCTCTATCGTATCCTATCCTCTATCCTATCCTATCCTCTATCGTATCCTATCCTCTATCCTATCCTATCCTCTATCATATCCTATCCTCTATCCTATCCTATCCTCTATCCTATCCTATCCGCTATCCTATCCAATCCTATATCCTATTCTCTATCCTATCCTATCCTCTATCGTATCCTATCCTCTATCCTATCCTATCCTCTATCCTATCCTATCCTCTATCCTATCCTATCCTCTATCATATCCTATCCTCTATCCTATCCTATCCTCTATCCTATCCTATCGTTTATCCTTTCCTATCCTCTATCCTATCCTATCCTCTATCGTATCCTATCCTCTATCCTATCCTATCCTCTATCCTATCCTCTATCCTATTCGCTATCCTATCCTCTATCCTATCCTATCCACTATTCTATCCTATCCTCTATCCTATCCTATCCTCTATCCTATCATATCCTCTATCGTATCCTATCCTCTATCCTATCCTATCCTCTATCCTATCCTATCCTCTATCCTATCCTTTCCTCTATCCTATCCTATCCTCTAACATATCCGATCCGCTATCCTATCCTATCCTCTATCGTATCCTATCCTCTATCCTATCCTATCCTCTATCATATCCTATCCTCTATCCTATCCTATCCTCTATCGTATTCTCTCCTCTATCCTAGCCAATCCTATATCCTATTCTCTATCCTATCCTATCCTCTATCGTATCCTATCCTCTATCCTATCCAATCCACTATCCTATCCTATCCTCTCACATATCCGATCCGCTATCCTATCCTATCCTCTATCGTATCCTATCCTCTATCCTATCCTATCCTCTATCATATCCTATCCTCTATCCTATCCTATCCTCTATCGTATTCTCTCCTCTATCCTAGCCAATCCTATATCCTATTCTCTATCTTATCCTATCCTCTATCCTATCCTATCCTCTATCCTATCCTATCGTTTATCCTATCCTATCCTCTATCCTATCCTATATTCTATCCTATCCTATCCTCTATCCTATCCTATCCTCTATCCTATCCTATCCTCTACCGTATATTATCCTCTATCCTATCCTATCCTCTACCCTATCCTATCCTCTATCCTATCCTATCCTCTATCCTATCCTATCCTCTACCCTATCCTATCCTCTATCCTATCCTATCCTCTATCCTATCCAATCCTATATCGTATCCTCTATCCTATCCTATCCTCTATCCTATCCTATTCTCTATCCTATCCTATCCTGTATCCTATCCTACCCTCTATCGTATCCTATCCTCCATCCTATCCTATCCTCTATCCTATCCTGTCCTCTAACATATCCGATCCGCTATCCTATCCTATCCTCTATCGTATCCTATCCTCTATCCTATCCTATCCTCTATCGTATCCTATCCTCTATCCTATCCTATCCTCTATCATATCCTATCCTCTATCCTATCCTATCCTCTATCCTATCCTATCCGCTATCCTATCCAATCCTATATCCTATTCTCTATCCTATCCTATCCTCTATCGTATCCTATCCTCTATCCTATCCTATCCTCTATCCTATCCTATCCTCTATCCTATCCTATCCTCTATCATATCCTATCCTCTATCCTATCCTATCCTCTATCCTATCCTATCGTTTATCCTTTCCTATCCTCTATCCTATCCTATCCTCTATCGTATCCTATCCTCTATCCTATCCTATCCTCTATCCTATCCTCTATCCTATCCTATCCACTATTCTATCCTATCCTCTATCCTATCCTATCCTCTATCCTATCATATCCTCTATCGTATCCTATCCTCTATCCTATCCTATCCTCTATCCTATCCTATCCTCTATCCTATCCTTTCCTCTATCCTATCCTATCCTCTAACATATCCGATCCGCTATCCTATCCTATCCTCTATCGTATCCTATCCTCTATCCTATCCTATCCTCTATCATATCCTATCCTCTATCCTATCCTATCCTCTATCGTATTCTCTCCTCTATCCTAGCCAATCCTATATCCTATTCTCTATCCTATCCTATCCTCTATCGTATCCTATCCTCTATCCTATCCAATCCACTATCCTATCCTATCCTCTCACATATCCGATCCGCTATCCTATCCTATCCTCTATCGTATCCTATCCTCTATCCTATCCTATCCTCTATCATATCCTATCCTCTATCCTATCCTATCCTCTATCGTATTCTCTCCTCTATCCTAGCCAATCCTATATCCTATTCTCGATCTTATCCTATCCTCTATCCTATCCTATCCTCTATCCTATCCCATCGTTTATCCTATCCTATCCTCTATCCTATCCTATATTCTATCCTATCCTATCCTCTATCCTATCCTATCCTCTATCCTATCCTATCCTCTATCCTATCCTATTCTCTATCCTATCCTATCCTGTATCCTATCCTACCCTCTATCGTATCCTATCCTCTATCCTGTCCTATCCTCTATCCTATCCTATCTCTATCCTATCCTATCCTCTATCGTATCCTATCCTCTAACATATCCTATCCGCTATCCTATCCTATCCTCTATCCTATTCTATCCTCTATCCTATCCTATCCTCTATCCTATCCTATCCTCTAACATATCCGATCCGCTATCCTATCCTATCCTCTATCGTATCCTATCCTCTATCCTATCCTATCCTCTATCGTATCCTATCCTCTATCCTATCCTATCCTCTATCATATCCTATCCTCTATCCTATCCTATCCTCTATCCTATCCTATCCGCTATCCTATCCAATCCTATATCCTATTCTCTATCCTATCCTATCCTCTATCGTATCCTATCCTCTATCATATCCTATCCTCTATCCTATCCTATCCTCTATCCTATCCTATCCGCTATCCTATCCAATCCTATATCCTATTCTCTATCCTATCCTATCTCTATCCTATCCTATCCTCTATCCTATCCTATCCTCTAACATATCCTATCCGCTATCCTATCCTATCCTCTATCCTATTCTATCCTCTATCCTATCCAATCCTATCCTCTATCGTATCCTATCCTCTATCGTATCCTAACCTCTATCCTATCCTATCCTCCATCCTATCCTATCCTCTATCCTATCCTATCCTCTAACATATCCGATCCGCTATCCTATCCTATCCTCTATCGTATCCTATCCTCTATCCTATCCTATCCTCTATCGTATCCTATCCTCTATTCTATCCTATCCTCTATCATATCCTATCCTCTATCCTATCTTATCCTCTATCCTATTCTATCCTCTATCCTATCCAATCCTATATCCTATTCTCTATCCAATCCTATCCTCTTTCCTATCCTATCCTCTATCCTATCATATCCTCTATCCTATCCTATCCTCTATCCTACCCTATCCACTATCCTATCGTACCCTCAATCCTATCCTATCCTCTATCCTATCCTATCCTCTATCCTATCCTATCCTCTATCCTATCCTATCCTCTATCCTATCCTATCCTCTATCCTATCCTATCCTCTATCCTATCCTATCCTCTATCCTATCCTATCCTCTATCCTATCCTATCCTCTAACATATCCTATCCGCTATCCTATCCTATCCTCTATCCTATCCTATCCTCAACCTATCCTATCCTCTATCATATCCTATCCTCTATCCTATCCTATCTCTATCCTATCCTATCCTCTATCCTATCATATCCTCTATCCTATCGTATCCTCTATCCTACCCTATCCACTATCCTATCGTACCCTCAATCCTATCCTATCCTCTATCCTATCCTATCCTCTATCCTATCCTATTCTCTATCCTATTTTTTTTTTTTTTTTTTTTTTTTTTTCCGAGGAGGTAATCACTATTACGGATACCCGACCCCTCCCGGGGGGGAGTGGGCCGGGTTATGTGGGACTCCTCGGCTGGTGGGTGCAATGCCGAGTATACCCACTAACTCCTCCCCGTCCGTCCCTAGGCTCCTGGGGGCACCCGTGGTCCGCGCGCGCATGTCTATCCGGTGTGCCCCCGCCTTAGCATTCCTCCCTGGGTGGGGGACGCGGCCTCCACCCTATCCTACTCTATCCGAAGGCGCCACGCAACGGACGACGTGAAGCCTTCCCCCCCATTTAGGCCGCCCGATGGACGTCCGGGCCCCCGCCCAAGACGTCCGACGGCCTCCGGGGACGCCATTGGCAACCGAGTATAAGGAGACCGTCGGTCCCCCGCCTCGAGATCACCAAGGGCGCCCCCGCCCGCGTTAAGGACGCCGCAACGGAGGCACGCCCCCGGGGCGTGCCCTGCGTCTCCTTCTCCCACCCCTTCGGCCGGGATCGTGATTTCGCTCACGACCCCGTTCCGCAGCCTCCTTCTGCAGCATTACCTGCTCACAGAAGGAGGCGAACCCTCTCCACGCCCCCTCGCCGCCCGCTGCCGCCGAGACGACAGCCGGAAGCGAGAGGTCATGGCCCACTGCGCGCCGCAGAGCACGGCGCTCACCCGCCCACGCTGGACACTCCTCCAGAGTGTGCTGCGCCGTGTCCCGCGACTCGCCGCAGTGGTGACACGCCTCCTCGGCCTCCCGCCCGATGCGACACAGGTACACACCGAAGCAACCGTGCCCGGTCATCACCTGCGTCACTCGGTAGGAGACCCTATGCCCCATCCATCCCCTGTTCCACCGGTCGAACACGGGGAGGATGGCCCGAACGGCCCGCCTCCCTCCTTCCTCCGTCCCGTGAAGGCTTTCGCGCCATTCCCGGGCGGCGGCCCGCCGAGCGCGGCCCCTGTACTCCGCCACATCGAGCGCCACCCGATCCGGAGCCATCCCCCTCCGCTGGAGGTCCCTGGCGTACCCGTGTACGTCCGACAACACGCGGGCCTCCAGCTCGAGGGGGATAAGCCCCGACATCGCCATCGCCGTCGCGTAAGAGATGGTGCGATACCCCCGCACGATGCCAATGGCCAGCCTGCGCTCGATTCGGCGCAGCAGTGCTCGCACACCGCTACGCCCCCCGGCCAAGACATCGTACGCCCACACAGGGGCTCCGTACAGGACTAAAACCCGCACCACCACCGCGAACAGGCGACGCACCCGTCCACAGGGTCCCCCGAGATTCGGGAGAAGACGACCGAGCGCAGCGGTCGCCCTCTCCGCCCGGGGCACTAGCGACTCGATGTGGCGGCAGAAACGCCACAGGCCGTCGAGCTCGAGTCCCAGGTACCGCATCTGGAACCCGACCTCGACCGCTCCCCCCCCCCACGGCGATCCAGCACTGGGGAGGCGCCGCCAGCCGGGCCCGGTGGTAAAACCACATGGCCCTGGTCTTAGCGACGGACACCTCTAGGCCCAGAGACCGGATCGCGCGTACCGCGCGCCACGCGCCGCGCTCCGCCAGGCAGACGGCCTCCTTCGTATACCTCCCGGTGGCAAGCACCAACGTGTCGTCGGCGTAACACGTTAGGCTGACACCGGGAGGCATCCCCTCCCGCAGGACGCTGTCGTACGCGAGGTTCCACAGCAACGGGCCCAACACCGAGCCCTGTGGAACCCCCCGCACGACGCTCCTGCGAATCATCCCGTACCGGCCAGGATATTCTATGCTCCTGTCGGAGAGATAGTCCCCGATCACCCTCCTAAGGTACGGAGGCACCTGGTGGAAGACCAGGGCCTCCGAAATTCTATCCCAGGGGACGGTGTTGAACGCGTTGGCGATATCCAAGGAGATCGCCAACGCAACACCGCCCCCCTCCGTACAGGCCTCCGAGAGAGCCCTCACCCGCCGAATTGCGTCGACGGTGGAGAGACCCCCCCGGAAGCCGAACTGCGCCTCGCTCAGATCGGGGACTCCTCCCCCCGACAGGTGCCGGACGAGGCGTCCAACGAGAACGCGCTCGAACAACTTCCCCGCCTCGTCCAGCAAGCAAATTGGCCGGTACCCGGAGGGCGAGTCCCGGGACTTGCCCGCCTTTGGAAGGAGGACCAGCCTGCCTGACTTCCATAGTGGGGGGAACACTCCCTCCCTCAGACAACTGTTGAACAGCCGCCTGAGTTCGGGAGCGAGCCCCCCCTCCAATGCCAAGACCAACGCGCGGCCCGACACCCCGTCAGGACCCGGGGCCTTGCGGCCCACCCGACGGGCCCTGGTCACCGCCTCCCCGAGCTCGCCGGCTGACACCTCCCACTCCGCGGACCAGGAGAGAGGCTCCTGGCCCGGATGGAGGCGGTGTCGCTGTCCCCCCTCACGCGGGAAGAGAGACGTCACCACCTCCTCGAGTAAGGGAGGGTCCATCGATTCCGTCAGTGGGGGGGCCCACGCGCGCAGCTTGCTCATTACAAGCTTATACGGGCGCCCCCACGGATCCGCGTCCACCGTGCCGACGAGCTCCGACCACGCGTCCGCCTTGGCCCTCGCGATGGCCCTCCGGAGAGTCCCGAGCGCGGCTCGGTACTCCCCGTGGAGCCTCGCCTCCTCGTCGTCGCGCCTCCTGCGCGCTCGGCCATACTGGCGCCGCGCGGCATTGCAGGCACGCCGAAGCTCCGCAATGCCCGCGGACCACCAGTATGCCGCCCTTCTATGGTCGGACCGGCTCCGGGGCACCGCGGTGTCGCACACCGCCGTCATCACCTCCCGGAGCCGCTCCGCCCCGCGCGCCGGTGCCCCCCCAGCCGGCTGGGGCCCCCCCCACGTTACCGCGGCGACAGCGGCCCGGAACAGGTCCTCGTCCGCCCTGCTCCACGCCCATCGCGGCCGTCGGTCCACCTGGCCGTGCCGGGAATCCCGCGCGTAGAGGGCGGCGGGCCACACGTCCATGACTATGGGCGTGTGGTCAGAGGCCAGCTCTAGTTCTTCCGCCACCCTCCATCCCGACACTCGGCGCACGGCCGACGGCGTCCCCCATGTCAGATCGACAATAGAGACACCCTGCGGCCGCACGCACGTCGGCGTGGATCCCCGGTTAATCAACCGGAGATCCAGGCCGGACGCCCAGGTTAACACCTCGCTTCCCCTAGTGGTCGTCCTGGGACTCCCCCACGATACCGCGTGGGCATTGAAGTCTCCCAGGACGAGAACCGGACGGGCGCTGCACCGCGCGATGCAGCTACTCAGCCCGCCCAGGAACCCCCGAAAATGATCGAGGCCACGGCTCGGCGAGATATAAACTCCGACGACCGCGATGTCCCCCCACCGCACCGCCACGAATCCCTCGCCTCTCTCCAGAAGGGAGATCGACGGGGACCCGCGGCGGCCCTCCGCCACTATGGCGACGGAGCCGGCCCCGTCCCCCACCCAGAAGGGGTGATCGGGAACGGAGTACGGCTCCGCCGCCACTGCCAACCCAGTCCCCCGCTCGCGCACGGCCTGGACAAACAAGTCCTGGGCCGCACGCGAGTGGTTGAGGTTCGCCTGCAGAACCGGAATAGGCCTGAAAACAGCCTACCCTGACATTTGCTCTGCAGGCTCCCCCCCCTGGGGGGACTGGGCCCCCGGTGTAGTCGGCTGCTGCTGCGCGGGTGCAGCCGCCGACTTTTCCCCTCTTCCCTTCACCGCCGCGCGACCCCTCCTCGGAGCCGGGGCACACGCTTTGGCCCCGAACCTGTGGTTCGAGGGCCTCCCCAGATCCGCGCAGAGCGGGCATCTGGGGGCAGCCCCACAGGCCGAGGCGCGGTGCTCGGTCGCACCGCACCGATAGCACCTCGCGCTCCTGTCGACCGTGCTTTTACAGGTCGACCGCGTGTGCCCCGTCTCCAAGCAGCGGAAGCACTGAAGGGGTCGCTCCCTCAGTGCCTCCACCCGCGCCGAGGACCAGCCGACCAGCAGCCGGCCCCCCGCCACCACCTTCCTGACGGCCGCGAGGGGGCCCTGGGCCCAACAGGAGCCCAGCACCCGCTCAGAGGCGGACCTCCGGATCTCTCCGACCCGGAACTCGGCCTCCGAGCACCCCCCCGCAGCCGCAAGTGCCGCCGCGACCTCCCTTGCGCTAACCGAGTCGTCCAGGCCAGCGACGCGCAACTCGCCTCGCTTGACGGCCTGGACGACTTTAACCCCAGTCCCTTGTAAGGCCTCAGAGACCCTCGTGGAGAGGGCCCGTGCCTTCTCTTGGCCCTCCGGGCCCTTTACCTCCAGGAGGATCCCCCCCGTCTTGGTCCTCCTGGGGAGCACCCCCGACTCAATCCCCAGCGCCTTGAGGTCTATTGCCTCTCTGGCCCTGGCGATCACTCCCGCGTAGGTGAGCTTACAGCTCTCGGGGATCGTGATCGCCACGGCCCCGGACTTGGGGGCGCGCCCCAGGGCAACAACCCTCCCACTTGACGGCTTCGCCGTGATCGCGCCGGCCCCCTTTCGCGTGCCGACCGCCGAACCCCCGGTCGCCGTCCTCCGTTTCGCCGAAGCAGCGGCCGCCGACTCGGCGGCGAGGGCTATGGCCGCCCTCTCCTCCGCCGCTGCCCGCCTCCTCTCCGCCTTCCTCGCGGACCTCGACTTCGCCACCGACCAGGAGGCTGGGTCGACCGGCGGCGGGATGTCCACGGGTGGCACCACCCCGGCGCTGGACACCACCACCGGCCCAGTCCTCCTGGTTTCGACCACCGCCGGCGGAGAAGCCACCGGCGGGGCATCGCGCGTCCCTCCCCCCCTGCCCTGGAGAGCCGGAACCATCCCGGCCAGGATTGCCCGGAAACGATTCTCCATTCTCGCTTCCAGCTCGGCATTCCTGGCCGCCACCATCGCGTCGACGCGGAGGAGAAGGGCTTGAGGGTCCAGTACCCCCGCCCCCTCCGCCGCCCGCGTCGCCGCTTCCGCCGCCGGTCCCGTCCCCGCGGTCCCGCCTGAGGAGGCGGAGGGTACCGCCCCAGGGGCCGTCTTTCCCGCGACCGCCCGCTTCTCCGCCCCCGCGACGCGAAGCCTCGCCCGGAGGTCCTGTACCTCCTTGGCGAGGGCCTCGGTCTGTTGGCGGAGACGGGCGACCTCCTGGCTATTGCCCCACGCCGTGCCAGTGTATGCCCGCTGCACCAGCGTAGTGCAATAGGCCCTGGCCAGCGCGGAGCAATCCCTGAGCTCCTTGGCAAAACTGCCCTTGAGGCCCCTGGAGACGGTGGAGACGCCCTCCACACGTCTCATCGCGTCCTCCACCTCCTCCGCCAGCTGCGCCGTCGGCAGCTTCCCCGCGGACTCCATTAGCTCCGCGATTTTGTGGAGCTGGCCCCTCTCGGCGCGGTCGCTGAGCACCTGCTCAGCACCCGCCCCCGAGGAGCCCTCCTCAGGGGTCCCCCCGACGACCCTCCCGCTGCGCGTCTGCAGCCCCCCTCCTGCCACGGACGGCTCCAGCCGGGGCCGCTTCCCCGTCGGAGCTCCGTCCGCCCCCCGCATCTCGGCTCCCGCGCGCGACACGCCCGCGTCCGAGTCTCCCGAAATCTGTGATGACGTTTCCGTCACCACAGCTTCGCTGGTAGTATTTACCTCCGAAGGGGCCCAGTGGTCCACCACCTTCGGCTCGCAGTCGTTGGATAACGACGCGCTGTGGCCTGCTCGCCCACCAACAGTCGCGCCGGTACTGGGGTATCCCTCCCCTGCACCGTAAACTAAACTCTTTTCCTTTGTGCCGTCCATGTCAATTTTGTGAAACACCCAGCCTTGCCCTGGTCCGTCACCGAAAATCCCGTCCCAACTCGGCAGTTTTTGCCCCTCCGTGCGAACCTTACCGGCAAGGGTGCCCCTACCAGGATCCGAAGATCCCGCCGGCATTGCCTCGCACATCGTCGAGGCTACTTCCTGCCGCGTACCCCCCGCTCCGTTAGCCACCCACAGTCGTGAGTGCCCAGGGACCACCGCGAGGAGGTGGAGCGTGGAGGATTTTAGGAATATGACCGCCACCACTGTGGCATACCTAGCAGTGGATCCGAGTCACCACTGCCAAGCCCATATCCCCTAGGTCCCCATCCTATTCTCTATCCTATCCTATCCTCTATCCTATCCTATCCTCTAACATATCCTATCCGCTATCCTATCCTATCCTCTATCCTATCCTATCCTCAACCTATCCCATCCTCTATCCTATCCTATCCTCTATCCTATCCTATCTCTATCCTATCCTATCCTCTATCCTATCCTATCCTCTAACATATCCTATCCGCTATCCTATCCTATCCTCTATCCTATTCTATCCTCTATCCTATTCTATCCTCTATCCTATCCAATCCTATCCTCTATCGTATCCTATCCTCTATCGTATCCTAACCTCTATCCTATCCTATCCTCTATCCTATCCTATCCTCTATCCTATCCTATCCTCTAACATATCCGATCCGCTATCCTATCCTATCCTCTATCGTATCCTATCCTCTATCCTATCCTATCCTCTATCGTATCCTATCCTCTATCCTATCCTATCCTCTATCATATCCTATCCTCTATCCTATCCTATCCTCTATCCTATCCTATCCGCTATCCTATCCAATCCTATATCCTATTCTCTATCCTATCCTATCTCTATCCTATCCTATCCTCTATCCTATCCTATCCTCTAACATATCCTATCCGCTATCCTATCCTATCCTCTATCCTATTCTATCCTCTATCCTATCCAATCCTATCCTCTATCGTATCCTATCCTCTATCGTATCCTAACCTCTATCCTATCCTATCCTCCATCCTATCCTATCCTCTATCCTATCCTATCCTCTAACATATCCGATCCTCTATCCTATCCTATCCTCTATCGTATCCTATCCTCTATCCTATCCTATCCTCTATCGTATCCTATCCTCTATCCTATCCTATCCTCTATCATATCCTATCCTCTATCCTATCCTATCCTCTATCCTATCCTATCCGCTATCCTATCCAATCCTATATCCTATTCTCTATCCTATCCTATCCTCTATCGTATCCTATCCTCTATCCTATCCTATCCTCTATCCTATCCTATCCTCTATCCTATCCTATCCTCTATCATATCCTATCCTCTATCCTATCCTATCCTCTATCCTATCCTATCCTCTATCCTATCCTATCTCTATCCTATCCTATCCTCTATCCTATCCTATCCTCTAACATATCCTATCCGCTATCCTATCCTATCCTCTATCCTATTCTATCCTCTATCCTATCCAATCCTATCCTCTATCCTATCCTATCCTCTATCATATCCTATCCTCTATCCTATCCTATCCTCTATCCTATCCTATCCTCTAACATATCCTATCCGCTATCCTATCCTATCCTCTATCCTATCCTATCCTCAACCTATCCTATCCTCTATCCTATCCTATCCTCTATCCTATCCTATCCTCTATCATATCCTATCCTCTATCCTATCTTATCCTCTATCCTATTCTATCCTCTATCCTATCCAATCCTATATCCTATTCTCTATCCAATCCTATCCTCTTTCCTATCCTATCCTCTATCCTATCATATCCTCTATCCTATCCTATCCTCTATCCTACCCTATCCACTATCCTATCGTACCCTCAATCCTATCCTATCCTCTATCATATCCTATCCTCTATCCTATCCTATCCTCTATCCTATCCTATCCGCTATCCTATCCAATCCTATATCCTATTCTCTATCCTATCCTATCCTCTATCGTATCCTATCCTCTATCCTATCCTATCCTCTATCCTATCCTATCCTCTATCCTATCCTATCCTCTATCATATCCTATCCTCTATCCTATCCTATCCTCTATCCTATCCTATCCTCTATCCTATCCTATCCTCTATCCTATCCTATCCTCTAACATATCCGATCCGCTATCCTATCCTATCCTCTATCGTATCCTATCCTCTATCCTATCCTATCCTCTATCGTATCCTATCCTCTATCCTATCCTATCCTCTATCGTATCCTATCCTCTATCCTATCCTATCCTCTATCATATCCTATCCTCTATCCTATCTTATCCTCTATCCTATTCTATCCTCTATCCTATCCAATCCTATATCCTATTCTCTATCCAATCCTATCCTCTTTCCTATCCTATCCTCTATCCTATCATATCCTCTATCCTATCCTATCCTCTATCCTACCCTATCCACTATCCTATCGTACCCTCAATCCTATCCTATCCTCTATCCTATCCTATCCTCTATCCTATCCTATCCTCTATCCTATCCTATCCTCTATCCTATCCTATCCTATCCTCTATCCTATCCTATCCTCTAACATATCCTATCCGCTATCCTATCCTATCCTCTATCCTATCCTATCCTCAACCTATCCTATCCTCTATCATATCCTATCCTCTATCCTATCCTATCTCTATCCTATCCTATCCTCTATCCTATCATATCCTCTATCCTATCGTATCCTCTATCCTACCCTATCCACTATCCTATCGTACCCTCAATCCTATCCTATCCTCTATCCTATCCTATCCTCTATCCTATCCTATTCTCTATCCTATCCTATCCTCTATCCTATCCTATCCTCTAACATATCCTATCCGCTATCCTATCCTATCCTCTATCCTATCCTATCCTCAACCTATCCTATCCTCTATCCTATCCTATCCTCTATCCTATCCTATCTCTATCCTATCCTATCCTCTATCCTATCCTATCCTCTAACATATCCTATCCGCTATCCTATCCTATCCTCTATCCTATTCTATCCTCTATCCTATCCAATCCTATCCTCTATCGTATCCTATCCTCTATCGTATCCTAACCTCTATCCTATCCTATCCTCTATCCTATCCTATCCTCTATCCTATCCTATCCTCTAACATATCCGATCCGCTATCCTATCCTATCCTCTATCGTATCCTATCCTCTATCCTATCCTATCCTCTATCGTATCCTATCCTCTATCCTATCCTATCCTCTATCATATCCTATCCTCTATCCTATCCTATCCTCTATCCTATCCTATCCGCTATCCTATCCAATCCTATATCCTATTCTCTATCCTATCCTATCTCTATCCTATCCTATCCTCTATCCTATCCTATCCTCTAACATATCCTATCCGCTATCCTATCCTATCCTCTATCCTATTCTATCCTCTATCCTATCCAATCCTATCCTCTATCGTATCCTATCCTCTATCGTATCCTAACCTCTATCCTATCCTATCCTCCATCCTATCCTATCCTCTATCCTATCCTATCCTCTAACATATCCGATCCGCTATCCTATCCTATCCTCTATCGTATCCTATCCTCTATCCTATCCTATCCTCTATCGTATCCTATCCTCTATCCTATCCTATCCTCTATCATATCCTATCCTCTATCCTATCCTATCCTCTATCCTATCCTATCCGCTATCCTATCCAATCCTATATCCTATTCTCTATCCTATCCTATCCTCTATCGTATCCTATCCTCTATCCTATCCTATCCTCTATCCTATCCTATCCTCTATCCTATCCTATCCTCTATCATATCCTATCCTCTATCCTATCCTATCCTCTATCCTATCCTATCGTTTATCCTTTCCTATCCTCTATCCTATCCTATCCTCTATCGTATCCTATCCTCTATCCTATCCTATCCTCTATCCTATCCTCTATCCTATTCGCTATCCTATCCTCTATCCTATCCTATCCACTATTCTATCCTATCCTCTATCCTATCCTATCCTCTATCCTATCATATCCTCTATCGTATCCTATCCTCTATCCTATCCTATCCTCTATCCTATCCTATCCTCTATCCTATCCTTTCCTCTATCCTATCCTATCCTCTAACATATCCGATCCGCTATCCTATCCTATCCTCTATCCTATCCTATCCTCTATCGTATCCTATCCTCTATCCTATCCTATCCTCTATCATATCCTATCCTCTATCCTATCTTATCCTCTATCCTATTCTATCCTCTATCCTATCCAATCCTATATCCTATTCTCTATCCAATCCTATCCTCTTTCCTATCCTATCCTCTATCCTATCATATCCTCTATCCTATCCTATCCTATCCTCTATCCTACCCTATCCACTATCCTATCGTACCCTCAATCCTATCCTATCCTCTATCATATCCTATCCTCTATCCTATCCTATCCTCTATCCTATCCTATCCGCTATCCTATCCAATCCTATATCCTATTCTCTATCCTATCCTATCCTCTATCGTATCCTATCCTCTATCCTATCCTATCCTCTATCCTATCCTATCCTCTATCCTATCCTATCCTCTATCATATCCTATCCTCTATCCTATCCTATCCTCTATCCTATCCTATCCTCTATCCTATCCTATCCTCTATCCTATCCTATCCTCTAACATATCCGATCCGCTATCCTATCCTATCCTCTATCGTATCCTATCCTCTATCCTATCCTATCCTCTATCGTATCCTATCCTCTATCCTATCCTATCCTCTATCGTATCCTATCCTCTATCCTATCCTATCCTCTATCATATCCTATCCTCTATCCTATCCTATCCTCTATCCTATCCTATCCTCTAACATATCCTATCCGCTATCCTATCCTATCCTCTATCCTATCCTATCCTCAACCTATCCTATCCTCTATCCTATCCTATCCTCTATCCTATCCTATCTCTATCCTATCCTATCCTCTATCCTATCCTATCCTCTAACATATCCTATCCGCTATCCTATCCTATCCTCTATCCTATTCTATCCTCTATCCTATCCAATCCTATCCTCTATCGTATCCTATCCTCTATCGTATCCTAACCTCTATCCTATCCTATCCTCTATCCTATCCTATCCTCTATCCTATCCTATCCTCTAACATATCCGATCCGCTATCCTATCCTATCCTCTATCGTATCCTATCCTCTATCCTATCCTATCCTCTATCGTATCCTATCCTCTATCCTATCCTATCCTCTATCATATCCTATCCTCTATCCTATCCTATCCTCTATCCTATCCTATCGTTTATCCTTTCCTATCCTCTATCCTATCCTATCCTCTATCGTATCCTATCCTCTATCCTATCCTATCCTCTATCCTATCCTCTATCCTATTCGCTATCCTATCCTCTATCCTATCCTATCCACTATTCTATCCTATCCTCTATCCTATCCTATCCTCTATCCTATCATATCCTCTATCGTATCCTATCCTCTATCCTATCCTATCCTCTATCCTATCCTATCCTCTATCCTATCCTTTCCTCTATCCTATCCTATCCTCTAACATATCCGATCCGCTATCCTATCCTATCCTCTATCCTATCCTATCCTCTATCGTATCCTATCCTCTATCCTATCCTATCCTCTATCATATCCTATCCTCTATCCTATCTTATCCTCTATCCTATTCTATCCTCTATCCTATCCAATCCTATATCCTATTCTCTATCCAATCCTATCCTCTTTCCTATCCTATCCTCTATCCTATCATATCCTCTATCCTATCCTATCCTATCCTCTATCCTACCCTATCCACTATCCTATCGTACCCTCAATCCTATCCTATCCTCTATCATATCCTATCCTCTATCCTATCCTATCCTCTATCCTATCCTATCCGCTATCCTATCCAATCCTATATCCTATTCTCTATCCTATCCTATCCTCTATCGTATCCTATCCTCTATCCTATCCTATCCTCTATCCTATCCTATCCTCTATCCTATCCTATCCTCTATCATATCCTATCCTCTATCCTATCCTATCCTCTATCCTATCCTATCCTCTATCCTATCCTATCCTCTATCCTATCCTATCCTCTAACATATCCGATCCGCTATCCTATCCTATCCTCTATCGTATCCTATCCTCTATCCTATCCTATCCTCTATCGTATCCTATCCTCTATCCTATCCTATCCTCTATCGTATCCTATCCTCTATCCTATCCTATCCTCTATCATATCCTATCCTCTATCCTATCCTATCCTCTATCCTATCCTATCCGCTATCCTATCCAATCCTATATCCTATTCTCTATCCTATCCTATCCTCTATCGTATCCTATCCTCTATCCTATCCTATCCTCTATCCTATCCTATCCTCTATCCTATCCTATCCTCTATCATATCCTATCCTCTATCCTATCCTATCCTCTATCCTATCCTATCGTTTATCCTTTCCTATCCTCTATCCTATCCTATCCTCTATCGTATCCTACCCTCTATCCTATCCTATCCTCTATCCTATCCTCTATCCTATTCGCTATCCTATCCTCTATCCTATCCTATCCACTATTCTATCCTATCCTCTATCCTATCCTATCCTCTATCCTATCATATCCTCTATCGTATCCTATCCTCTATCCTATCCTATCCTCTATCCTATCCTATCCTCTATCCTATCCTTTCCTCTATCCTATCCTATCCTCTAACATATCCGATCCGCTATCCTATCCTATCCTCTATCCTATCCTATCCTCTATCGTATCCTATCCTCTATCCTATCCTATCCTCTATCATATCCTATCCTCTATCCTATCTTATCCTCTATCCTATTCTATCCTCTATCCTATCCAATCCTATATCCTATTCTCTATCCAATCCTATCCTCTTTCCTATCCTATCCTCTATCCTATCATATCCTCTATCCTATCCTATCCTCTATCCTACCCTATCCACTATCCTATCGTACCCTCAATCCTATCCTATCCTCTATCATATCCTATCCTCTATCCTATCCTATCCTCTATCCTATCCTATCCGCTATCCTATCCAATCCTATATCCTATTCTCTATCCTATCCTATCCTCTATCGTATCCTATCCTCTATCCTATCCTATCCTCTATCCTATCCTATCCTCTATCCTATCCTATCCTCTATCATATCCTATCCTCTATCCTATCCTATCCTCTATCCTATCCTATCCTCTATCCTATCCTATCCTCTAACATATCCGATCCGCTATCCTATCCTATCCTCTATCCTATCCTATCCTCTATCCTATCCTATCCTCTATCGTATCCTATCCTCTATCCTATCCTATCCTCTATCATATCCTATCCTCTATCCCATCTTATCCTCTATCCTATTCTATCCTCTATCCTATCCAATCCTATATCCTATTCTCTATCCAATCCTATCCTCTTTCCTATCCTATCCTCTATCCTATCATATCCTCTATCCTATCCTATCCTCTATCCTACCCTATCCACTATCCTATCGTACCCTCAATCCTATCCTATCCTCTATCCTATCCTATCCTCTATCCTATCCTATCCTCTATCCTATCCTATCCTCTATCCTATCCTATCCTCTATCCTATCCTATCCTCTAACATATCCTATCCGCTATCCTATCCTATCCTCTATCCTATCCTATCCTCAACCTATCCTATCCTCTATCATATCCTATCCTCTATCCTATCCTATCTCTATCCTATCCTATCCTCTATCCTATCATATCCTCTGTCCTATCGTATCCTCTATCCTACCCTATCCACTATCCTATCGTACCCTCAATCCTATCCTATCCTCTATCCTATCCTATCCTCTATCCTATCCTATTCTCTATCCTATCCTATCCTCTATCCTATCCTATCCTCTAACATATCCTATCCGCTATCCTATCCTATCCTCTATCCTATCCTATCCTCAACCTATCCTATCCTCTATCCTATCCTATCCTCTATCCTATCCTATCTCTATCCTATCCTATCCTCTATCCTATCCTATCCTCTAACATATCCTATCCGCTATCCTATCCTATCCTCTATCCTATTCTATCCTCTATCCTATCCAATCCTATCCTCTATCGTATCCTATCCTCTATCGTATCCTAACCTCTATCCTATCCTATCCTCTATACTATCCTATCCTCTATCCTATCCTATCCTCTAACATATCCGATCCGCTATCCTATCCTATCCTCTATCGTATCCTATCCTCTATCCTATCCTATCCTCTATCGTATCCTATCCTCTATCCTATCCTATCCTCTATCATATCCTATCCTCTATCCTATCCTATCCTCTATCCTATCCTATCCGCTATCCTATCCAATCCTATATCCTATTCTCTATCCTATCCTATCTCTATCCTATCCTATCCTCTATCCTATCCTATCCTCTAACATATCCTATCCGCTATCCTATCCTATCCTCTATCCTATTCTATCCTCTATCCTATCCAATCCTATCCTCTATCGTATCCTATCCTCTATCGTATCCTAACCTCTATCCTATCCTATCCTCCATCCTATCCTATCCTCTATCCTATCCTATCCTCTAACATATCCGATCCGCTATCCTATCCTATCCTCTATCGTATCCTATCCTCTATCCTATCCTATCCTCTATCGTATCCTATCCTCTATCCTATCCTATCCTCTATCATATTCTATCCTCTATCCTATCCTATCCTCTATCCTATCCTATCCGCTATCCTATCCAATCCTATATCCTATTCTCTATCCTATCCTATCCTCTATCGTATCCTATCCTCTATCCTATCCTATCCTCTATCCTATCCTATCCTCTATCCTATCCTATCCTCTATCATATCCTATCCTCTATCCTATCTTATCCTCTATCCTATCCTATCGTTTATCCTTTCCTATCCTCTATCCTATCCTATCCTCTATCGTATCCTATCCTCTATCCTATCCTATCCTCTATCCTATCCTCTATCCTATTCGCTATCCTATCCTCTATCCTATCCTATCCACTATTCTATCCTATCCTCTATCCTATCCTATCCTCTATCCTATCATATCCTCTATCGTATCCTATCCTCTATCCTATCCTATCCTCTATCCTATCCTATCCTCTATCCTATCCTTTCCTCTATCCTATCCTATCCTCTAACATATCCGATCCGCTATCCTATCCTATCCTCTATCGTATCCTATCCTCTATCCTATCCTATCCTCTATCCTATCCTATCCTCTATCCTATCCTATCCTCTATCATATCCTATCCTCTATCCTATCCTATCCTCTATCCTATCCTATCCTCTATCCTATCCTATCCTCTAACATATCCGATCCGCTATCCTATCCTATCCTCTATCGTATCCTATCCTCTATCCTATCCTATCCTCTATCGTATCCTATCCTCTATCCTATCCTATCCTCTATCGTATCCTATCCTCTATCCTATCCTATCCTCTATCATATCCTATCCTCTATCCTATCCTATCCTCTATCCTATCCTATCCGCTATCCTATCCAATCCTATATCCTATTCTCTATCCTATCCTATCCTCTATCGTATCCTATCCTCTATCCTATC
This sequence comes from Halictus rubicundus, assembly GCF_050948215.1. Classification (NCBI taxonomy): domain Eukaryota; kingdom Metazoa; phylum Arthropoda; class Insecta; order Hymenoptera; family Halictidae; genus Halictus; species Halictus rubicundus. The sequence goes on along the minus strand of NW_027488581.1, from coordinate 1,226,015 downwards.
CTATCCTCTATCCTATCCTATCCTCTATCCTATCCTATCCTCTATCATATCCTATCCTCTATCCTATCCTATCCTCTATCCTATCCTATCGTTTATCCTTTCCTATCCTCTATCCTATCCTATCCTCTATCGTATCCTGTCCTCTATCCTATCCTATCCTCTATCCTATCCTCTATCCTATTCGCTATCCTATCCTCTATCCTATCCTATCCACTATTCTATCCTATCCTCTATCCTATCCTATCCTCTATCCTATCATATCCTCTATCGTATCCTATCCTCTATCCTATCCTATCCTCTATCCTATCCTATCCTCTATCCTATCCTTTCCTCTATCCTATCCTATCCTCTAACATATCCGATCCGCTATCCTATCCTATCCTCTATCCTATCCTATCCTCTATCGTATCCTATCCTCTATCCTATCCTATCCTCTATCATATCCTATCCTCTATCCTATCTTATCCTCTATCCTATTCTATCCTCTATCCTATCCAATCCTATATCCTATTCTCTATCCAATCCTATCCTCTTTCCTATCCTATCCTCTATCCTATCATATCCTCTATCCTATCATATCCTCTATCCTATCCTATCCTCTATCCTACCCTATCCACTATCCTATCGTACCCTCAATCCTATCCTATCCTCTATCATATCCTATCCTCTATCCTATCCTATCCTCTATCCTATCCTATCCGCTATCCTATCCAATCCTATATCCTATTCTCTATCCTATCCTATCCTCTATCGTATCCTATCCTCTATCCTATCCTATCCTCTATCCTATCCTATCCTCTATCCTATCCTATCCTCTATCATATCCTATCCTCTATCCTATCCTATCCTCTATCCTATCCTATCCTCTATCCTATCCTATCCTCTAACATATCCGATCCGCTATCCTATCCTATCCTCTATCGTATCCTATCCTCTATCCTATCCTATCCTCTATCGTATCCTATCCTCTATCCTATCCTATCCTCTATCATATCCTATCCTCTATCCTATCTTATCCTCTATCCTATTCTATCCTCTATCCTATCCAATCCTACATCCTATTCTCTATCCAATCCTATCCTCTTTCCTATCCTATCCTCTATCCTATCATATCCTCTATCCTATCCTATCCTATCCTCTATCCTACCCTATCCACTATCCTATCGTACCCTCAATCCTATCCTATCCTCTATCCTATCCTATCCTCTATCCTATCCTATCCTCTATCCTATCCTATCCTCTATCCTATCCTATCCTCTATCCTATCCTATCCTCTATCCTATCCTATCCTCTAACATATCCTATCCGCTATCCTATCCTATCCTCTATCCTATCCTATCCTCAACCTATCCTATCCTCTATCATATCCTATCCTCTATCCTATCCTATCTCTATCCTATCCTATCCTCTATCCTATCATATCCTCTATCCTATCGTATCCTCTATCCTACCCTATCCACTATCCTATCGTACCCTCAATCCTATCCTATCCTCTATCCTATCTTATCCTCTATCCTATCCTATTCTCTATCCTATCCTATCCTCTATCCTATCCTATCCTATAACATATCCTATCCGCTATCCTATCCTATCCTCTATCCTATCCTATCCTCAACCTATCCTATCCTCTATCCTATCCTATCCTCTATCCTATCCTATCTCTATCCTATCCTATCCTCTATCCTATCCTATCCTCTAACATATCCTATCCGCTATCCTATCCTATCCTCTATCCTATTCTATCCTCTATCCTATCCAATCCTATCCTCTATCGTATCCTATCCTCTATCGTATCCTAACCTCTATCCTATCCTATCCTCTATCCTATCCTATCCTCTATCCTATCCTATCCTCTAACATATCCGATCCGCTATCCTATCCTATCCTCTAACGTATCCTATCCTCTATCCTATCCTATCCTCTATCGTATCCTATCCTCTATCCTATCCTATCCTCTATCATATCCTATCCTCTATCCTATCCTATCCTCTATCCTATCCTATCCGCTATCCTATCCAATCCTATATCCTATTCTCTATCCTATCCTATCTCTATCCTATCCTATCCTCTATCCTATCCTATCCTCTAACATATGCTATCCGCTATCCTATCCTATCCTCTATCCTATTCTATCCTCTATCCTATCCAATCCTATCCTCTATCGTATCCTATCCTCTATCGTATCCTAACCTCTATCCTATCCTATCCTCCATCCTATCCTATCCTCTATCCTATCCTATCCTCTAACATATCCGATCCGCTATCCTATCCTATCCTCTATCGTATCCTATCCTCTATCCTATCCTATCCTCTATCGTATCCTATCCTCTATCCTATCCTATCCTCTATCATATCCTATCCTCTATCCTATCCTATCCTCTATCCTATCCTATCCGCTATCCTATCCAATCCTATATCCTATTCTCTATCCTATCCTATCCTCTATCGTATCCTATCCTCTATCCTATCCTATCCTCTATCCTATCCTATCCTCTATCCTATCCTATCCTCTATCATATCCTATCCTCTATCCTATCTTATCCTCTATCCTATCCTATCGTTTATCCTTTCCTATCCTCTATCCTATCCTATCCTCTATCGTATCCTATCCTCTATCCTATCCTATCCTCTATCCTATCCTCTATCCTATTCGCTATCCTATCCTCTATCCTATCCTATCCACTATTCTATCCTATCCTCTATCCTATCCTATCCTCTATCCTATCATATCCTCTATCGTATCCTATCCTCTATCCTATCCTATCCTCTATCCTATCCTATCCTCTATCCTATCCTTTCCTCTATCCTATCCTATCCTCTAACATATCCGATCCGCTATCCTATCCTATCCTCTATCCTATCCTATCCTCTATCGTATCCTATCCTCTATCCTATCCTATCCTCTATCATATCCTATCCTCTATCCTATCTTATCCTCTATCCTATTCTATCCTCTATCCTATCCAATCCTATATCCTATTCTCTATCCAATCCTATCCTCTTTCCTATCCTATCCTCTATCCTATCATATCCTCTATCCTATCCTATCCTCTATCCTACCCTATCCACTATCCTATCGTACCCTCAATCCTATCCTATCCTCTATCCTATCCTATCCTCTATCCTATCCTATCCTCTATCCTATCCTATCCTCTATCCTATCCTATCCTCTATCCTATCCTATCCTCTATCCTATCCTATCCTCTAACATATCCTATCCGCTATCCTATCCTATCCTCTATCCTATCCTATCCTCAACCTATCCTATCCTCTATCATATCCTATCCTCTATCCTATCCTATCTCTATCCTATCCTATCCTCTATCCTATCATATCCTCTATCCTATCGTATCCTCTATCCTACCCTATCCACTATCCTATCGTACCCTCAATCCTATCCTATCCTCTATCCTATCCTATCCTCTATCCTATCCTATTCTCTATCCTATCCTATCCTCTATCCTATCCTATCCTCTAACATATCCTATCCGCTATCCTATCCTATCCTCTATCCTATCCTATCCTCAACCTATCCTATCCTCTATCCTATCCTATCCTCTATCCTATCCTATCTCTATCCTATCCTATCCTCTATCCTATCCTATCCTCTAACATATCCTATCCGCTATCCTATCCTATCCTCTATCCTATTCTATCCTCTATCCTATCCAATCCTATCCTCTATCGTATCCTATCCTCTATCGTATCCTAACCTCTATCCTATCCTATCCTCTATCCTATCCTATCCTCTATCCTATCCTATCCTCTAACATATCCGATCCGCTATCCTATCCTATCCTCTATCGTATCCTATCCTCTATCCTATCCTATCCTCTATCGTATCCTATCCTCTATCCTATCCTATCCTCTATCATATCCTATCCTCTATCCTATCCTATCCTCTATCCTATCCTATCCGCTATCATATCCAATCCTATATCCTATTCTCTATCCTATCCTATCTCTATCCTATCCTATCCTCTATCCTATCCTATCCTCTAACATATCCTATCCGCTATCCTATCCTATCCTCTATCCTATTCTATCCTCTATCCTATCCAATCCTATCCTCTATCGTATCCTATCCTCTATCGTATCCTAACCTCTATCCTATCCTATCCTCCATCCTATCCTATCCTCTATCCTATCCTATCCTCTAACATATCCGATCCGCTATCCTATCCTATCCTCTATCGTATCCTATCCTCTATCCTATCCTATCCTCTATCGTATCCTATCCTCTATCCTATCCTATCCTCTATCATATCCTATCCTCTATCCTATCCTATCCTCTATCCTATCCTATCCGCTATCCTATCCAATCCTATATCCTATTCTCTATCCTATCCTATCCTCTATCGTATCCTATCCTCTATCCTATCCTATCCTCTATCCTATCCTATCCTCTATCCTATCCTATCCTCTATCATATCCTATCCTCTATCCTATCTTATCCTCTATCCTATCCTATCGTTTATCCTTTCCTATCCTCTATCCTATCCTATCCTCTATCGTATCCTATCCTCTATCCTATCCTATCCTCTATCCTATCCTCTATCCTATTCGCTATCCTATCCTCTATCCTATACTATCCACTATTCTATCCTATCCTCTATCCTATCCTATCCTCTATCCTATCATATCCTCTATCGTATCCTATCCTCTATCCTATCCTATCCTCTATCCTATCCTATCCTCTATCCTATCCTTTCCTCTATCCTATCCTATCCTCTAATATATCCGATCCGCTATCCTATCCTATCCTCTATCGTATCCTATCCTCTATCCTATCCTATCCTCTATCCTATCCTATCCTCTATCCTATCCTATCCTCTATCATATCCTATCCTCTATCCTATCCTATCCTCTATCCTATCCTATCCTCTATCCTATCCTATCCTCTAACATATCCGATCCGCTATCCTATCCTATCCTCTATCGTATCCTATCCTCTATCCTATCCTATCCTCTATCGTATCCTATCCTCTATCCTATCCTATCCTCTATCGTATCCTATCCTCTATCCTATCCTATCCTCTATCATATCCTATCCTCTATCCTATCCTATCCTCTATCCTATCCTATCCGCTATCCTATCCAATCCTATATCCTATTCTCTATCCTATCCTATCCTCTATCGTATCCTATCCTCTATCCTATCCTATCCTCTATCCTATCCTATCCTCTATCCTATCCTATCCTCTATCATATCCTATCCTCTATCCTATCCTATCCTCTATCCTATCCTATCGTTTATCCTTTCCTATCCTCTATCCTATCCTATCCTCTATCGTATCCTATCCTCTATCCTATCCTATCCTCTATCCTATCCTCTATCCTATTCGCTATCCTATCCTCTATCCTATCCTATCCACTATTCTATCCTATCCTCTATCCTATCCTATCCTCTATCCTATCATATCCTCTATCGTATCCTATCCTCTATCCTATCCTATCCTCTATCCTATCCTATCCTCTATCCTATCCTTTCCTCTATCCTATCCTATCCTCTAACATATCCGATCCGCTATCCTATCCTATCCTCTATCCTATCCTATCCTCTATCGTATCCTATCCTCTATCCTATCCTATCCTCTACCATATCCTATCCTCTATCCTATCTTATCCTCTATCCTATTCTATCCTCTATCCTATCCAATCCTATATCCTATTCTCTATCCAATCCTATCCTCTTTCCTATCCTATCCTCTATCCTATCATATCCTCTATCCTATCCTATCCTCTATCCTACCCTATCCACTATCCTATCGTACCCTCAATCCTATCCTATCCTCTATCATATCCTATCCTCTATCCTATCCTATCCTCTATCCTATCCTATCCGCTATCCTATCCAATCCTATATCCTATTCTCTATCCTATCCTATCCTCTATCGTATCCTATCCTCTATCCTATCCTATCCTCTATCCTATCCTATCCTCTATCCTATCCTATCCTCTATCATATCCTATCCTCTATCCTATCCTATCCTCTATCCTATCCTATCCTCTATCCTATCCTATCCTCTAACATATCCGATCCGCTATCCTATCCTATCCTCTATCGTATCCTATCCTCTATCCTATCCTATCCTCTATCGTATCCTATCCTCTATCCTATCCTATCCTCTATCATATCCTATCCTCTATCCTATCTTATCCTCTATCCTATTCTATCCTCTATCCTATCCAATCCTACATCCTATTCTCTATCCAATCCTATCCTCTTTCCTATCCTATCCTCTATCCTATCATATCCTCTATCCTATCCTATCCTCTATCCTACCCTATCCACTATCCTATCGTACCCTCAATCCTATCCTATCCTCTATCCTATCCTATCCTCTATCCTATCCTATCCTCTATCCTATCCTATCCTCTATCCTATCCTATCCTCTATCCTATCCTATCCTCTAACATATCCTATCCGCTATCCTATCCTATCCTCTATCCTATCCTATCCTCAACCTATCCTATCCTCTATCATATCCTATCCTCTATCCTATCCTATCTCTATCCTATCCTATCCTCTATCCTATCATATCCTCTATCCTATCGTATCCTCTATCCTACCCTATCCACTATCCTATCGTACCCTCAATCCTATCCTATCCTCTATCCTATCTTATCCTCTATCCTATCCTATTCTCTATCCTATCCTATCCTCTATCCTATCCTATCCTCTAACATATCCTATCCGCTATCCTATCCTATCCTCAACCTATCCTATCCTCTATCCTATCCTATCCTCTATCCTATCCTATCTCTATCCTATCCTATCCTCTATCCTATCCTATCCTCTAACATATCCTATCCGCTATCCTATCCTATCCTCTATCCTATTCTATCCTCTATCCTATCCAATCCTATCCTCTATCGTATCCTATCCTCTATCGTATCCTAACCTCTATCCTATCCTATCCTCTATCCTATCCTATCCTCTATCCTATCCTATCCTCTAACATATCCGATCCGCTATCCTATCCTATCCTCTATCGTATCCTATCCTCTATCCTATCCTATCCTCTATCGTATCCTATCCTCTATCCTATCCTATCCTCTATCATATCCTATCCTCTATCCTATCCTATCCTCTATCCTATCCTATCCGCTATCCTATCCAATCCTATATCCTATTCTCTATCCTATCCTATCTCTATCCTATCCTATCCTCTATCCTATCCTATCCTCTAACATATCCTATCCGCTATCCTATCCTATCCTCTATCCTATTCTATCCTCTATCCTATCCAATCCTATCCTCTATCGTATCCTATCCTCTATCGTATCCTAACCTCTATCCTATCCTATCCTCCATCCTATCCTATCCTCTATCCTATCCTATCCTCTAACATATCCGATCCGCTATCCTATCCTATCCTCTATCGTATCCTATCCTCTATCCTATCCTATCCTCTATCGTATCCTATCCTCTATCCTATCCTATCCTCTATCATATCCTATCCTCTATCCTATCCTATCCTCTATCCTATCCTATCCGCTATCCTATCCAATCCTATATCCTATTCTCTATCCTATCCTATCCTCTATCGTATCCTATCCTCTATCCTATCCTATCCTCTATCCTATCCTATCCTCTATCCTATCCTATCCTCTATCATATCCTATCCTCTATCCTATCTTATCCTCTATCCTATCCTATCGTTTATCCTTTCCTATCCTCTATCCTATCCTATCCTCTATCGTATCCTATCCTCTATCCTATCCTATCCTCTATCCTATCCTCTATCCTATTCGCTATCCTATCCTCTATCCTATCCTATCCACTATTCTATCCTATCCTCTATCCTATCCTATCCTCTATCCTATCATATCCTCTATCGTATCCTATCCTCTATCCTATCCTATCCTCTATCCTATCCTATCCTCTATCCTATCCTTTCCTCTATCCTATCCTATCCTCTAACATATCCGATCCGCTATCCTATCCTATCCTCTATCCTATCCTATCCTCTATCGTATCCTATCCTCTATCCTATCCTATCCTCTATCATATCCTATCCTCTATCCTATCTTATCCTCTATCCTATTCTATCCTCTATCCTATCCAATCCTATATCCTATTCTCTATCCAATCCTATCCTCTTTCCTATCCTATCCTCTATCCTATCATATCCTCTATCCTATCCTATCCTCTATCCTACCCTATCCACTATCCTATCGTACCCTCAATCCTATCCTATCCTCTATCATATCCCATCCTCTATCCTATCCTATCCTCTATCCTATCCTATCCGCTATCCTATCCAATCCTATATCCTATTCTCTATCCTATCCTATCCTCTATCGTATCCTATCCTCTATCCTATCCTATCCTCTATCCTATCCTATCCTCTATCCTATCCTATCCTCTATCATATCCTATCCTCTATCCTATCCTATCCTCTATCCTATCCTATCGTTTATCCTTTCCTATCCTCTATCCTATCCTATCCTCTATCGTATCCTATCCTCTATCCTATCCTATCCTCTATCCTATCCTCTATCCTATTCGCTATCCTATCCTCTATCCTATCCTATCCACTATTCTATCCTATCCTCTATCCTATCCTTTCCTCTATCCTATCATATCCTCTATCGTATCCTATCCTCTATCCTATCCTATCCTCTATCCTATCCTATCCTCTATCCTATCCTTTCCTCTATCCTATCCTATCCTCTAACATATCCGATCCGCTATCCTATCCTATCCTCTATCGTATCCTATCCTCTATCCTATCCTATCCTCTATCATATCCTATCCTCTATCCTATCCTATCCTCTATCGTATTCTCTCCTCTATCCTAGCCAATCCTATATCCTATTCTCTATCCTATCCTATCCTCTATCGTATCCTATCCTCTATCCTATCCAATCCACTATCCTATCCTATACTCTATCCTATCCTATCCTCTATCCTATCCTATCCTATCCTCTATCTTATCCTATCCTCTATCCTATCCTATCCTCTATCCTATCCTATCGTTTATCCTATCCTATCCTCTATCCTATCCTATATTCTATCCTATCCTATCCTCTATCCTATCCTATCCTCTATCCTATCCTATCCTCTATCCTATCCTATCCTCTACCGTATATTATCCTCTATCCTATCCTATCCTCTACCCTATCCTATCCTCTATCCTATCCTATCCTCTATCCTATCCTATCCTCTACCCTATCCTATCCTCTATCCTATCCTATCCTCTATCCTATCCTATCCTCTACCCTATCCTATCCTCTATCCTATCCTATCCTCTATCCTATCCAATCCTATATCGTATCCTCTATCCTATCCTATCCTCTATCCTATCCTATTCTCTATCCTATCCTATCCTGTATCCTATCCTACCCTCTATCGTATCCTATCCTCTATCCTGTCCTATCCTCTATCCTATCCTATTCTCTATCCTATCCTATCCTCTATCCTATCCTATCCTCTATCCTATCCTATCCTCTATCCTATTCTATCCTCTGTCCTAGCCAATCCTATATGCTATTCTCTATCCTATCCTATCCTCTATCGTATCCTATCCTCTATCCTATCCAATCCACTATCCTATCCTATCCTCTATCCTATCCTATCCTCTATCCTATCCTATCCTCTAACATATCCTATCCGCTATCCTATCCTATCCTCTATCCTATCCTATCCTCAACCTATCCTATCCTCTATCCTATCCTATCGTCTATCCTATCCTATCTCTATCCTATCCTATCCTCTATCCTATCCTATCCTCTAACATATCCTATCCGCTATCCTATCCTATCCTCTATCCTATTCTATCCTCTATCCTATCCAATCCTATATCCTATTCTCTATCCTATCCTATCCTCTATCGTATCCTATCCTCTATCCTATCCTAACCTCTATCCTATCCTATCCTCTATCCTATCATATCCTCTATCCTATCCTATCCTCTATCCTACCCCATCCACTATCCTATCGTACCCTCAATCCTATCCTATCCTCTATCCTATCCTATCCTCTATCCTATCCTATCCTCTATCCTATCCTATCCTCTATCCTATCAAATCCTCTAACATATCCTATCCGCTATCCTATCCTATCCTCTAACATATCCTATCCGCTATCCTATCCTATCCTCTATCCTATTCTATTCTCGATCCTATCCTATCCTGTATCCTATCCTACCCTCTATCGTATCCTATCCTCTATCCTATCCTATCCTCTATCCTATCCTATTCTCTATCCTATCCTATCCTCTATCCTATCCTATCCTCTATCCTATCCTATCCTCTATCCTATTCTATCCTCTATCCTATCGTACCCTCAATCCTATCCTATCCTCTATGCTATCCTATCCTCTATCCTATCCTATTCTCTATCCTATCCTATCCTCTATCCTATCCTATCCTCTATCCTATCCTATCCTCTATCCTTTCCTATCCTCTATCCTATCCTATCCTCTATCATATCCTATCCTCTATCCTATCTTATCCTCTATCCTATTCTATCCTCTATCCTATCCAATCCTATATCCTATTCTCTATCCTATCCTATCCTCTATCCTATCCTATCCTCTATCCTATCATATCCTCTATCCTATCCTATCCTCTATCAAACCCTATCCACTATCCTATCGTACCCTCAATCCTATCCTATCCTCTACCCTATCCTATCCTCTATCCTATCCTATTCTCTACCCAATCCTATCCTCTATCCTATCCTATCCTCTATCCTATCCTATCCTCTATCCTATCCTATCCTCTATCCTATCCTATCCTCTAACATATCCTATCCGCTATCATATCCTATCCTCTATCCTATCCTATCCTCAACCTATCCTATCCTCTATCCTATCCTATCCTCTATCCTATCCTATCTCTATCCTATCCTATCCTCTATCCTATCCTATCCTCTAACATATCCTATCCGCTATCCTATCCTATCCTCTATCCTACTCTATCCTCTATCCTATCCAATCCTATATCCTATTCTCTATCCTATCCTATCCTCTATCGTATCCTATCCTCTATCCTATCCTAACCTCTATCCTATCCTATCCTCTATCCTATCCTATCCTCTATCCTATCCTATCCTCTAACATATCCGATCCGCTATCCTATCCTATCCTCTATCGTATCCTATCCTCTATGCTATCCTATCCTCTATATTATTCTATTCTATATCCTATCCTATCCTCTACCCTATCCTATCCTCTATCCTATCCTATCCTCTATCCTATCCTATCCTGTATCCTATCCTACCCTCTATCGTATCCTATCCTCTATCCTATCCTATCCTCTATCCTATCCTATTCTCTATCCTATCCTATCCTCTATCCTATCCTATCCTCTATCCTATCCTATCCTCTATCCTATTCTATCCTCTATCCTATCGTACCCTCAATCCTATCCTATCCTCTATGCTATCCTATCCTCTATCCTATCCTATTCTCTATCCTATCCTATCCTCTATCCTATCCTATCCTCTATCCTATCCTATCCTCTATCCTTTCCTAGCCTCTATCCTATCCTATCCTCTATCATATCCTATCCTCTATCCTATCTTATCCTCTATCCTATTCTATCCTCTATCCTATCCAATCCTATATTATATTCTCTATCCTATCCTATCCTCTATCCTATCCTATCCTCTATCCTATCATATCCTCTATCCTATCCTATCCTCTATCAAACCCTATCCACTATCCTATCGTACTCTCTATCCTATCCTATCCTCTATCCTATCCTATCCTCTATCCTATCCTATCCTCTATCCTATCCTATTCTCTATCCTATCCTATCCTCTATCCTATCCTATCCTCTATCCTATCCTATCCTCTATCCTATCCTATCCTCTATCCTATCCTATCCTCTATCCTATCCTATCCTCTAACATATCCTATCCGCTATCCTATCCTATCCTCTATCCTATCCTATCCTCAACCTATCCTATCCTCTATCCTATCCTATCCTCTATCCTATCCTATCTCTATCCTATCCTATCCTCTATCCTATCCTATCCTCTAACATATCCTATCCGCTATCCTATCCTATCCTCTATCCTATTCTATCCTCTATCCTATCCAATCCTATATCCTATTCTCTATCCTATCCTATCCTCTATCGTATCCTATCCTCTATCCTATCCTAACCTCTATCCTATCCTATCCTCTATCCTATCATATCCTCTATCCTATCCTATCCTCTATCCTACCCCATCCACTATCCTATCGTACCCTCAATCCTATCCTATCCTCTATCCTATCCTATCCTCTATCCTATCCTATCCTCTATCCTATCCTATCCTCTATCCTATCAAATCCTCTAACATATCCTATCCGCTATCCTATCCTATCCTCTAACATATCCTATCCGCTATCCTATCCTATCCTCTATCCTATCCTATCCTCTATCCTATCCTATCCTCTATCCTATTCTATCCTCTATCCTATCGTACCCTCAATCCTATCCTATCCTCTATGCTATCCTATCCTCTATCCTATCCTATTCTCTATCCTATCCTATCCTCTATCCTATCCTATCCTCTATCCTATCCTATCCTCTATCCTTTCCTATCCTCTATCCTATCCTATCCTCTATCATATCCTATCCTCTATCCTATCTTATCCTCTATCCTATTCTATCCTCTATCCTATCCAATCCTATATCCTATTCTCTATCCTATCCTATCCTCTATCCTATCCTATCCTCTATCCTATCATATCCTCTATCCTATCCTATCCTCTATCAAACCCTATCCACTATCCTATCGTACCCTCAATCCTATCCTATCCTCTACCCTATCCTATCCTCTATCCTATCCTATTCTCTACCCAATCCTATCCTCTAAAGTATCCTATCCTCTATCCTATCCTATCCTCTATCCTATCCTATCCTCTATCCTATCCTATCCTCTAACATATCCTATCCGCTATCATATCCTATCCTCTATCCTATCCTATCCTCAACCTATCCTATCCTCTATCCTATCCTATCCTCTATCCTATCCTATCTCTATCCTATCCTATCCTCTATCCTATCCTATCCTCTAACATATCCTATCCGCTATCCTATCCTATCCTCTATCCTACTCTATCCTCTATCCTATCCAATCCTATATCCTATTCTCTATCCTATCCTATCCTCTATCGTATCCTATCCTCTATCCTATCCTAACCTCTATCCTATCCTATCCTCTATCCTATCCTATCCTCTATCCTATCCTATCCTCTAACATATCCGATCCGCTATCCTATCCTATCCTCTATCGTATCCTATCCTCTATGCTATCCTATCCTCTATATTATTCTATTCTATATCCTATCCTATCCTCTACCCTATCCTATCCTCTATCCTATCCTATCCTCTATCCTATCCTATCCTCTATCCTATCCTATCCTCTATCATATGCTATCCTCTATCCTATCTTATCCTCTATCCTATTCTATCCTCTATCCTATCCAATCCTATATCCTATTCTCTATCCTATCCTATCCTCTATCCTAACCTATCCTCTATCCTATCATATCCTCTATCCTATCCTATCCTCTATCCTACCCTATCCACTATCCTATCGTACCCTCAATCCTATCCTATCCTCTATCCTATCCTATCCTCTATCCTATCCTATTCTCTATCCTATCCTATCCTCTATCCTATCCTATCCTCTATCCTATCCTATCCTCTATCCTATCCTATCCTCTATCCTATCCTATCCTCTAACATATCCTATCCGCTATCCTATCCTATCCTCTATCGTATCCTATCCTCTATGCTATCCTATCCTCTATCCTATCCTATCTCTATCCTATCCTATCCTCTATCGTATCCTATCCTCTAACATATCCTATCCGCTATCCTATCCTATCCTCTATCCTATTCTATCCTCTATCCTATCCAATCCTATATCCTATTCTCTATCCTATCCTATCCTCTATCCTATCCTATCCTCTATCCTATCCTATCCTCTATCCTATCCTATCCTCTATCCTATCCTACCCGATCCTATCCTCTATCATATCCTATCCTCTATCCTATTTTATCCTCTATCCTATTCTATCCTCTATCCTATAAAATCCTATATCCTATCCTCTATCCTATCATATCCTCTATCCTATCCTATCCTCTATCCTATCCTATCCACTATCCTATCGTACCCTCAATCCTATCCTATCCTCTATCCTATCCTATCCTCTATCCTATCCTATTCTCTATCCTATCCTATCCTCTATCCTATCCTATGCTCTATCCTATCCTATACTCTATCCTATCCTATCCTCTATCCTATCCAATCCTCTATCGTGTTCGCTATCCTATCCTATCCTCTACCGTATCCTATCCTCTATCCTACCCAATCCTCCATCCTATCCTATTCTCCACCCTATCCTATCCTCTATCGTATGCTATCGTCTATCCTACCCAATCCTCCATCCTATCCTATCCTCTATCCTATCCTATTCTCTATCCTATCCTATCCTGTATCCTATCCTACCCTCTATCGTATCCTATCCTCTATCCTATCCTATCCTCTATCCTATCCTATTCTCTATCCTATCCTATCCTCTATCCTATCCTATCCTCTATCCTATCATATCCTCTATCCTATCCTATCCTCTATCAAACCCTATCCACTATCCTATCGTACCCTCAATCCTATCCTATCCTCTACCCTATCCTATCCTCTATCCTATCCTATTCTCTATCCTATCCTATCCTCTATCCTATCCTATCCTCTATCCTATCCTATCCTCTATCCTATCCTATCCTCTATCCTATCCTATCCTCGATTCTATCAAATCCTCTAACATATCCTATCCGCTATCCTATCCTATCCTCTATCCTATCCTATCCTCAACCTATCCTATCCTCTATCCTATCCTATCCTCTATCCTATCCTATCTCTATCCTATCCTATCCTCTATCCTATCCTATCCTCTAACATATCCTATCCGCTATCCTATCCTATCCTCTATCCTATTCTATCCTCTATCCTATCCAATCCTATATCCTATTCTCTATCCTATCCTATCCTCTATCGTATCCTATCCTCTATCCTATCCTAACCTCTATCCTATCCTATCCTCTATCCTATCCTATCCTCTATCCTATCCTATCCTCAACCTATGCTATCCTCTATCCTATCCTATCCTCTATCCTATCCTATCTCTATCCTATCCTATCCTCTATCCTATCCTATCTCTATCCTATCCTATCCTCTATCCTATCCTATCCTCTAACATATCCTATCCGCTATCCTATCCTATCCTCTATCCTATTCTATTCTCTATCCTATCCTATCCTGTATCCTATCCTACCCTCTATCGTATCCTATCCTCTATCCTATCCTATCCTCTATCCTATCCTATTCTCTATCCTATCCTATCCTCTATCCTATCCTATCCTCTATCCTATCCTATCCTCTATCCTATTCTATCCTCTATCCTATCGTACCCTCAATCCTATCCTATCCTCTATGCTATCCTATCCTCTATCCTATCCTATTCTCTATCCTATCCTATCCTCTATCCTATCCTATCCTCTATCCTATCCTATCCTCTATCCTTTCCTAGCCTCTATCCTATCCTATCCTCTATCATATCCTATCCTCTATCCTATCTTATCCTCTATCCTATTCTATCCTCTATCCTATCCAATCCTATATTATATTCTCTATCCTATCCTATCCTCTATCCTATCCTATCCTCTATCCTATCATATCCTCTATCCAATCCTATCCTCTATCAAACCCTATCCACTATCCTATCGTACCCTCTATCCTATCCTATCCTCTATCCTATCCTATCCTCTATCCTATCCTATCCTCTATCCTATCCTATTCTCTATCCTATCCTATCCTCTATCCTATCCTATCCTCTATCCTATCCTATCCTCTATCCTATCCTATCCTCTATCCTATCCTATCCTCTATCCTATCCTATCCTCTAACATATCCTATCCGCTATCCTATCCTATCCTCTATCCTATCCTATCCTCAACCTATCCTATCCTCTATCCTATCCTATCCTCTATCCTATCCTATCTCTATCCTATCCTATCCTCTATCCTATCCTATCCTCTAACATATCCTATCCGCTATCCTATCCTATCCTCTATCCTATTCTATCCTCTATCCTATCCAATCCTATATCCTATTCTCTATCCTATCCTATCCTCTATCGTATCCTATCCTCTATCCTATCCTATCCTCTATCGTATCCTATCCTCTATCCTATCCTATCCTCTATCCTATCCTATTCTCTATCCTATCCTATCCTCTATCCTATCCTATCCTCTATCCTATCCTATCCTCTATCCTATTCTATCCTCTATCCTATCGTACCCTCAATCCTATCCTATCCTCTATGCTATCCTATCCTCTATCCTATCCTATTCTCTATCCTATCCTATCCTCTATCCTATCCTATCCTCTATCCTATCCTATCCTCTATCCTTTCCTATCCTCTATCCTATCCTATCCTCTATCATATCCTATCCTCTATCCTATCTTATCCTCTATCCTATTCTATCCTCTATCCTATCCAATCCTATATCCTATTCTCTATCCTATCCTATCCTCTATCCTATCCTATCCTCTATCCTATCATATCCTCTATCCTATCCTATCCTCTATCAAACCCTATCCACTATCCTATCGTACCCTCAATCCTATCCTATCCTCTACCCTATCCTATCCTCTATCCTATCCTATTCTCTATCCTATCCTATCCTCTATCCTATCCTATCCTCTATCCTATCCTATCCTCTATCCTATCCTATCCTCTATCCTATCCTATCCTCTAACATATCCTATCCGCTATCATATCCTATCCTCTATCCTATCCTATCCTCAACCTATCCTATCCTCTATCCTATCCTATCCTCTATCCTATCCTATCTCTATCCTATCCTATCCTCTATCCTATCCTATCCTCTAACATATCCTATCCGCTATCCTATCCTATCCTCTATCCTACTCTATCCTCTATCCTATCCAATCCTATATCCTATTCTCTATCCTATCCTATCCTCTATCGTATCCTATCCTCTATCCTATCCTAACCTCTATCCTATCCTATCCTCTATCCTATCCTATCCTCTATCCTATCCTATCCTCTAACATATCCGATCCGCTATCCTATCCTATCCTCTATCGTATCCTATCCTCTATGCTATCCTATCCTCTATCCTATCCTATTCTCTATCCTATCCTATCCTCTACCCTATCCTATCCTCTATCCTATCCTATCCTCTATCCTATCCTATCCTCTATCCTATCCTATCCTCTATCATATGCTATCCTCTATCCTATCTTATCCTCTATCCTATTCTATCCTCTATCCTATCCAATCCTATATCCTATTCTCTATCCTATCCTATCCTCTATCCTAACCTATCCTCTATCCTATCATATCCTCTATCCTATCCTATCCTCTATCCTACCCTATCCACTATCCTATCGTACCCTCAATCCTATCCTATCCTCTATCCTATCCTATCCTCTATCCTAACCTATTCTCTATCCTATCCTATCCTCTATCCTATCCTATCCTCTATCCTATCCTATCCTCTATCCTATCCTATCCTCTAACATATCCTATCCGCTATCCTATCCTATCCTCTATCCTATCCTATCCTCAACCTATCCTATCCTCTATCCTATCCTATCCTCTATCCTATCCTATCTCTATCCTATCCTATCCTCTATCGTATCCTATCCTCTAACATATCCTATCCGCTATCCTATCCTATCCTCTATCCTATTCTATCCTCTATCCTATCCAATCCTATATCCTATACTCTATCCTATCCTATCCTCTATCCTATTCTATCCTCTATCCTATCCAATCCTATATCCTATTCTCTATCCTATCCTATCCTCTATCGTATCCTATCCTCTATCCTATCCTATCCTCTATCCTATCCTATCCGCTATCATATCCTATCCTCTATCCTATCCTATCCTCTATCCTATCCTATCCGCTATCCTATCCAATCCTATATCCTATTCTCTATCCTATCCTATCCTCTATCCTATCCTATCCTCTATCGTATCCTATCCTCTATCCTATCCTATCCTCTATCCTATCCTATCCTCTATCATATCCCATCCTCTATCCTATCCTATCCTCTATCCTATCCTATCCGCTATCCTATCCAATCCTATATCCTATTCTCTATCCTATCCTATCCTCTATCGTATCCTATCCTCTATCCTTTCCTATCCTCTATCCTATCCTATCCTCTATCCTATCCTATCCTCTGTCCTATCCTATCCTCTATCCTATCCTATCCGCTATCCTATCCAATCCTATATCCTATTCTCTATCCTATCCTATCCTCTATCCTATCCTATCCTTTATCGTATCCTATCCTCTATCCTATTAAATCCTATATCGGATCCTCTATCCTATCCTATCCTCTATCGTATCCTATCCTCTATCGTATCCTATCCTCTATCCTATCCTATCCTCTATCCTATCCTATCCTCTATCCTATATTATCCTCTATCCTATCCTTTCCTCTATCGTATCCTATCCTCTATCCTATTAAATCCTATATCGTATCCTCTATCCTATCCTATCCTCTATCCTATCCTCTATCCTATCCTCTATCCTATCCTATCCTCTATCCTATCCTATCCTCTATCGTATCCTATCCTCTATCCTATTAAATCCTATATCCTATCCTCTATCGTATCCTATCCTCTATCGTATCCTATCCTCTATCCTATCCTATCCTCTATCCTATCCTATCCTCTATCCTATCCTATCCTCTATCCTATCCTATCCTCTATCCTATCCTATCCTCTATCATATCCTATCCTCTATCCTATCCTATCCTCTATCGTATCCTATACTCTATCCTATTAAATCCTATATCGTATCCTCTATCCTATCCTATCCTCTATCGTATCCTATCCTCTATCCTATCCTATTCTCTATCCTATCCTATCCTCTATCCTATCCTATCCTCTATCCTATCCTTATCCTCTATCGTATCCTATCCTCTATCCTATCCTATCCTCTATCCTATCCTATCCTCTATCCTATCCTATCCTTTATCCTATCCTATCCTCTATCCTATCCTATCCTCTATCCTATCCTCTATCCTCTATCGTACCCTATCCTCTATCCTATTAAATCCTATCCTCTATCCTATTAAATCCTATATCGTATCCTCTATCCTATCCTATCCTCTATCCTATCCTATCCTCTATCCTATCCTATCCTCTATCCTATATTATCCTCTATCCTATCCCATCCTCTATCCTATCCTATCCTCTATCCTATCCTATCCTCTATCCTATCCTATCCTCTATCCTATCCTATTCTCTATCCTATCCTATCCTCTATCGTATCCTATCCTCTATCCTATCCTATCCTCTATCCTATCCTATCCTCTATCCTATCCTATCCTCTATCATATCCTATGCTCTATCCTATCCTATCCTCTATCCTATCCTTATCCTCTATCGTATCCTATCCTCTATCCTATCCTATCCTCTATCCTATCCTATCCTCTATCCTATATTATCCTCTATCCTATCCTTTCCTCTATCGTATCCTATCCTCTATCCTATTAAATCCTATATCGTATCCTCTATCCTATCCTATCCTCTATCGTATCCTATCCTCTATCCTATCATATCCTCTATCCTATCCTATCCTCTATCCTATCCTCTATCCTATCCTCTATCCTATCCTATCCTCTATCCTATCCTATCCTCTATCCTATCCTATCCTCTATCGTATCCTATCCTCTATCCTATTAAATCCTATATCCTATCCTCTATCGTATCCTATCCTCTATCGTATCCTATCCTCTATCCTATCCTATCCTCTATCCTATCCTATCCTCTATCCTATCCTATCCTCTATCCTATCCTATCCTCTATCCTATCCTATCCTCTATCATATCCTATCCTCTATCCTATCCTATCCTCTATCGTATCCTATACTCTATCCTATTAAATCCTATATCGTATCCTCTATCCTATCCTATCCTCTATCGTATCCTATCCTCTATACTATCCTATTCTCTATCCTATCCTATCCTCTATCCTATCCTATCCTCTATCCTATCCTTATCCTCTATCGTATCCTATCCTCTATCCTATCCTATCCTCTATCCTATCCTATCCTCTATCCTATCCTATCCTTTATCCTATCCTATCCTCTATCCTATCCTATCCTCTATCCTATCCTCTATCCTCTATCGTACCCTATCCTCTATCCTATTAAATCCTATCCTCTATCCTATTAAATCCTATATCGTATCCTCTATCCTATCCTATCCTCTATCCTATCCTATCCTCTATCCTATATTATCCTCTATCCTATCCCATCCTCTATCCTATCCTATCCTCTATCCTATCCTATCCTCTATCCTATCCTATCCTCTATCCTATCCTCTTCTCTATCCTATCCTATCCTCTATCGTATCCTATCCTCTATCCTATCCTATCCTCTATCCTATCCTATCCTCTATCCTATCCTATCCTCTATCATATCCTATGCTCTATCCTATCCTATCCTCTATCCTATCCTTATCCTCTATCGTATCCTATCCTCTATCCTATCCTATCCTCTATCCTATCCTATCCTCTATCCCATCCTTTTCTCTATCCTATCCTATCCTCTATCCTATCCTATCCTGTATCCTATCCTATCCTCTATCCTATCCTATCCTCTATCCTATCCTATCCTGTATCATATCCTATCCTCTATCCTATCCTATCCTCTATCCTATTCTATCCTCTATCCTATCCAATCCTATATCCTATTCTCTATCCTATCCTATCCTCTATCGTATCCTATCCCCTATCCTATCCAATCCTCTATCCTATCCTATCCGCTATCCTATCCAATCCTATATCCTATTCTCTATCCTATCCTATCCTCTATCCTATCCTATCCTCTATCGTATCCTATCCTCTATCCTATTAAATCCTATATCGTATCCTCTATCCTATCCTATCCTCTATCCTATCCTATCCTCTATCCTATCCTATCCTTTATCCTATCCTATCCTCTATCCTATCCTATCCTCTATCCTATCCTCTATCCTCTATCGTACCCTATCCTCTATCCTATTAAATCCTATCCTCTATCCTATTAAATCCTATATCGTATCCTCTATCCTATCCTATCCTCTATCGTATCCTATCCTCTATCCTATCATATCCTCTATCCTATCCTATCCTCTATCCTATCCTCTATCCTATCCTCTATCCTATCCTATCCTCTATCCTATCCTATCCTCTATCCTATCCTATCCTCTATCGTATCCTATCCTCTATCCTATTAAATCCTATATCCTATCCTCTATCGTATCCTATCCTCTATCGTATCCTATCCTCTATCGTATCCTATCCTCTATCCTATCCTATTCTCTATCCTATCCTATCCTCTATCCTATCCTATCCTCTATCCTATCCTTATCCTCTATCGTATCCTATCCTCTATCCTATCCTATCCTCTATCCTATCCTATCCTCTATCCTATCCTATCCTTTATCCTATCCTATCCTCTATCCTATCCTATCCTCTATCCTATCCTCTATCCTCTATCGTACCCTATCCTCTATCCTATTAAATCCTATCCTCTATCCTATTAAATCCTATATCGTATCCTCTATCCTATCCTATCCTCTATCCTATCCTATCCTCTATCCTATCCTATCCTCTATCCTATATTACCCTCTATCCTATCCCATCCTCTATCCTATCCTATCCTCTATCCTATCCTATCCTCTATCCTATCCTATCCTCTATCCTATCCTATTCTCTATCCTATCCTATCCTCTATCCTATCCTATCCTCTATCCTATCCTATCCTCTGTCCTATCCTATCTTCTAACATATCCGATCCGCTATCCTATCCTATCCTCTATCGTATCCTATCCTCTATCCTATCCTATCCTCTATCATATCCTATCCTCTATCCTATCCTATCCTCTATCCTATCCTATCCGCTATCCTATCCAATCCTATATCCTATTCTCTATCCTATCCTATCCTCTATCCTATCCTATCCTCTATCGTATCCTATCCTCTATCCTATCCTATCCTCTATCCTATCCTATCCTCTATCATATCCCATCCTCTATCCTATCCTATCCTCTATCCTATCCTATCCGCTATCCTATCCAATCCTATATCCTATTCTCTATCCTATCCTATCCTCTATCGTATCCTATCCTCTATCCTTTCCTATCCTCTATCCTATCCTATCCTCTATCCTATCCTATCCTCTGTCCTATCCTATCCTCTATCCTATCCTATCCGCTATCCTATCCAATCCTATATCCTATTCTCTATCCTATCCTATCCTCTATCCTATCCTATCCTTTATCGTATCCTATCCTCTATCCTATTAAATCCTATATCCTATCCTCTATCGTATCCTATCCTCTATCGTATCCTATCCTCTATCCTATCCTATCCTCTATCCTATCCTATCCTCTATCCTATCCTATCCTCTATCCTATCTTATCCTCTATCCTATCCTATCCTCTATCATATCCTATCCTCTATCCTATCCTATCCTCTATCGTATCCTATACTCTATCCTATTAAATCCTATATCGTATCCTCTATCCTATCCTATCCTCTATCGTATCCTATCCTCTATCCTATCCTATTCTCTATCCTATCCTATCCTCTATCCTATCCTATCCTCTATCCTATCCTTATCCTCTATCGTATCCTATCCTCTATCCTATCCTATCCTCTATCCTATCCTATCCTCTATCCTATCCTATCCTTTATCCTATCCTATCCTCTATCCTATCCTATCCTCTATCCTATCCTCTATCCTCTATCGTACCCTATCCTCTATCCTATTAAATCCTATCCTCTATCCTATTAAATCCTATATCGTATCCTCTATCCTATCCTATCCTCTATCGTATCCTATCCTCTATCCTATCATATCCTCTATCCTATCCTATCCTCTATCCTATCCTCTATCCTATCCTCTATCCTATCCTATCCTCTATCCTATCCTATCCTCTATCCTATCCTATCCTCTATCGTATCCTATCCTCTATCCTATTAAATCCTATATCCTATCCTCTATCGTATCCTATCCTCTATCGTATCCTATCCTCTATCGTATCCTATCCTCTATCCTATCCTATTCTCTATCCTATCCTATCCTCTATCCTATCCTATCCTCTATCCTATCCTTATCCTCTATCGTATCCTATCCTCTATCCTATCCTATCCTCTATCCTATCCTATCCTCTATCCTATCCTATCCTTTATCCTATCCTATCCTCTATCCTATCCTATCCTCTATCCTATCCTCTATCCTCTATCGTACCCTATCCTCTATCCTATTAAATCCTATCCTCTATCCTATTAAATCCTATATCGTATCCTCTATCCTATCCTATCCTCTATCCTATCCTATCCTCTATCCTATATTACCCTCTATCCTATCCCATCCTCTATCCTATCCTATCCTCTATCCTATCCTATCCTCTATCCTATCCTATCCTCTATCCTATCCTATTCTCTATCCTATCCTATCCTCTATCGTATCCTATCCTCTATCCTATCCTATCCTCTATCCTATCCTATCCTCTATCCTATCCTATCCTCTATCATATCCTATGCTCTATCCTATCCTATCCTCTATCCTAACCTATCCTCTAACATATCCGATCCGCTATCCTATCCTATCCTCTATCGTATCCTATCCTCTATGCTATCCTATCCTCTATCCTATCCTATTCTCTATCCTATCCTATCCTCTACCCTATCCTATCCTCTATCCTATCCTATCCTCTATCCTATCCTATCCTCTATCCTATCCTATCCTCTATCATATGCTATCCTCTATCCTATCTTATCCTCTATCCTATTCTATCCTCTATCCTATCCAATCCTATATCCTATTCTCTATCCTATCCTATCCTCTTTCCTAACCTATCCTCTATCCTATCATATCCTCTATCCTATCCTATCCTCTATCCTACCCTATCCACTATCCTATCGTACCCTCAATCCTATCCTATCCTCTATCCTATCCTATCCTCTATCCTATCCTATTCTCTATCCTATCCTATCCTCTATCCTATCCTATCCTCTATCCTATCCTATCCTCTATCCTATCCTATCCTCTATCCTATCCTATCCTCTAACATATCCTATCCGCTATCCTATCCTATCCTCTATCCTATCCTATCCTCAACCTATCCTATCCTCTATCCTATCCTATCCTCTATCCTATTCTATCCTCTATCCTATCCAATCCTATATCCTATACTCTATCCTATCCTATCCTCTATCCTATTCTATCCTCTATCCTATCCAATCCTATATCCTATTCTCTATCCTATCATATCCTCTATCGTATCCTATCCTCTATCCTATCCTATCCTCTATCCTATCCTATCCTCTATCATATCCTATCCTCTATCCTATCCTATCCTCTATCCTATCCTATCAACTATCCTATCCAATCCTATATCCTATTCTCTATCCTATCCTATCCTCTATCGTATCCTATCCTCTATCCTATCCTATCCTCTATCCTATCCTATCCTCTATCCTATCCTATCCTCTGTCCTATCCTATCTTCTAACATATCCGATCCGCTATCCTATCCTATCCTCTATCGTATCCTATCCTCTATCCTATCCTATCCTCTATCATATCCTATCCTCTATCCTATCCTATCCTCTATCCTATCCTATCCGCTATCCTATCCAATCCTATATCCTATTCTCTATCCTATCCTATCCTCTATCCTATCCTATCCTCTATCGTATCCTATCCTCTATCCTATCCTATCCTCTATCCTATCCTATCCTCTATCATATCCCATCCTCTATCCTATCCTATCCTCTATCCTATCCTATCCGCTATCCTATCCAATCCTATATCCTATTCTCTATCCTATCCTATCCTCTATCGTATCCTATCCTCTATCCTTTCCTATCCTCTATCCTATCCTATCCTCTATCCTATCCTATCCTCTGTCCTATCCTATCCTCTATCCTATCCTATCCGCTATCCTATCCAATCCTATATCCTATTCTCTATCCTATCCTATCCTCTATCCTATCCTATCCTTTATCGTATCCTATCCTCTATCCTATTAAATCCTATATCGGATCCTCTATCCTATCCTATCCTCTATCGTATCCTATCCTCTATCGTATCCTATCCTCTATCCTATCCTATCCTCTATCCTATCCTATCCTCTATCCTATATTATCCTCTATCCTATCCTTTCCTCTATCGTATCCTATCCTCTATCCTATTAAATCCTATATCGTATCCTCTATCCTATCCTATCCTCTATCCTATCCTCTATCCTATCCTCTATCCTATCCTATCCTCTATCCTATCCTATCCTCTATCGTATCCTATCCTCTATCCTATTAAATCCTATATCCTATCCTCTATCGTATCCTATCCTCTATCGTATCCTATCCTCTATCCTATCCTATCCTCTATCCTATCCTATCCTCTATCCTATCCTATCCTCTATCCTATCCTATCCTCTATCCTATCCTATCCTCTATCATATCCTATCCTCTATCCTATCCTATCCTCTATCGTATCCTATACTCTATCCTATTAAATCCTATATCGTATCCTCTATCCTATCCTATCCTCTATCGTATCCTATCCTCTATCCTATCCTATTCTCTATCCTATCCTATCCTCTATCCTATCCTATCCTCTATCCTATCCTTATCCTCTATCGTATCCTATCCTCTATCCTATCCTATCCTCTATCCTATCCTATCCTCTATCCTATCCTATCCTTTATCCTATCCTATCCTCTATCCTATCCTATCCCTCTATCCTATCCTCTATCCTCTATCGTACCCTATCCTCTATCCTATTAAATCCTATCCTCTATCCTATTAAATCCTATATCGTATCCTCTATCCTATCCTATCCTCTATCCTATCCTATCCTCTATCCTATCCTATCCTCTATCCTATATTATCCTCTATCCTATCCCATCCTCTATCCTATCCTATCTTCTATCCTATCCTATCCTCTATCCTATCCTATCCTCTATCCTATCCTATTCTCTATCCTATCCTATCCTCTATCGTATCCTATCCTCTATCCTATCCTATCCTCTATCCTATCCTATCCTCTATCCTATCCTATCCTCTATCATATCCTATGCTCTATCCTATCCTATCCTCTATCCTATCCTTATCCTCTATCGTATCCTATCCTCTATCCTATCCTATCCTCTATCCTATCCTATCCTCTATCCTATATTATCCTCTATCCTATCCTTTCCTCTATCGTATCCTATCCTCTATCCTATTAAATCCTATATCGTATCCTCTATCCTATCCTATCCTCTATCGTATCCTATCCTCTATCCTATCATATCCTCTATCCTATCCTATCCTCTATCCTATCCTCTATCCTATCCTCTATCCTATCCTATCCTCTATCCTATCCTATCCTCTATCCTATCCTATCCTCTATCGTATCCTATCCTCTATCCTATTAAATCCTATATCCTATCCTCTATCGTATCCTATCCTCTATCGTATCCTATCCTCTATCCTATCCTATCCTCTATCCTATCCTATCCTCTATCCTATCCTATCCTCTATCCTATCCTATCCTCTGTCCTATCCTATCTTCTAACATATCCGATCCGCTATCCTATCCTATCCTCTATCCTATCCTATCCTCTATCCTATCCTATCCTCTGTCGTATCCTATCTTCTAACATATCCGATCCGCTATCCTATCCTATCCTCTATCGTATCCTATCCTCTATCCTATCCTATCCTCTATCATATCCTATCCTCTATCCTATCCTATCCTCTATCCTATCCTATCCGCTATCCTATCCAATCCTATATCCTATTCTCTATCCTATCCTATCCTCTATCCTATCCTATCCTCTATCGTATCCTATCCTCTATCCTATCCTATCCTCTATCCTATCCTATCCTCTATCATATCCCATCCTCTATCCTATCCTATCCTCTATCCTATCCTATCCGCTATCCTATCCAATCCTATATCCTATTCTCTATCCTATCCTATCCTCTATCGTATCCTATCCTCTATCCTTTCCTATCCTCTATCCTATCCTATCCTCTATCCTATCCTATCCTCTGTCCTATCCTATCCTCTATCCTATCCTATCCGCTATCCTATCCAATCCTATATCCTATTCTCTATCCTATCCTATCCTCTATCCTATCCTATCCTTTATCGTATCCTATCCTCTATCCTATTAAATCCTATATCCTATCCTCTATCGTATCCTATCCTCTATCGTATCCTATCCTCTATCCTATCCTATCCTCTATCCTATCCTATCCTCTATCCTATCCTATCCTCTATCCTATCTTATCCTCTATCCTATCCTATCCTCTATCATATCCTATCCTCTATCCTATCCTATCCTCTATCGTATCCTATACTCTATCCTATTAAATCCTATATCGTATCCTCTATCCTATCCTATCCTCTATCATATCCTATCCTCTATCCTATCCTATTCTCTATCCTATCCTATCCTCTATCCTATCCTATCCTCTATCCTATCCTTATCCTCTATCGTATCCTATCCTCTATCCTATCCTATCCTCTATCCTATCCTATCCTCTATCCTATCCTATCCTTTATCCTATCCTATCCTCTATCCTATCCTATCCTCTATCCTATCCTCTATCCTCTATCGTACCCTATCCTCTATCCTATTAAATCCTATCCTCTATCCTATTAAATCCTATATCGTATCCTCTATCCTATCCTATCCTCTATCGTATCCTATCCTCTATCCTATCATATCCTCTATCCTATCCTATCCTCTATCCTATCCTCTATCCTATCCTCTATCCTATCCTATCCTCTATCCTATCCTATCCTCTATCCTATCCTATCCTCTATCGTATCCTATCCTCTATCCTATTAAATCCTATATCCTATCCTCTATCGTATCCTATCCTCTATCGTATCCTATCCTCTATCGTATCCTATCCTCTATCCTATCCTATTCTCTATCCTATCCTATCCTCTATCCTATCCTATCCTCTATCCTATCCTTATCCTCTATCGTATCCTATCCTCTATCCTATCCTATCCTCTATCCTATCCTATCCTCTATCCTATCCTATCCTTTATCCTATCCTATCCTCTATCCTATCCTATCCTCTATCCTATCCTCTATCCTCTATCGTACCCTATCCTCTATCCTATTAAATCCTATCCTCTATCCTATTAAATCCTATATCGTATCCTCTATCCTATCCTATCCTCTATCCTATCCTATCCTCTATCCTATATTACCCTCTATCCTATCCCATCCTCTATCCTATCCTATCCTCTATCCTATCCTATCCTCTATCCTATCCTATCCTCTATCCTATCCTATTCTCTATCCTATCCTATCCTCTATCGTATCCTATCCTCTATCCTATCCTATCCTCTATCCTATCCTATCCTCTATCCTATCCTATCCTCTATCATATCCTATGCTCTATCCTATCCTATCCTCTATCCTAACCTATCCTCTAACATATCCGATCCGCTATCCTATCCTATCCTCTATCGTATCCTATCCTCTATGCTATCCTATCCTCTATCCTATCCTATTCTCTATCCTATCCTATCCTCTACCCTATCCTATCCTCTATCCTATCCTATCCTCTATCCTATCCTATCCTCTATCCTATCCTATCCTCTATCATATGCTATCCTCTATCCTATCTTATCCTCTATCCTATTCTATCCTCTATCCTATCCAATCCTATATCCTATTCTCTATCCTATCCTATCCTCTTTCCTAACCTATCCTCTATCCTATCATATCCTCTATCCTATCCTATCCTCTATCCTACCCTATCCACTATCCTATCGTACCCTCAATCCTATCCTATCCTCTATCCTATCCTATCCTCTATCCTATCCTATTCTCTATCCTATCCTATCCTCTATCCTATCCTATCCTCTATCCTATCCTATCCTCTATCCTATCCTATCCTCTATCCTATCCTATCCTCTAACATATCCTATCCGCTATCCTATCCTATCCTCTATCCTATCCTATCCTCAACCTATCCTATCCTCTATCCTATCCTATCCTCTATCCTATTCTATCCTCTATCCTATCCAATCCTATATCCTATACTCTATCCTATCCTATCCTCTATCCTATTCTATCCTCTATCCTATCCAATCCTATATCCTATTCTCTATCCTATCATATCCTCTATCGTATCCTATCCTCTATCCTATCCTATCCTCTATCCTATCCTATCCTCTATCATATCCTATCCTCTATCCTATCCTATCCTCTATCCTATCCTATCAACTATCCTATCCAATCCTATATCCTATTCTCTATCCTATCCTATCCTCTATCGTATCCTATCCTCTATCCTATCCTATCCTCTATCCTATCCTATCCTCTATCCTATCCTATCCTCTGTCCTATCCTATCTTCTAACATATCCGATCCGCTATCCTATCCTATCCTCTATCGTATCCTATCCTCTATCCTATCCTATCCTCTATCATATCCTATCCTCTATCCTATCCTATCCTCTATCCTATCCTATCCGCTATCCTATCCAATCCTATATCCTATTCTCTATCCTATCCTATCCTCTATCCTATCCTATCCTCTATCGTATCCTATCCTCTATCCTATCCTATCCTCTATCCTATCCTATCCTCTATCATATCCCATCCTCTATCCTATCCTATCCTCTATCCTATCCTATCCGCTATCCTATCCAATCCTATATCCTATTCTCTATCCTATCCTATCCTCTATCGTATCCTATCCTCTATCCTTTCCTATCCTCTATCCTATCCTATCCTCTATCCTATCCTATCCTCTGTCCTATCCTATCCTCTATCCTATCCTATCCGCTATCCTATCCAATCCTATATCCTATTCTCTATCCTATCCTATCCTCTATCCTATCCTATCCTTTATCGTATCCTATCCTCTATCCTATTAAATCCTATATCGGATCCTCTATCCTATCCTATCCTCTATCGTATCCTATCCTCTATCGTATCCTATCCTCTATCCTATCCTATCCTCTATCCTATCCTATCCTCTATCCTATATTATCCTCTATCCTATCCTTTCCTCTATCGTATCCTATCCTCTATCCTATTAAATCCTATATCGTATCCTCTATCCTATCCTATCCTCTATCCTATCCTCTATCCTATCCTCTATCCTATCCTATCCTCTATCCTATCCTATCCTCTATCGTATCCTATCCTCTATCCTATTAAATCCTATATCCTATCCTCTATCGTATCCTATCCTCTATCGTATCCTATCCTCTATCCTATCCTATCCTCTATCCTATCCTATCCTCTATCCTATCCTATCCTCTATCCTATCCTATCCTCTATCCTATCCTATCCTCTATCATATCCTATCCTCTATCCTATCCTATCCTCTATCGTATCCTATACTCTATCCTATTAAATCCTATATCGTATCCTCTATCCTATCCTATCCTCTATCGTATCCTATCCTCTATCCTATCCTATTCTCTATCCTATCCTATCCTCTATCCTATCCTATCCTCTATCCTATCCTTATCCTCTATCGTATCCTATCCTCTATCCTATCCTATCCTCTATCCTATCCTATCCTCTATCCTATCCTATCCTTTATCCTATCCTATCCTCTATCCTATCCTATCCTCTATCCTATCCTCTATCCTCTATCGTACCCTATCCTCTATCCTATTAAATCCTATCCTCTATCCTATTAAATCCTATATCGTATCCTCTATCCTATCCTATCCTCTATCCTATCCTATCCTCTATCCTATCCTATTCTCTATCCTATCCTATCCTCTATCGTATCCTATCCTCTATCCTATCCTATCCTCTATCCTATCCTATCCTCTATCCTATCCTATCCTCTATCATATCCTATGCTCTATCCTATCCTATCCTCTATCCTATCCTTATCCTCTATCGTATCCTATCCTCTATCCTATCCTATCCCCTATCCTATCCTATCCTCTATCCTATATTATCCTCTATCCTATCCTTTCCTCTATCGTATCCTATCCTCTATCCTATTAAATCCTATATCGTATCCTCTATCCTATCCTATCCTCTATCGTATCCTATCCTCTATCCTATCATATCCTCTATCCTATCCTATCCTCTATCCTATCCTCTATCCTATCCTCTATCCTATCCTATCCTCTATCCTATCCTATCCTCTATCCTATCCTATCCTCTATCGTATCCTATCCTCTATCCTATTAAATCCTATATCCTATCCTCTATCGTATCCTATCCTCTATCGTATCCTATCCTCTATCCTATCCTATCCTCTATCCTATCCTATCCTCTATCCTATCCTATCCTCTATCCTATCCTATCCTCTATCCTATCCTATCCTCTATCATATCCTATCCTCTATCCTATCCTATCCTCTATCGTATCCTATACTCTATCCTATTAAATCCTATATCGTATCCTCTATCCTATCCTATCCTCTATCGTATCCTATCCTCTATACTATCCTATTCTCTATCCTATCCTATCCTCTATCCTATCCTATCCTCTATCCTATCCTTATCCTCTATCGTATCCTATCCTCTATCCTATCCTATCCTCTATCCTATCCTATCCTCTATCCTATCCTATCCTTTATCCTATCCTATCCTCTATCCTATCCTATCCTCTATCCTATCCTCTATCCTCTATCGTACCCTATCCTCTATCCTATTAAATCCTATCCTCTATCCTATTAAATCCTATATCGTATCCTCTATCCTATCCTATCCTCTATCCTATCCTATCCTCTATCCTATATTATCCTCTATCCTATCCCATCCTCTATCCTATCCTATCCTCTATCCTATCCTATCCTCTATCCTATCCTATCCTCTATCCTATCCTCTTCTCTATCCTATCCTATCCTCTATCGTATCCTATCCTCTATCCTATCCTATCCTCTATCCTATCCTATCCTCTATCCTATCCTATCCTCTATCATATCCTATGCTCTATCCTATCCTATCCTCTATCCTATCCTTATCCTCTATCGTATCCTATCCTCTATCCTATCCTATCCTCTATCCTATCCTATCCTCTATCCCATCCTTTTCTCTATCCTATCCTATCCTCTATCCTATCCTATCCTGTATCCTATCCTATCCTCTATCCTATCCTATCCTCTATCCTATCCTATCCTGTATCATATCCTATCCTCTATCCTATCCTATCCTCTATCCTATTCTATCCTCTATCCTATCCAATCCTATATCCTATTCT
This sequence comes from Halictus rubicundus, assembly GCF_050948215.1. Taxonomy (NCBI): domain Eukaryota; kingdom Metazoa; phylum Arthropoda; class Insecta; order Hymenoptera; family Halictidae; genus Halictus; species Halictus rubicundus. Next base: position 1,193,770 of record NW_027488581.1, on the reverse strand, counting down.
CTATCCTATCCTATCCTCTATCGTATCCTATCCCCTATCCTATCCAATCCTCTATCCTATCCTATCCGCTATCCTATCCAATCCTATATCCTATTCTCTATCCTATCCTATCCTCTATCCTATCCTATCCTCTATCGTATCCTATCCTCTATCCTATTAAATCCTATATCGTATCCTCTATCCTATCCTATCCTCTATCCTATCCTATCCTCTATCCTATCCTATCCTCTATCCTATCCTATCCTATCCTCTATCCTATCCTATCCTCTATCCTATCCTATCCTCTATCATATCCTATCCTCTATCCTATCCTATCCTCTATCCTATCCTTATCCTCTATCGTATCCTATCCTCTATCCTATCCTATCCTCTATCCTATCCTATCCTCTATCCCATCCTATTCTCTATCCTATCCTATCCTCTATCCTATCCTATCCTGTATCCTATCCTATCCTCTATCCTATCCTATCCTCTATCCTATCCTATCCTCTATCCTATCCTATCCTCTATCCTATCCTATCCTCTATCCTATCCTCTATCCTATCCTATCCTCTATCCTATCCTCTATCCTCTATCCTATCCTATCCTCTATCGTATCCTATCCTCTATCCTATTAAATCCCATATCGTATCCTCTATCCTATCCTATCCTCTATCGTATCCTATCCTCTATCGTATCCTATCCTCTATCCTATCCTATTCTCTATCCTATCCTATCCTCTATCCTATCCTATCCTCTATCCTATCCTATCCTCTATCCCATCCTATCCTCTATCCTATCCTATCCTCAATCCTATCCTATCCTCTATCCTATCCTATCCTCTATCCTATCCTATCCTCTATCCTATCCTATCCTCTATCCTATCCTATCCTTTATCCTATCCTATCCTCTATCCTATCCTATCCTCTATCCTATCCTCTATCCTCTATCCTATCCTATCCGCTATCCTATCCAATCCTATATCCTATTCTCTATCCTATCCTATCCTCTATCGTATCCTATCCTCTATCCTTTCCTATCCTCTATCCTATCCTATCCTCTATCCTATCCTCTATCCTATCCTATCCTCTGTCCTATCCTATCCTCTATCCTATCCTATCCGCTATCCTATCCAATCCTATATCCTATTCTCTATCCTATCCTATCCTCTATCCTATCCTATCCTTTATCGTATCCTATCCTCTATCCTATTAAATCCTATATCGTATCCTCTATCCTATCCTATCCTCTATCGTATCCTATCCTCTATCGTATCCTATCCTCTATCCTATCCTATCCTCTATCCTATCCTATCATCTATCCTATATTATCCTCTATCCTATCCTTTCCTCTATCGTATCCTATCCTCTATCCTATTAAATCCTATATCGTATCCTCTATCCTATCCTATCCTCTATCGTATCCTATCCTCTATCCTATCATATCCTCTATCCTATCCTATCCTCTATCCTATCCTCTATCCTATCCTCTATCCTATCCTCTATCCTATCCTATCCTCTATCCTATCCTATCCTCTATCCTATCCTATCCTCTATCGTATCCTATCCTCTATCCTATTAAATCCTATATCCTATCCTCTATCGTATCCTATCCTCTATCGTATCCTATCCTCTATCCTATCCTATCCTCTATCCTATCCTATCCTCTATCCTATCCTATCCTCTATCCTATCCTATCCTCTATCCTATCCTATCCTCTATCATATCCTATCCTCTATCCTATCCTATCCTCTATCGTATCCTATACTCTATCCTATTAAATCCTATATCGTATCCTCTATCCTATCCTATCCTCTATCGTATCCTATCCTCTATCCTATCCTATTCTCTATCCTATCCTATCCTCTATCCTATCCTATCCTCTATCCTATCCTTATCCTCTATCGTATCCTATCCTCTATCCTATCCTATCCTCTATCCTATCCTATCCTCTATCCTATCCTATCCTTTATCCTATCCTATCCTCTATCCTATCCTATCCTCTATCCTATCCTCTATCCTCTATCGTACCCTATCCTCTATCCTATTAAATCCTATCCTCTATCCTATTAAATCCTATATCGTATCCTCTATCCTATCCTATCCTCTATCCTATCCTATCCTCTATCCTATATTATCCTCTATCCTATCCCATCCTCTATCCTATCCTATCCTCTATCCTATCCTATCCTCTATCCTATCCTATCCTCTATCCTATCCTATTCTCTATCCTATCCTATCCTCTATCGTATCCTATCCTCTATCATATCCTATCCTCTATCCTATCCTATCCTCTATCCTATCCTATCCTCTATCATATCCTATCCTCTATCCTATCCTATCCTCTATCCTATCCTTATCCTCTATCGTATCCTATCCTCTATCCTATCCTATCCTCTATCCTATCCTATCCTCTATCCCATCCTATTCTCTATCCTATCCTATCCTCTATCCTATCCTATCCTGTATCCTATCCTATCCTCTATCCTATCCTATCCTCTATCCTATCCTATCCTGTATCATATCCTATCCTCTATCCTATCCTATCCTCTATCCTATTCTATCCTCTATCCTATCCAATCCTATATCCTATTCTCTATCCTATCCTATCCTCTATCGTATCCTATCCCCTATCCTATCCAATCCTCTATCCTATCATATCCGCTATCCTATCCAATCCTATATCCTATTCTCTATCCTATCCTATCCTCTATCCTATCCTCTATCGTATCCTATCCTCTATCCTATTAAATCCTATATCGTATCCTCTATCCTATCCTATCCTCTATCCTATCCTATCCTCTATCCTATCCTATCCTCTATCCTATCCTATCCTCTATCCTATCCTATCCTCTATCCTATCCTATCCTCTATCATATCCTATCCTCTATCCTATCCTATCCTCTATCCTATCCTTATCCTCTATCGTATCCTATCCTCTATCCTATCCTATCCTCTATCCTATCCTATCCTCTATCCCATCCTATTCTCTATCCTATCCTATCCTCTATCCTATCCTATCCTGTATCCTATCCTATCCTCTATCCTATCCTATCCTCTATCCTATCCTATCCTCTATCCTATCCTATCCTCTATCCTATCCTCTATCCTATCCTATCCTCTATCCTATCCTCTATCCTCTATCCTATCCTATCCTCTATCGTATCCTATCCTCTATCCTATTAAATCCCATATCGTATCCTCTATCCTATCCTATCCTCTATCGTATCCTATCCTCTATCGTATCCTATCCTCTATCCTATCCTATTCTCTATCCTATCCTATCCTCTATCCTATCCTATCCTCTATCCTATCCTATCCTCTATCCCATCCTATCCTCTATCCTATCCTATCCTCAATCCTATCCTATCCTCTATCCTATCCTATCCTCTATCCTATCCTATCCTCTATCCTATCCTATCCTCTATCCTATCCTATCCTTTATCCTATCCTATCCTCTATCCTATCCTATCCTCTATCCTATCCTCTATCCTCTATCGTACCCTATCCTCTATCCTATTAAATCCTATCCTCTATCCTATTAAATCCTATATCGTATCCTCTATCCTATCCTATCCTCTATCGTATCCTATCCTCTATCCTATCCTATCCTCTATCCTATCCTATCCTCTATCCTATCCTATCCTCTATCCTATCCTATCCTCTATCCTATCCTATCCTCTATCCTATCCTCTATCCTATCCTATCCTCTATCGTATCCTATCCTCTATCCTATTAAATCCCATATCCTATCCTCTATCCTATCCTATTCTCTATCCTATCCTATCCTCTATCCTATCCTATCCTCTATCCTATCCTATCCTCTATCCCATCCTATCCTCTATCCTATCCTATCCTCAATCCTATCCTATCCTCTATCCTATCCTATCCTCTATCCTATCCTATCCTCTATCCTATCCTATCCTCTATCCTATCCTATCCTTTATCCTATCCTATCCTCTATCCTATCCTATCCTCTATCCTATCCTCTATCCTCTATCGTACCCTATCCTCTATCCTATTAAATCCTATCCTCTATCCTATTAAATCCTATATCGTATCCTCTATCCTATCCTATCCTCTATCGTATCCTATCCTCTATCCTATCCTATCCTCTATCCTATCCTATCCTCTATCCTATCCTATCCTCTATCCTATCCTATCCTCTATCCTATCCTATCCTCTATCCTATCCTCTATCCTATCCTATCCTCTATCGTATCCTATCCTCTATCCTATTAAATCCCATATCGTATCCTCTATCCTATCCTATCCTCTATCGTATCCTATCCTCTATCGTATCCTATCCTCTATCCTATCCTATTCTCTATCCTATCCTATCCTCTATCCTATCCTATCCTCTATCCTATCCTTATCCTCTATCGTATCCTATCCTCTATCCTATCCTATCCTCTATCCTATCCTATCCTCTATCCCATCCTATTCTCTATCCTATCCTATCCTCTATCCTATCCTATCCTGTATCCTATCCTATCCTCTATCCTATCCTATCCTCTATCCTATCCTATCCTCTATCCTATATTATCCTCTATCCTATCCCATCCTCTATCCTATCCTATCCTCTATCCTATCCTATCCTCTATCCTATCCTATCCTCTATCCTATCCTATCCTCTATCATATCCTATCCTCTATCCTATCCTATCCTCTATCCTATCCTTATCCTCTATCGTATCCTATCCTCTATCCTATCCTATCCTCTATCCTATCCTATCCTCTATCCCATCCTATTCTCTATCCTATCCTATCCTCTATCCTATCCTATCCTGTATCCTATCCTATCCTCTATCCTATCCTATCCTCTATCCTATCCTATCCTGTATCATATCCTATCCTCTATCCTATCCTATCCTCTATCCTATTCTATCCTCTATCCTATCCAATCCTATATCCTATTCTCTATCCTATCCTATCCTCTATCGTATCCTATCCCCTATCCTATCCAATCCTCTATCCTATCCTATCCGCTATCCTATCCAATCCTATATCCTATTCTCTATCCTATCCTATCCTCTATCCTATCCTATCCTCTATCGTATCCTATCCTCTATCCTATTAAATCCTATATCGTATCCTCTATCCTATCCTATCCTCTATCCTATCCTATCCTCTATCCTATCCTATCCTCTATCCTATCCTATCCTCTATCCTATCCTATCCTCTATCCTATCCTATCCTCTATCCTATCCTATCCTCTATCCTATCCTATCCTCTATCCTATCCTATCCTCTATCCTATCCCATCCTCTATCCTATCCTATCCTCTATCCTATCCTATCCTCTATCCTATCCTATCCTCTATCCCATCCTATTCTCTATCCTATCCTATCCTCTATCCTATCCTATCCTCTATCATATCCTATCCTCTATCCTATCCTATCCTGTATCCTATCCTATCCTGTATCCTATCCTATCCTCTATCCTATCCTATCCTATATCCTATCCTATCCTGTATCATATCCTATCCTCTATCCTATCCTATCCTCTATCCTATCCTATCCTCTATCCCATCCTATTCTCTATCCTATCCTATCCTCTATCCTATCCTATCCTCTATCATATCCTATCCTCTATCCTATCCTATCCTGTATCCTATCCTATCCTCTATCCTATCCTATCCTATATCCTATCCTATCCTGTATCATATCCTATCCTCTATCCTATCCTATCCTCTATCCTATTCTATCCTCTATCCTATCCAATCCTATATCCTATTCTCTATCCTATCCTATCCTCTATCGTATCCTATCCCCTATCCTATCCAATCCTTTATCCTATCCTATCCGCTATCCTATCCAATCCTATATCCTATTCTCTATCCTATCCTATCCTCTATCCTATCCTATCCTTTATCGTATCCTATCCTCTATCCTATTAAATCCTATATCGGATCCTCTATCCTATCCTATCCTCTATCGTATCCTATTCTCTATCCTATCCTATCCTCTATCCTATCGTATCCTCTATCCTATCCTATCCTCTATCCTATATTATCCTCTATCCTATCCCATCCTCTATCCTATCCTATTCTCTATCCTATCCTATCCTCTATCCTATCCTATCCTCTATCGTATCCTATCCTCTATCCTATCCCATCCTCTATCCTATCCTATCCTCTATCCTATCCTATCCTCTATCCTATCCTATCCTCTATCCCATCCTATTCTCTATCCTATCCTATCCTCTATCCTATCCTATCCTCTATCATATCCTATCCTCTATCCTATCCTATCCTGTATCCTATCCTATCCTGTATCCTATCCTATCCTCTATCCTATCCTATCCTATATCCTATCCTATCCTGTATCATATCCTATCCTCTATCCTATCCTATCCTCTATCCTATCCTATCCTCTATCCCATCCTATTCTCTATCCTATCCTATCCTCTATCCTATCCTATCCTCTATCATATCCTATCCTCTATCCTATCCTATCCTGTATCCTATCCTATCCTCTATCCTATCCTATCCTATATCCTATCCTATCCTGTATCATATCCTATCCTCTATCCTATCCTATCCTCTATCCTATTCTATCCTCTATCCTATCCAATCCTATATCCTATTCTCTATCCTATCCTATCCTCTATCGTATCCTATCCCCTATCCTATCCAATCCTTTATCCTATCCTATCCGCTATCCTATCCAATCCTATATCCTATTCTCTATCCTATCCTATCCTCTATCCTATCCTATCCTTTATCGTATCCTATCCTCTATCCTATTAAATCCTATATCGGATCCTCTATCCTATCCTATCCTCTATCGTATCCTATTCTCTATCCTATCCTATCCTCTATCCTATCGTATCCTCTATCCTATCCTATCCTCTATCCTATATTATCCTCTATCCTATCCCATCCTCTATCCTATCCTATTCTCTATCCTATCCTATCCTCTATCCTATCCTATCCTCTATCGTATCCTATCCTCTATCCTATTAAATCCTATATCGTATCCTCTATCCTATCCTATCCTCTGTCGTATCCTATCCTCTATCCTATCCTATCCTCTATCCTATCCTATCCTCTATCCTATCCTATCCTCTATCCTATCCTATCCTCTATCCTATCCTCTATCCTATCCTCTATCCTATCCTCTATCGTATCCTATCCTCTATCCTATCCTATCCTCTATCCTATCCTATCCTCTATCCTATCCTATCCTCTATCATATCCTATCCTCTATCCTATCCTATCCTCTATCCTATCCTTATCCTCTATCGTATCCTATCCTCTATCCTATCCTATCCTCTATCCTATCCTATCCTCTATCCCATCCTATTCTCTATCCTATCCTATCCTCTATCCTATCCTATCCTGTATCCTATCCTATCCTCTATCCTATCCTATCCTCTATCCTATCCTATCCTCTATCCTATCCTATCCTCTATCCTATCCTATCCTCTATCCTATCCTATCCTCTATCCTATCCTCTATCCTATCCTATCCTCTATCCTATCCTCTATCCTCTATCCTATCCTATCCTCTATCGTATCCTATCCTCTATCCTATTAAATCCCATATCGTATCCTCTATCCTATCCTATCCTCTATCGTATCCTATCCTCTATCGTATCCTATCCTCTATCCTATCCTATTCTCTATCCTATCCTATCCTCTATCCTATCCTATCCTCTATCCTATCCTATCCTCTATCCCATCCTATCCTCTATCCTATCCTATCCTCAATCCTATCCTATCCTCTATCCTATCCTATCCTCTATCCTATCCTATCCTCTATCCTATCCTATCCTCTATCCTATCCTATCCTTTATCCTATCCTATCCTCTATCCTATCCTATCCTCTATCCTATCCTCTATCCTCTATCGTACCCTATCCTCTATCCTATTTAATCCTATCCTCTATCCTATTAAATCCTATATCGTATCCTCTATCCTATCCTATCCTCTATCGTATCCTATCCTCTATACTATCCTATCCTCTATCCTATCCTATCCTCTATCCTATCCTATCCTCTATCCTATCCTATCCTCTATCCTATATTATCCTCTATCCTATCCCATCCTCTATCCTATCCTATCCTCTATCCTATCCTATCCTCTATCCTATCCTATCCTCTATCCTATCCTATTCTCTATCCTATCCTATCCTCTATCGTATCCTATCCTCTATCCTATCCTATCCTCTATCCTATCCTATCCTCTATCCTATCCTATCCTCTATCATATCCTATCCTCTATCCTATCCTATCCTCTATCCTATCCTTATCCTCTATCGTATCCTATGCTCTATCCTATCCTATCCTCTATCCTATCCTATCCTCTATCCCATCCTATTCTCTAACCTATCCTATCCTCTATCCTATCCTATCCTGTATCCTATCCTATCCTCTATCCTATCCTATCCTCTATCCTATCCTATCCTGTATCATATCCTATCCTCTATCCTATCCTATCCTCTATCCTATTCTATCCTCTATCCTATCCAATCCTATATCCTATTCTCTATCCTATCCTATCCTCTATCGTATCCTATCCCCTATCCTATCCAATCCTCTATCCTATCCTATGCGCTATCCTATCCAATCCTATATCCTATTCTCTATCCTATCCTATCCTCTATCCTATCCTATCCTTTATCGTATCCTATCCTCTATCCTATTAAATCCTATATCGGATCCTCTATCCTATCCTATCCTCTATCGTATCCTATCCTCTATCCTATCCTATCCTCTATCCTATCCTATCCTCTATCCTATCCTATCCTCTATCCTATCCTATCCTCTATCCTATCCTATCCTCTATCCCATCCTATCCTCTATCCTATCCTATCCTCAATCCTATCCTATCCTCTATCCTATCCTATCCTCTATCATATCCTATCCTCTATCCTATCCTATCCTCTATCCTATCCTATCCTCTATCCTATCCTATCCTTTATCCTATTCTATCCTCTATCCTATCCAATCCTATATCCTATTCTCTATCCTATCCTATCCTCTATCGTATCCTACCCTCTATCCTATCCAATCCTATATCGTATCCTCTATCCTATCCTATCCTCTATCCTATCCTATCCACTATCCTATCCTATCCTCTATCCTATCCTATCCTCTATCCTATCCTATCCTATCCTCTATCCTATCCTATCCTCTATCATATCCTATCCTCTATCCTATCCTATCCTCTATCCTATCCTATCCACTATCCTATTCAATCCTATATCCTATTCTCTATCCTATCCTATCCTCTATCCTATCCTATGCTCTACCCTATCCTATCCTCTATCCTATCCTATTCTCTATCCTATCCTATCCTCTATCCTATTCTATCCTCTATCATATCCAATCCTATATCCTATTCTCTATCCTATCCTATCCTCTATCGTATCCTATCCTCTATCGTATCCTATCCTCTATCCTATCCTATCCTCTATCATATCCTATCCTCTATCCTATCCTATCCTCTATCCTATCCTATCCGCTATCCTATCCAATCCTATATCCTATTCTCTATCCTATCCTATCCTCTACCCTATCCTATCCTCTATCCTATCCTATTCTCTATCCTATCCTATCCTGTATCATATCCTATCCTCTATCCTATCCTATCATCTATCCTTTCCTCTATTCTATCCAATCCTATATCCTGTCCTCTATCATATCCTATCCTCTATCCTATCCTATCCTCTATCCTATCCTCCATTCTATCCAATCCTATATCCTATCCTCTATCCTATCCTATCCTCTATCCTATCCTATCCTCTATCCTATCCTATCCTCTATCCTATCCTATCCTCTATCCTATCCTATCCTCTATCCTATCCTATCCTCTATCCTATCCTATCCTATCCTGTATCCTATCCTATCCTCTGTCATATCCTATCCTCTATCCTATCCTATCCTCTATCCTATCCTATCCGCTATCCTATCCAATCCTATATCCTATTCTCTATCCTATCCTATCCTCTATCCTATTCTATCCTCTATCCTATCCAATCCTATATCCTATCCTCTATCCTATCCTATCCGCTATCCTATCCTATCCTATATCCTATCCTCTATCCTATCCTATCCTCTATCCTATCCTATTCTCTATCCTATCCTATCCTCTATCCTATCCTATCCTCTATCCTATCCTATCCTCTATCCTATCCTATCCTCTATCCTATCGAATCGTTTATCCTATCCTATCCTCTATCCTATCCTATCCTCTAACATATCCTATCCGCTATCCTATCCTATCCTTTATCCTATTCTATCCTCTATCCTATCCAATCCTATATCCTATTCTCTATCCTATCCTATTCTCTATCGTATCCTATCCTCTATCCTATCCAATCCTATATCGTATCCTCTATCCTATCCTATCCTCTATCCTATCCTATCCACTATCCTATCCTATCCTCTATCCTATCCTGTCCTCTATCCTATCCTATCGTTCATCCTATCCTATCCTCTATCCTATCCTATCCTCTATCATATCCTATCCGCTATCCTATCCTATCCTCTAACCTATCCTATCCTGTCACCTATCCTATCCTCTATCCTATCCTATCCTCTATCCTATCCTATCCACTATCATATCCTATCCTCTATCCTATCCTATCCTCTATCCTATCCTATCCTCTATCCTATCCTATCCTCTATCCTATCCTATCCTCTATCCTATCCTAACCTCTATCCTATCCTATCCTCTATCCTATCCTATCCTCTATCCTATCCTATCCTCTATCCTATCCTATCCTCTATCCTATCCTAACCTCTATCCTATCCTATCCTCTATCCTATCCTATCCGCTATCCTATCCAATCCTATATCCTATTCTCTATCCTATCCTATCCTCTATCCTATCCTATCCTCTATCCTATCCTATCCTCTATCCTATCCTATCCTCTATCCTATCCTATTCACTATCCTATCCTATCCTCTATCCTATCCTATCCTCTATCCTATCCTATCCTCTATCCTATCCTATCCTCTATCCTATCCTATCCTCTATCCTATCCTAACCTCTATCCTATCCTATCCTCTATCCTATCCTATCCTCTATCCTATCCTATCCTCTATCCTATCCTATCCTCTATCCTATCCTAACCTCTATCCTATCCTATCCTCTATCCTATCCTATCCGCTATCCTATCCAATCCTATATCCTATTCTCTATCCTATCCTATCCTCTATCCTATCCTATCCTCTATCCTATCCTATCCTCTATCCTATCCTATCCTCTATCCTATCCTATTCACTATCCTATCCTATCCTCTATCCTATCCTATCCTCTATCCTATCCTATCCTCTATCCTATCCTATCCTCTATCCTATCGAATCGTTTATCCTATCCTATCCTCTATCCTATCCTATCCTCTAACATATCCTATCCGCTATCCTATCCTATCCTTTATCCTATTCTATCCTCTATCCTATCCAATCCTATATCCTATTCTCTATCCTATCCTATTCTCTATCCTATCCTATCCTCTATCGTATCCTATCCTCTATCGTATCCTATCCTCTATCCTATCCTATCCTCTATCCTATCCTATCCGCTATCCTATCCAATCCTATATCCTATTCTCTATCGTATCCTATCCTCTATCCTATCCAATCCTATATCGTATCCTCTATCCTATCCTATCCTCTATCCTATCCTATCCACTATCCTATCCTATCCTCTATCCTATCCTATCCTCTATCCTATCCTATCGTTTATCCTATCCTATCCTCTATCCTATCCTATCCTCTATCATATCCTATCCGCTATCCTATCCTATCCTCTAACCTATCCTATCCTCTATCCTATCCTATCCTCTATCCTATCCTATCCTCTATCCTATCCTATCCACTATCATATCCTATCCTCTATCCTATCCTATCCTCTATCCTATCCTATCCTCTATCCTATCCGATCCTCTATCCTATCCTATCCTCTATCCTATACTATCCTCTATCCTATCCTAACCTCTATCCTATCCTATCCTCTATCCTGTTCTATCCTCTATCCTATCCAATCCTATATCCTATTCTCTATCCTATCCAATCCTATATCCTATTCTCCATCCTATCCTATCCTCTATCCTATCCTATCCTCTATCCTATCCTATCCTATCCTCTATCCTATCCTATCCTCTATCATATCCTATCCTCTATCCTATCATATCCTCTATCCTATCCTATCCGCTATCCTATCCAATCCTATATCCTATTCTCTATCCTATCCTATCCTCTATCCTATCCTATTCTCTATCCTATCCTATCCTCTATCCTATCCTATCCTATATCCTATCCTATCGTCTATCCTATCGAATCGTTTATCCTATCCTATCCTCTATCCTATCCTATCCTCTAACATATCCTATCCGCTATCCTATCCTATCCTTTATCCTATTCTATCCTCTATCCTATCCTATTCTCTATCGTATCCTATCCTCTATCCTATCCAATCCTATATCGTATCCTCTATCCTATCCTATCCTCTATCCTATCCTATCCACTATCCTATCCTATCCTCTATCCTATCCTATCCTCTATCCTATCCTATCGTTTATCCTATCCTATCCTCTATCCTATCCTATCCTCTATCGTATCCTATCCTCTATCCTATCCTATCCTCTATCCTATCCTATCCTATCCTCTATCCTATCCTATCCTCTATCATATCCTATCCTCTATCCTATCCTACCCTCTATCCTATCCTATCCGCTATCCTATCCAATCCTATATCCTATTCTCTATCCTATCCTATCCTATCCTCTATCCTATCCTATCCTCTATCCTATCCTATCCTCTATCCTATCCTATCCACTATCATATCCTATCCTCTATCCTATCCTATCCTCTATCCTATCCTATCCTCTATCCTATCCGATCCTCTATCCTATCCTATCCTCTATCCTATACTATCCTCTATCCTATCCTAACCTCTATCCTATCCTATCCTCTATCCTGTTCTATCCTCTATCCTATCCAATCCTATATCCTATTCTCTATCCTATCCAATCCTATATCCTATTCTCCATCCTATCCTATCCTCTATCCTATCCTATCCTCTATCCTATCCTATCCTATCCTCTATCCTATCCTATCCTCTATCATATCCTATCCTCTATCCGATCCTATCCTCTATCCTATCCTATCCGCTATCCTATCCAATCCTATATCCTATTCTCTATCCTATCCTATCCTCTATCCTATCCTATTCTCTATCCTATCCTATCCTCTATCCTATCCTATCCTATATCCTATCCTATCGTCTATCCTATCGAATCGTTTATCCTATCCTATCCTCTATCCTATCCTATCCTCTAACATATCCTATCCGCTATCCTATCCTATCCTTTATCCTATTCTATCCTCTATCCTATCCTATTCTCTATCGTATCCTATCCTCTATCCTATCCAATCCTATATCGTATCCTCTATCCTATCCTATCCTCTATCCTATCCTATCCACTATCCTATCCTATCCTCTATCCTATCCTATCCTCTATCCTATCCTATCGTTTATCCTATCCTATCCTCTATCCTATCCTATCCTCTATCCTATCCTATTCTCTATCCTATCCTATCCTCTATCGTATCCTATCCTCTATCCTATCCTATCCTCTATCCTATCCTATCCTCTATCCTATCCTATCCACTATCATATCCTATCCTCTATCCTATCCTATCCTCTATCCTATCCTATCCTCTATCCTATCCTATCCTCTATCCTATCCTATCCTCTATCCTATCCTATCCTCTATCCTATCCTATCCTCTATCCTATCCTATCCTCTATCCTATCCTAACCTCTATCCTATCCTATCCTCTATCCTGTTCTATCCTCTATCCTATCCAATCCTATATCCTATTCTCTATCCTATCCAATCCTATATCCTATTCTCCATCCTATCCTATCCTCTATCCTATCCTATCCTCTATCATATCCTATCCTCTATCCTATCCTATCCTCTATCCTATCCTATCCGCTATCCTATCCAATCCTATATCCTATTCTCTATCCTATCCTATCCTATCCTCTATCCTATCCTATCCTCTATCATATCCTATCCGCTATCCTATCCTATCCTCTAACCTATCCTATCCTCTATCCTATCCTATCCTCTATCCTATCCTATCCTCTATCCTATCCTATCCACTATCCTATCCTATCATCTATCCTATCCTATCCTCTATCCTATCCTATCCTCTATCCTATCCTATCCTCTATCCTATCCTATCCTCTATCCTATCCTATTCTCTATCCTATCCTATCCCCTATCCTATCCTATCCTCTATCCTATCCTATCCTCTATCCTATCGAATCGTTTATCCTATCCTATCCTCTATCCTATCCTATCCTCTAACATATCCTATCCGCTATCCTATCCTATCCTTTATCCTATTCTATCCTCTATCCTATCCAATCCTATATCCTATTCTCTGTCCTATCCTATTCTCTATCGTATCCTATCCTCTATCCTATCCAATCCTATATCGTATCCTCTATCCTATCCTATCATCTATCCTATCCTATCCTCTATCCTATCCTATCCACTATCCTATCATATCCTCTATCCTATCCTATCCTCTATCGTATCCTATCCTCTATCCTATCCTATCCACTATCCTATCCTATCCTCTATCCTATCCTATCCGCTATCCTATCTTCTTCTCTATCCTATCCTATCCTCTATCCTATCATATCCTCTATCCTATCCTATCCTCTATCCTATCCTATCCTCTATCCTATCCAATCCTATATCCTATTCTCTATCCTATCCAATCCTATATCATATTCTCCATCCTATCCTATCCTCTATCCTATCCTATCCTCTATCCTTTCCTATCCTCTATCCTATTCTATCCTCTATCCTATCCAATCCTATATCCTATTCTCTATCCTATCCAATCCTATATCATATTCTCCATCCTATCCTATCCTCTATCCTATCCTATCCTCTATCCTATCCTATCCTCTATCCTATCCTACCCTCTATCATATCCTAACCTCTATCCTATCCTATCCTCTATCCTATCCTATCCTCTATCCTATCCTATCCTCTATCCTATCGAATCGTTTATCCTATCCTATCCTCTATCCTATCCTATCCTCTAACATATCCTATCCGCTATCCTCTCCTATCCTATATCCTATTCTATCCTCTATCCTATCCAATTCTATATCCTATTCTCTATCCTATCCTATTCTCTATCGTATTGTATCCTCTATCCTATCCAATCCTATATCCTATCCTCTATCCTATCCTATGCTCTATCCTATCCTACCCTCTATCCTATCCTATTCTCTATCCTATCCTATCCTCTATCCTATTCTATTCTCTATCATATCCAATCCTATATCCTATTCTCTATCCTATCCTATTCTCTATCGGATCCTATCCTCTATCCTATCCAATCCTATATCGTATCCTCTATCCTATCCTATCCTCTATCCTATCCTATCCGCTATCCTATCCAATCCTATATCCTATTCTCTATCCTATCCTATCCTCTATCCTATCCTATCCTCTATCCTATCCTATCCTCTATCCTATCCTATTCTCTATCCTATCCTATCCTCTATCCTATCCTATCCTC
This sequence comes from Halictus rubicundus, assembly GCF_050948215.1. Taxonomy (NCBI): domain Eukaryota; kingdom Metazoa; phylum Arthropoda; class Insecta; order Hymenoptera; family Halictidae; genus Halictus; species Halictus rubicundus. Next base: position 1,178,230 of record NW_027488581.1, on the reverse strand, counting down.
TATCCTATCCTATCCGCTATCCTATCCAATCCTATATCGTATTCTCTATCCTATCCTATCCTCTACCCTATCCTATCCTCTATCCTATCCTATTCTCTATCCTATCCTATCCTGTATCATATCCTATCCTCTATGCTATCCTATCATCTATCCTATCCTCTATTCTATCCAATCCTATATCCTGTCCTCTATCATATCCTATCCTCTATCCTATCCTATCCTCTATCCTATCCTATCCTCTATCCTATCCTATCCTATCCTCTATCCTATCCTCTATCCTATCCTATCCTCTATCATATCCTATCCTCTATCCTATCCTATCCTATCCGCTATCCTATCCAATCCTATATCCTATTCTCTATCCTATCTTATCCTCTATCCTATCCTATCCTATCCGCTATCCTATCCAATCCTATATCCTATTCTCTATCCTATCTTATCCTCTATCCTATCCTATCCGCTATCCTATCCAATCCTATATCCTATTCTCTATCCTATCCTATCCTCTATCCTATCCCATCCTCTAACATATCCTGTCCGCTATCCTATCCTATCCTTTATCCTATTCTATCCTCTATCCTATCCAATCCTATATCCTATTCTCTATCCTATCCTATTCTCTATCGTATCCTATCCTCTATCCTATCCAATCCTATATCGTATCCTCTATCCTATCCTATCCTCTATCCTATCCAATCCTATATCCTATTCTCTATCCTACCCTATTCTCTATCGTATCCTATCCTCTATCCTATCCAATCCTATATCGTATCCTCTATCCTATCCTATCCTCTATCCTATCCTATCCACTATCCTATCCTATCCTCTATCCTATCCTATCCTCTATACTATCCTATCCTCTATCCTAGCCTATCGTTTATCCTATCCTATCCTCTATCCTATCCTATCCTCTATCATATCCTATCCGCTATCCTATCCTATCCTCTATCCTATCCTATCCTCTAGCCTATTCTATCCTCTATCCTATCCAATCCTATATCCTATTCTCTATCCTATCCAATCCTATATCCTATTCTCCATCCTATCCTATCCTCTATCCTATCCTATCCTCTATCCTATCCTATCCCATCCTCTATCCTATCCTATCCTCTATCCTATCCTATCCTCTATCCTATCCTATTCTCTATCCTATCCTATCCTCTATCCTATCCTATCCTCTATCATATCCTATCCTCTATCCTATCCTATCCTCTATCCTATCCTATCCTCTATCATATCCTATCCTCTATCCTATCCTATCCTCTATACTATTCTATCATCTATCCTATCCAATCCTATATCCTATCCAATCCCATATCCTATTCTCTATCCTATCCTATCCTCTATCGTATCCTATCCTATCCTCTATCCTATCCTATCCTCTATCATATCCTATCCTCTATCCTATCCAATCCTCTATCCTATTCTATCCGCTATCCTATCCAATCCTATATCCTATTCTCTATCCTATCCTATCCTCTATCCTATCCTATTCTCTATCCTATCCTATCCTCTATCCTATTCTATCCTCTATCCTATCCTATCCTCTATCCTATCCTATCCTCTATCATATCGTATCCTCTATCCTATCCTATCCTCTATCCTATCCTATCCGCTATCCTATCCAATCCTATATCCTATTCTCTATCCTATCCTACCCTCTATCATATCCTAACCTCTATCCTATCCTATCCTCTATCCTATCCTATCCTCTATCCTATCCTATCCTCTATCCTATCGAATCGTTTATCCTATCCTATCCTCTATCCTATCCTATCCTCTAACATATCCTATCCGCTATCCTCTCCTATCCTATATCCTATTCTATCCTCTATCCTATCGAATTCTATATCCTATTCCCTATCCTATCCTATTCTCTATCGTATTGTATCCTCTATCCTATCCAATCCTATATCCTATCCTCTATCCTATCCTATGCTCTATCCTATCCTATCCTCTATCCTATCCTATTCTCTATCCTATCCTATCCTCTATCCTATTCTATTCTCTATCATATCCAATCCTATATCCTATTCTCTATCCTATCCTATTCTCTATCGGATCCTATCCTCTATCCTATCCAATCCTATATCGTATCCTCTATCCTATCCTATCCTCTATCCTATCCTATCCGCTATCCTATCCAATCCTATATCCTATTCTCTATCCTATCCTATCCTCTATCCTATCCTATCCTCTATCCTATCCTATCCTCTATCCTATCCTATTCTCTATCCTATCCTATCCTCTATCCTATCCTATCCTCTATCCTATCCTATCCGCTATCCTATCCAATCCTATATCCTATTCTCTATCCTATCCTATCCTCTACCCTATCCTATCCTCTATCCTATCCTATTCTCTATCCTATCCTATCCTGTATCATATCCTATCCTCTATGCTATCCTATCATCTATCCTATCCTCTATTCTATCCAATCCTCTATCCTGTCCTCTATCATATCCTATCCTCTATCCTATCCTATCCTCTATCCTATCCTATCCTCTATCCTATCCTATCCTATCCTCTATCCTATCCTCTATCCTATCCTATCCTCTATCATATCCTATCCTCTATCCTATCCTATCCTATCCGCTATCCTATCCAATCCTATATCCTATTCTCTATCCTATCTTATCCTCTATCCTATCCTATCCGCTATCCTATCCAATCCTATATCCTATTCTCTATCCTATCCTATCCTCTATCCTATCCCATCCTCTAACATATCCTGTCCGCTATCCTATCCTATCCTTTATCCTATTCTATCCTCTATCCTATCCAATCCTATATCCTATTCTCTATCCTATCCTATTCTCTATCCTATCCTATCCTGTATCATATCCTATCCTCTATCCTATCCAATCCACTATCCTATCCTATCCTCTATCCTATCCTATCCTCTATCCTATCCTATCCACTATCCTATCCTATCCTCTATCTTATCCTATCCTCTATCCTATCCTATCCTCTATCCTATCCTATCGTTTATCCTATCCTATCCTCTATCCTATCCTATCCTCTATCCTATCCTATCCTCTATCCTATCCTATCCTCTATCCTATCCTATCCTCTATCCTATCCTATCCTCTATCCTATCCTATCCTCTACCGTATATTATCCTCTATCCTATCCTATCCTCTACCCTATCCTATCCTCTATCCTATCCTATCCTCTATTCTATCCAATCCTATATCGTATCCTCTATCCTATCCTATCCTCTATCCTATCCTATTCTCTATCCTATCCTATCCTGTATCCTATCCTACCCTCTATCGTATCCTATCCTCTATCCTATCCTATACTCTATCCTATCCTATTCTCTATCCTATCCTATCCTCTATCCTATCCTATCCTCTATCATATCCTATCCGCTATCCTATCCTATCCTCTAACCTATCCTATCCTCTATCCTATCCTATCCTCTATCCTATCCTATCCACTATCCTATCCTATCCTCTATCCTATCCTATCCTCTATCCTATCCTATCCTCTATCCTATTCTATCCTCTATCCTATCCAATCCTATATCCTATTCTCTATCCTATCCTATCCTCTATCGTATCCTATCCTCTATCGTATCCTATCCTCTATCCTATCCTATCCTGTATCATATCCTATCCTCTACCCTATCCTATCCTCTATCCTATCCTATCCTCTATCCTATCCTATCCTCTATCCTATCCTATCCTATCCGCTATCCTATCCAATCCTATATCCTATTCTCTAACCTATCCTATCCTCTATCCTATCCTATCCTCTATCCTATCCTATTCTCTATCCTATCCTATCCTCTATCCTATTCTGTCCTCTATCCTATCCTATCCTCTATCCTATCCTATCCTCTATCATATCCTATCCTCTATCCTATCCTATCCTCTATCCTATTCTATCCTCTATCCTATCCAATCGTATATCCTATTCTCTATCCTATCCTATCCTCTATCCTATCCTATCCTCTATCCTATCCTATCCTCTATCCTATCCTATTCTCTATCCTATCCTATCCTCTATCCTATTCTATCCTCTATCCTATCCTATCCTCTATCCTATCCTATCCTCTATCATATCCTATCCTCTATCCTATCCTATCCTCTATCCTATTCTATCCTCTATCCTATCCAATCCTATATCCTATTCTCTATCCTATCCAATCCTATATCCTATTCTCCATCCTATCCTATCCTCTATCCTATCCTATAACCTATCCTATCCTCTATCCTATCCTATCCTCTATCCTATCCTATCCTATTCTCTATCCTATCCTATCCTCTACCCTATCCTATCCTCTATCCTATCCTATTCTCTATCCTATCCTATCCTGTATCATATCCTTTCCTCTATCCTATCCAATCCACTATCCTATCCTATCCTCTATCCTATCCTATCCTCTATCCTATCCTATCCACTATCCTATCCTATCCTCTATCTTATCCTATCCTCTATCCTATCCTATCCTCTATCCTATCCTATCGTTTATCCTATCCTATCCTCTATCCTATCCTATCCTCTATCCTATCCTATCCTCTATCCTATCCTATCCTCTATCCTATCCTATCCTCTACCGTATATTATCCTCTATCCTATCCTATCCTCTACCCTATCCTATCCTCTATCCTATCCTATCCTCTATCCTATCCAATCCTATATCGTATCCTCTATCCTATCCTATCCTCTATCCTATCCTATTCTCTATCCTATCCTATCCTGTATCCTATCCTACCCTCTATCGTATCCTATCCTCTATCCTATCCTATCCTCTATCCTATCCTATCCACTATCCTATCCTATCCTCTATCCTATCCTATCCTCTATCCTATCCTATCCTCTATCCTATCCTATCCTCTATCCTATTCTATCCTCCATCCTATCCAATCCTATATCCTATTCTCCATCCTATCCTATCCTCTATCGTATCCTATCCTCTATCGTATCCTATCCTCTATCCTATCCTATCCTGTATCATATCCTATCCTCTACCCTATCCTATCCTCTATTCTATCCTATCCGCTATCCTATCAAATCCTATATCCTATTCTCTATCCTATCCTATCCTCTACCCTATCCTATCCTCTATCCTATCCTATTCTCTATCCTATCCTATCCTGTATCATATCCTATCCTCTATCCTATCCTATCCTCTATCATATCCTATCCTCTATCCTATCCTATCCTCTATCCTATCCTATCCGCTATCCTATCCAATCCTATATCCTATTCTCTAACCTATCCTATCCTCTATCCTATCCTATCCTCTATCCTATCCTATTCTCTATCCTATCCTATCCTCTATCCTATTCTATCCTCTATCCTATCCTATCCTCTATCCTATCCTATCCTCTATCATATCCTATCCTCTATCCTATCCTATCCTATCCTCTATCCTATTCTATCCTCTATCCTATCCAATCTTATATCCTATTCTCTATCCTATCCTATCCTCTATCCTATCCTATCCTCTATCCTATCCTATCCTCTATCCTATCCTATTCTCTATCCTATCCTATCCTCTATCCTATTCTATCCTCTATCCTATCCAATCCTATATCCTATTCTCTATCCTATCCTATCCTCTATCGTATCCTATCCTCTATCCTATCCTATCCTCTACCTTATCCTATCCTCTATCCTATCCTATTCTCTATCCTATCCTATCCTGTATCATATCCTATCCTCTATCCTATCCTATCATCTATCCTATCCTCTATTCTATCCAATCCTATCTCCTGTCCTCTATCATATCCTATCCTCTATCCTATCCTATCCTCTATCCTATCCTCCATTCTATCCAATCCTATATCCTATCCTCTATCATATCCTATCCTCTATCCTATCCTATCCTCTATCCTATCCTATCCGCTATCCTATCCAATCCTATATCCTATTCTCTATCCTCTAACATATCCTATCCGCTATCCTATCCTATCCTCTATCCTATTCTATCCTCTATCCTATCCTCTATCCTATCCTCTATCCTATCCTATCCCCTATCCTATCCTATCCTCTATCCTATCCTATCCTCTATCCTATCCTATCCTCTATCCTATCCTATCCTCTATCCTATCCTATCCTCTATCATATCCTATCCTCTATCCTATCCTATCCTCTATACTATTCTATCATCTATCCTATCCAATCCTATATCCTATTTTCTATCCTATCCAATCCTATATCCTATTCTCCATCCTATCCTATCCTCTATCCTATCCTATCCTCTATCCTATCCTATCCTATCCTCTATCCTATCCTATCCTCTATCATATCCTATCCTCTATCCTATCCTATCCTCTATCCTATCCTATCCGCTATCCTATCCAATCCTATATCCTATTCTCTATCCTATCCTATCCTCTATCCTATCCTATCCTCTATCCTATCCTATTCTCTATCCTATCCTATCCTCTATCCTATCCTATCCTCTATCCTATCCTATCCTCTATCCTATCCTATCCTCTATCCTATCCTATCCTCTACCGTATATTATCCTCTATCCTATCCTATCCTCTATCCTATCCTATCCTCTACCCTATCCTATCCTCTATCCTATCCTATCCTCTATCCTATCCAATCCTATATCGTATCCTCTATCCTATCCTATCCTCTATCGTATCCTATCCTCTATCCTATCCAATCCACTATCCTATCCTATCCTCTATCCTATCCTATCCTCTATCCTATCCTATCCTCTATCCTATCCTATCCTCTATCCTATCCTATCATCTATCCTATTCTATCGTTTATCCTTTCCAATCCTCTATCCTATCCTATCCTCTATCGTATCCTATCCTCTATCCTATCCAATCCTCTATCCTATCCTCTATCCTATCCTCCATCCTATCCTATCCACTATTCTATCCTATCCTCTATCCTATCCTATCCTGTATCATATCATATCCTCTATCCTATCCTATCCTCTATCCTATCCTATCCACTATCCTATCCTACCCTCAATCCTATCCTATCCTCTATTCTATCCTATCCTCTATCCTATCCTATTCTCTATCCTATCCTATCATCTATCCTACCCTATCCTCTATCCTATCCTATCCTCTATCCTATCCTATCCTCTATCCTATCCTATCCTCTATCCTATCCTATCCTCTATCCTATCCTATCCTCTATCATATCCTATCCTCTATCCTATTCTATCCTCTATCCTATCCAATCCTATATCCTATTCTCTATCCTATCCTATCCTCTATCCTATCCTATCCTCTATCCTATCATATCCTCTATCCTATCCTATCCTCTATCCTACCCTATCCACTATCCTATCGTACCCTCAATCCTATCCTATCCTCTATCCTATCCTATCCTCTATCCTATCCTATTCTCTATCCTATCCTATCCTCTATCCTATCCTATCCTCTATCCTATCCTATCCTCTATCCTATCCTATCCTCTATCCTCTCCTATCCTCTATCCTATCCTATCCTCTAACATATCCTATCCGCTATCCTATCCTATCCTCCAGCCTATCCTATCCTCAACCTATCCTATCCTCTATCCTATCCTATCCTCTATCCTATCCTATCTCTATCCTACCCTATCCTCTATCCTATCCTATCCTCTAACATATCCTATCCGCTATACTATCCTATCCTCTATCCTATTCTATCCTCTATCCTATCCAATCCTATATCCTATTCTCTATCCTATCCTATCCTCTATCCTATTCTATCCTCAATCCTATCCAATCCTATATCCTATTCTCTATCCTATCCTATCCTCTATCGTATCCTATCCTCTATCCTATCCAATCCTATATCGTATCCTCTATCCTATCCTATCCTCTATCCTATCCTATCCACTATCCTATCCTATCCTCTATCCTATCCTATCCTCTATCCTATCCTATCCTCTATCCTATCCTGTCCTCTAAGATATCCGATCCGCTATCCTATCCTATCCTCTATCGTATCCTATCCTCTATCCTATCCTATCCTCTATCATATCCTATCCTCTATCCTATCCTATCCTCTATCCTATCCTATCCGCTATCCTATCCAATCCTATATCCTATTCTCTATCCTATCCTATCCTCTATCCTATCCTATCCTCTATCCTATCCTATCATCTATCCTATTCTATCCTCTGTCCTAGCCAATCCTATATCCTATTCTCTATCCTATCCTATCCTCTATCGTATCCTATCTTCTATCCTATCCAATCCACTATCCTATCCTATCCTCTATCCTATCCTATCCTCTATCCTATCCTATCCTCTATCCTATCCTATCCTCTATCCTATCCTATCATCTATCCTATTCTATCGTTTATCCTTTCCTATCCTCTATCCTATCCTATCCTCTATCGTATCCTATCCTCTATCCTATCCTATCCTCTATCCTATCCTATACTCTATCCTATCCTATCGTCTATCCTATCCTATCCTCTATCCTATCCTATCCTCTATCCTATCCTATCCTCTAACATATCCTATCCGCTATCCTATCCTATCCTCCAGCCTATCCTATCCTCAACCTATCCTATCCTCTATCCTATCCTATCCTCTATCCTATCCTATCTCTATCCTACCCTATCCTCTACCCTATCCTATCCTCTATCCTATCCTATTCTCTATCCTATCCTATCCTCTATCCTATCCAATCCTATATCGTATCCTCTATCCTATCCTATCCTCTATCCTATCCTATTCTCTATCCTACCCTATCCTGTATCCTATCCTACCCTCTATCGTATCCTATCCTCTATCCTATCCTATCCTCTATCCTAACCTATTCTCTATCCTATCCTATCCTCTATCCTATCCTATCCTCTATCATATCCTATCCGCTATCCTATCCTATCCTCTAACCTATCCTATCCTCTATCCTATCCTATCCTCTATCCTATCCTATCCTCTATCCTATCCTATCCACTATCCTATCCTATCCTCTATACTATCCTATCCTCTATCCTATCCTATCCTCTATCCTATTCTATCCTCCATCCTATCCAATCCTATATCCTATTCTCCATCCTATCCTATCCTCTATCGTATCCTATCCTCTATCGTATCCTATCCTCTATCCTATCCTATCCTGTATCATATCCTATCCTCTACCCTATCCTATCCTCTATCCTATCCTATCCGCTATCCTATCCAATCCTATATCCTATTCTCTATCCTATCCTATCCTCTACCCTATCCTATCCTCTATCCTATCCTATTCTCTATCCTATCCTATCCTGTATCATATCCTATCCTCTATCCTATCCTATCCTCTATCATATCCTATCCTCTATCCTATCCTATCCTCTATCCTATCCTATCCGCTATCCTATCCAATCCTATATCCTATTCTCTAACCTATCCTATCCTCTATCCTATCCTATCCTCTATCCTATCCTATTCTCTATCCTATCCTATCCTCTATCCTATTCTATCCTCTATCCTATCCTATCCTCTATCCTATCCTATCCTCTATCATATCCTATCCTCTATCCTATCCTATCCTATCCTCTATCCTATTCTATCCTCTATCCTATCCAATCTTATATCCTATTCTCTATCCTATCCTATCCTCTATCCTATCCTATCCTCTATCCTATCCTATCCTCTATCCTATCCTATTCTCTATCCTATCCTATCCTCTATCCTATTCTATCCTCTATCCTATCCAATCCTATATCCTATTCTCTATCCTATCCTATCCTCTATCGTATCCTATCCTCTATCCTATCCTATCCTCTACCTTAACCTATCCTCTATCCTATCCTATTCTCTATCCTATCCTATCCTGTATCATATCCTATCCTCTATCCTATCCTATCATCTATCCTATCCTCTATTCTATCCAATCCTATCTCCTGTCCTCTATCATATCCTATCCTCTATCCTATCCTATCCTCTATCCTATCCTCCATTCTATCCAATCCTATATCCTATCCTCTATCATATCCTATCCTCTATCCTATCCTATCCTCTATCCTATCCTATCCTCTATCCTATCCTATCCTCTATCCTATCCTATTCTCTATCCTATCCTATCCTCTATCCTATTCTATCCTCTATCCTATCCTATCCTCTATCCTATCCTATCCTCTATCATATCCTATCCTCTATCCTATCCTATCCACTATCCTATCCTATCCTCTATCTTATCCTATCCTCTATCCTATCCTATCCTCTATCCTATCCTATCGTTTATCCTATCCTATCCTCTATCCTATCCTATCCTCTATCCTATCCTATCCTCTATCCTATCCTATCCTCTACCGTATATTATCCTCTATCCTATCCTATCCTCTACCCTATCCTATCCTCTATCCTATCCTATCCTCTATCCTATCCAATCCTATATCGTATCCTCTATCCTATCCTATCCTCTATCCTATCCTATTCTCTATCCTATCCTATCCTGTATCCTATCCTACCCTCTATCGTATCCTATCCTCTATCCTATCCTATCCTCTATCCTATCCTATTCTCTATCCTATCCTATCCTCTATCCTATCCTATCCTCTATCATATCCTATCCGCTATCCTATCCTATCCTCTAACCTATCCTATCCTCTATCCTATCCTATCCTCTATCCTATCCTATCCTCTATCCTATCCTATCCACTATCCTATCCTATCCTCTATCCTATCCTATCCTCTATCCTATCCTATCCTCTATCCTATCCTATCCTCTATCCTATTCTATCCTCCATCCTATCCAATCCTATATCCTATTCTCCATCCTATCCTATCCTCTATCGTATCCTATCCTCTATCGTATCCTATCCTCTATCCTATCCTATCCTGTATCATATCCTATCCTCTACCCTATCCTATCCTCTATCCTATCCTATCCGCTATCCTATCCAATCCTATATCCTATTCTCTATCCTATCCTATCCTCTACCCTATCCTATCCTCTATCCTATCCTATTCTCTATCCTATCCTATCCTGTATCATATCCTATCCTCTATCCTATCCTATCCTCTATCATATCCTATCCTCTATCCTATCCTATCCTCTATCCTATCCTATCCGCTATCCTATCCAATCCTATATCCTATTCTCTAACCTATCCTATCCTCTATCCTATCCTATCCTCTATCCTATCCTATTCTCTATCCTATCCTATCCTCTATCCTATTCTATCCTCTATCCTATCCTATCCTCTATCCTATCCTATCCTCTATCATATCCTATCCTCTATCCTATCCTATCCTATCCTCTATCCTATTCTATCCTCTATCCTATCCAATCTTATATCCTATTCTCTATCCTATCCTATCCTCTATCCTATCCTATCCTCTATCCTATCCTATCCTCTATCCTATCCTATTCTCTATCCTATCCTATCCTCTATCCTATTCTATCCTCTATCCTATCCAATCCTATATCCTATTCTCTATCCTATCCTATCCTCTATCGTATCCTATCCTCTATCCTATCCTATCCTCTACCTTATCCTATCCTCTATCCTATCCTATTCTCTATCCTATCCTATCCTGTATCATATCCTATTTTTTTTTTTTTTTTTTTTTTTTTTTTTTCGAGGAGGTAATCTCGTTACGGATACCCGAACCCCCCCGGGGGGGGGGGTGGTCCGGGTTATGTGGGACTCCTCGGCTGGTTGGTGCAACGCCGAGTATACCCACTAACTCCTCCCCGTCCGTCCCTAGACTCCTGGGGGCACCCGTGCTCTGCGCGCGCATGTCAATCCGGTGTGCCCCCGCCTTAGCATACCACCCAGGGGGGGGACGCGGCCCCCTCCCGTACCTACTCTATCCGAAGGCACCACGCAACGGACGACGTGGCGCCTTCCCCCCCTGTTAGGCCGCCCGATGAGCATCCGAGCCCCCGCCCGAGATGCCCGGCGGCCTCCGGGGACGCCGTTGGTGACCGAGTGTAAGGGGATATCCGATCCCCCGCCTCGAGATCATCAAGGGCGTCCCCGCTCGCGTCAGAGGCGTCGCAACGGGGGTACGCCCCCGGGGCGTACCCTGCGCCGCCTCCCCCCCCTTCGGCCGGGATCGTGATTACGCTCCCGATCCCGTTCCGCAGCCTCCTTCCGCAGCATAACCCGCTCGCAGAAGGAAGCGAACCCCCTCCACGCCTCCTCGCCACCGGCTGCCGCAGCGACGACAGCCGGGAGCGAGAGGTCGTGGCCCACCGCGCGCCGCAGGGCACGGCGCTCTCCCCCCCATGCCGGACACTCCTCCAGAGTGTGTTGCGCCGTGTCCCGCGGCTCGCCGCAGTGGTGACACGCCTCCTCGGTCTCCCTCCCGATGCGACACAGGTAGTCGCCGAAGCACCCGTGCCCGGTCATCACCTGCGTCACACGGTAGGAGACCCTATGCCCCATCCATCCCCTGTTCCATTGATCGAACACCGGGAGGATGGCCCGAACGGCCCGCCTCTCGCCCTCCCTCGTCCCGGGAAGGCTATCGCGCCACTCCCGGGCTGCGTGCCGCCGAGCATGTCGCCTGAGCTCATCCACCATGAGCCGCGCCTGATCCGGGGCCACCCCCCGGAGCCGGAGTTCCCTGGAGTGCGTATGCACATCCGCCAACACGCGGGCCTCCAGCTCGAGGGGGATCAGCCCCGACATCACCATCGCCGTCGCGTATGAAATGGTGCGGTACCCCCGCACGATGCCTATGGCCAGCCTGCGCTCGATGCGACGCAGCAGCGACCGTGTGCCGCCACTGCGCCCCCTAGCCAAGACATCGCGCGCCCATACAGGGGCTCCGTACAGGACCAAAACTCGCACCACCACCGCGAACAGACGACGCACCCGTCCACAGGGTCCCCCGAGATTCGGGAGAAGGCGACCGAGCGCAGCGGTCGCCCTCTCCGCCCGGGGCGCCAGCGACTCAAGGTGGCGGTCAAAACGCCACCGGCCGTCAAGCTCGAGTCCCAGGTACCGCATCTGGGACCCGACCCTGACCATCCCCTCCCCCACGCAGATCCAGCACTGGGGAGGCGCCGCCAATCGGGCCGAGCGGAGAAACCACATGGCCCTGGTTTTCTCGACGGACACCTCTAGGCCCAGCGACCGGATCGCGCGCACCGTGCGCCACGCGCCGCGCTCCGCCAGGCAGATGGCCTCCTTCGCATACCTCCCGGTGGCCAATACCAGCGTGTCGTCGGCGTAACACGTCAGGCTGACCCCGGGAGGCATCTCCTCCCGCAGGACGCGATCGTACGCAAGATTCCACAGCAACGGGCCCAACACCGAGCCCTGCGGAACCCCGCGCACGACGCCCCTGCGCACCATCCCGTACCGGCCGGGATACTCTATACCCCTGTCGGAGAGATAGCTCCCGATCACCCTTCTGAGATACAGAGGCACCCGGTGGAAGACCAGGGCCTCCATTATCCGATCCCAGGGGACGGTGTTGAACGCGTTAGCGATATCCAAGGATATCGCCAACGCAACACCGCCCCCCCTCGTACAGGCCTCCGAGAGAGCCCTCACCCGCCGAATAGCGTCGACGGTGGAGAGACCCTCCCGGAAGCCGAATTGAACCCCGCTCAGATCGGGGACCCCTCCCGCCGACAGGTGCCGGACGAGGCGTCCAACGAGTACGCGCTCGAACAACTTCCCCGCCTCGTCCAGCAGACAAATTGGCCGGTACCCTGAGGGCGAGTCCCGGGACTTGCCCCCCTTCGGAAGGAGGACCAACCTGCCCGACTTCCACTCCGTGGGGAACACCCCCTCCCTCAGACAGCCGTTATACAGCTGCCGGAGTTCGGCGGCGAGTCCCCCCTCCAGGGCCAAGACCAACGCGCGGCCCGGCACCCCGTCCGGGCCCGGGGCCTTGCGGCCCACCCGCCGCGCCCTGGCCATCGCCTCACCCAGCTCGCCGGCCGACACCTCCCACTCTGCGGACCAGGAGAGAGGCTCCTGTTCCCAATGGGAGCGGCGCAGTTGTCCCCCCTCTCGCGGGAAGAGGGACGCCACCACTCCCTCGAGCAGGTGGGGGTCCATCGACTCCGTCACCGGAGGCGCCCACGCGCGCAGCTTGTTCATGACAAGCTTGTACGGGCGCCCCCATGGATCGGAGTCCACCGTGCCGACGAGCTCCGACCACGCGTCGGCCTTGGCCCGCGCGATAGCCCTGCGGAGAACCCCGAGCGCGGCTCGGTACTCCCCGCCGAGCCTCGCCGTCGCCTTCTCGTCGTCGCGCCTCCTACGCGCTCGGCCGTACCGACGCCGCGCGGCATTGCAGGCACGCCGGAGCTCCGCAATGCCGGCGGACCACCAGTACGCCGCCCTCCTGTGGGCGAACCGGCTGCGGGGCATGGCGGTGTCGCACACCGCCGTCATTACCTCCCGCAGCCGCCTCGCCCCTTGCGCAGGCGCCAGCTCGGACAGTGCCGGCCCCGTCCATGTCGCCGCGGCTACCGCGGCCCCGAACGCGTCCGCGTCCAGCCGCTTCAAGGCCCATCGCGGCCGTCGGTCCCCCCGGCCCGGCCGGGAATCCCGCGCGTGGAGGGTGGGCCACACGTCCATGACGATGGGCGTATGGTCTGACGCAATCTCTATCTCCTCCCCCATGTCAGGTCGACAATCGAGACCCCCTGCGGACGCACGCACGTCGGCGTGGATCCCCGGTTAATCAACCGGAGATCCTGGCCGGCCGCCCAGGTTAACACCTCGCTACCCCTAGTGGTCGTCCTGGGACTCCCCCACGATACCGCGTGGGCATTGAAGTCTCCCAAAACGGGAACCGGGCGGGCGCTGCACCGCGCGATGCAGCTGTTCAGCCCACCCAGGAACCCCCGAAATTGATCGAGGCCACAGCTCGGCGAGATGTAGATCCCGACAACCGCGATGTCCCCCCATTGCACCGCCACGAATCCCTCGCCCCGCTCCAGAAGGGAGACCGACGGGGACCCGGGGCGGCTTCCCGCCACTATTACTACGGAGCCGATCTCGTCCCCCACCCAGAAGGGGTGTTCGGGGACTGCGTACGGCTCCGCCGCAACTGCCAGCCCAGCCCACCACTCGCGCACGGCTTGGACAAACAGGTCCTGTGCCGCGCGCGAGTGGTTGAGGTTCGCCTGCAGAACCGGAGCAGGATTAAAAGTACCAACTCTAACATGGGCTCTGCAGAGTCCCCTCCCTGGGAGGTCCGGGCCCCCGGCGCCGTCTGCGGCCGCTGCGCGGATGCAGCCCCAGACGCGCCCTTCTCTTTCGTCGCCGCGCGGCCCCTCTTGGGAGCCGGGGCACACGCTTTGGCCCCGAATCTATGGCCCGATGGTCTCCCCAGGTCCGCGCAGAGCGGACACCTGGGGGCGGCCTTACAGGCCGAAGCCCGGTGCTCCGCCGCCCCGCAGCGGTAGCACATCGCGCCTCTGTCGACCGCGCTCTTGCATGTCGCCCGCGTGTGCCCCGTCTCCAAACAACGGAAGCATTGGAGGGGCCGCTCCCTCAGCGCCTCGACGCGGGCCGAGGACCAGCCGACCAGCAGCCGGCCTCCCGCCAACACTTTCTTGACGGCCGCGAGGGGGCCCTGGGCCCAACAGGAGCCCAGCGCCTGCTCCGAGGCGGGTCTGCGGATCTCGCCGACCCGGAACTCCGCCGCGGAACACCCCCCCCCGCCGCCGCCAGCGCCGCCGCTACGTCCCCGGGCGACACCGAGTCGTCCAGGCCCGCCACGCGCACCTCGCCGCGCTTGACCGCCTGGGAGACCTTAACCCCGGTCCCCCCAAGCGCCTCGGCGATCCTCCCGGAGAGGGCCCGTGCCTTCTCCTGGCACCCCGTGCCCCTGACCTCCAGGAGGATCCCGCCGGTTTTCGACCGCCTGGGAAGCACCCCCGACTCGATCCCGATAGCCTTGAGGTCCACCCTCTCTTTTGCCCTGGCCATCACCTCCGAATAAGTGAGCTTGCAGCTCTCGGGGATGGTGATGGCCACTGCTCCTGTTCTGGGGGTGCGTCCCGGGCCACCGTCCCTCCCGGCGGCGGGCTTCGCCGCGCTCTCGCCGCCCTGCACTCGTGCGCCGCCCGCCGCCCTCGGCTCCCTCGCAGCCTGCAGCCGTGAAGCGGCGGCAGCTGCCTCGGCCGCGGCTGCTCTCGCCGCAGCCTCCTCCGCGGCCATCTTCTTCTTGGCCCTCTTCGCCGCCTTGCTCGTCACCTCCATCCACGAGGCCGGGACGACCGGTGGCGGAATGATAACGGGGGGCACCACCCTCACGTTGGACACGACCACCGGTCCAGTCCCCTTGGTGACAGACGTCGCCGGCAGAGAAGCCACCGGCGTCGCCTCGCGCGCCGACTTACCCTCCGCCCGGAGGGCCGGGGCCAACCCGGCCAGAATCGTCCGGAACCGCTCCTCCATCCGGGCCTCTAGCTCCCGGTTCCTGGCCGTTATCAGCGCGCCAACCCGGAGAAGCAGGGCTTCGGAGTCCAAAACTCCCGCTCCCTCCCCCGACGATCCCATCGCCTCCATCCCCCGCGTACGGACCCCCGCTGTCGAGGAGGCGGGGGGCGCTTCCCCTATTGGCGCATGTCCCGCCCGGCGACCGCTGTCGGTGTTCGCCCGCCGCCCGGCCTCCATTGACCGGAGCCTCGCCCGGAGGTCACCCGCCTCCTTCGCGAGGGCCGCGTTCTGCTCGCGGAGGCGGGCCACCTCCTGGCTCCCCTGCCACGCCATCCCGGTAAAGCACCGCTGCATCAAGGTGGTGCAGTGGGCCCTGGCGACTGCAGAACAATCCCGCAAGTCTTTAGCCAGGTCCCCCTTGAGGCCCTTTGAGACGGTGGAGACTCTCTCCACCCTCAACATCGCCTCCTCCACCTCCCCTACTAGCTGCGCTGTCGGCATCCTCCCACCCAGCTCGATGAGGTCATCCACCCTCCTCGTCTGACTCCTCTCGGCGCGGCCGCCGAGGGCCAGATCCATGGTGGGCGTCCCCGACGAGCCCTCCCCGGGGTCCGTCCGCGACACCGACCCGCCGCGGGTGTGCTGCCCCCCCTCTAACCGGGCACGCTTGGGGTCAGAGACCCCAGATGTCGCGCCCCGCTTCTCCGCGCCCCCGCGCGTCACGATCGAGCCGACGGAGCTCGAGATGGAGATGATTGTTTCATCCCCATCCGAGTCCTCGTCCGCGATGACCACGACCGCGTCCTCCCCGGCAGTAATCGTTGCCATCCCCTCCCCGTCAGTGACCGCTGCCGTCTCTTCCCCCGCCGCAGCTGCTGCCGTATCGGCAGCCTCCCCCACAACATCAAGGTTTTTATTATACGATTCCATATCTGGTCCCACGAGATTGGCAGGAAAAAACACGTCCGCCCGGGCAGAGCCTCCTTGCCCGGGTAAGGCTAATTTCAACTGGAGTTCGCCAGGTATCCAGAGATGGTGCGCTAGTGGCTGATGTACCCCACCAGCCGCGCCCTGTAGCCAGGGCGTACCCTCTCACCGCGCACCTAAGCTTAGGGCATTAGGGATTTTTATAGAGGTTATCATCCTCGCGGCCCGGCCGATTAAGGCAAGACCACCGTTCCGGTAAAACATGACCACCGGTTTACGGCAAGGGCCCTGCGGCGACCTCCCCGGTCGTTATCGCAGGACCCATTCCGCGGTTTTTTATCCCTCCGTGTGAGCCTTACCGGCAAGGGAAGCCCTGCCAGGATCCGAAGATCCCGCCGGCATCGCCTCATACATCATTGGGACTACTTTCCGCGGAATACCCCTCGCTCCGTTAGAAACACACAACTATGTGTGTTCCCAGGGACCACCACGAGGAGGTGGAGCGTAGAGGATTTTAGGGATATGACCGCCACCACTGTGGCATACCTAGTAGTGGATCCGAGTCACCACTACTAAGCCCATATCCCCTCGGTCCCCATCCTGTATCATATCCTATCCTCTATCCTATCCTATCATCTATCCTATCCTCTATTCTATCCAATCCTATCTCCTGTCCTCTATCATATCCTATCCTCTATCCTATCCTATCCTCTATCCTATCCTCCATTCTATCCAATCCTATATCCTATCCTCTATCATATCCTATCCTCTATCCTATCCTATCCTCTATCCTATCCTATCCGCTATCCTATCCAATCCTATATCCTATTCTCTATCCTCTAACATATCCTATCCGCTATCCTATCCTATCCTCTATCCTATTCTATCCTCTATCCTATCCTCTATCCTATCCTATCCTCTATCCTATCCTATCCTCTATCCTATCCTATCCTCTATCCTATCCTATCCTCTATCATATCCTATCCTCTATCCTATCCTATCCTCTATACTATTCTATCATCTATCCTATCCAATCCTATATCCTATTTTCTATCCTATCCAATCCTATATCCTATTCTCCATCCTATCCTATCCTCTATCCTATCCTATCCTCTATCCTATCCTATCCTATCCTCTATCCTATCCTATCCTCTATCATATCCTATCCTCTATCCTATCCTATCCTCTATCCTATCCTATCCGCTATCCTATCCAATCCTATATCCTATTCTCTATCCTATCCTATCCTCTATCCTATCCTATCCTCTATCCTATCCTATTCTCTATCCTATCCTATCCTCTATCCTATCCTATCCTCTATCCTATCCTATCCTCTATCCTATCCTATCCTCTATCCTATCCTATCCTCTATCCTATCCTATCCGCTATCCTATCCAATCCTATATCCTATTCTCTATCCTATCCTATCCTCTATCCTATCCTATCCTCTATCCTATCCTATTCTCTATCCTATCCTATCCTCTATCCTATCCTATCCTCTATCCTATCCTATCCTCTATCCTATCCTATCCTCTATCCTATCCTATCCTCTACCGTATATTATCCTCTATCCTATCCTATCCTCTATCCTATCCTATCCTCTACCCTATCCTATCCTCTATCCTATCCTATCCTCTATCCTATCCAATCCTATATCGTATCCTCTATCCTATCCTATCCTCTATCGTATCCTATCCTCTATCCTATCCAATCCACTATCCTATCCTATCCTCTATCCTATCCTATCCTCTATCCTATCCTATCCTCTATCCTATCCTATCCTCTATCCTATCCTATCATCTATCCTATTCTATCGTTTATCCTTTCCAATCCTCTATCCTATCCTATCCTCTATCGTATCCTATCCTCTATCCTATCCAATCCTCTATCCTATCCTCTATCCTATCCTCCATCCTATCCTATCCACTATTCTATCCTATCCTCTATCCTATCCTATCCTGTATCATATCATATCCTCTATCCTATCCTATCCTCTATCCTATCCTATCCACTATCCTATCCTACCCTCAATCCTATCCTATCCTCTATTCTATCCTATCCTCTATCCTATCCTATTCTCTATCCTATCCTATCATCTATCCTATCCTATCCTCTATCCTATCCTATCCTCTATCCTATCCTATCCTCTATCCTATCCTATCCTCTATCCTATCCTATCCTCTTTCATATCCTATCCTCTATCCTATTCTATCCTCTATCCTATCCAATCCTATATCCTATTCTCTATCCTATCCTATCCTCTATCCTATCCTATCCTCTATCCTATCATATCCTCTATCCTATCCTATCCTCTATCCTACCCTATCCACTATCCTATCGTACCCTCAATCCTATCCTATCCTCTATCCTATCCTATCCTCTATCCTATCCTATTCTCTATCCTATCCTATCCTCTATCCTATCCTATCCTCTATCCTATCCTATCCTCTATCCTATCCTATCCTCTATCCTATCCTATCCTCTATCCTATCCTATCCTCTAACATATCCTATCCGCTATCCTATCCTATCCTCCAGCCTATCCTATCCTCAACCTATCCTATCCTCTATCCTATCCTATCCTCTATCCTATCCTATCTCTATCCTACCCTATCCTCTATCCTATCCTATCCTCTAACATATCCTATCCGCTATACTATCCTATCCTCTATCCTATTCTATCCTCTATCCTATCCAATCCTATATCCTATTCTCTATCCTATCCTATCCTCTATCCTATTCTATCCTCAATCCTATCCAATCCTATATCCTATTCTCTATCCTATCCTATCCTCTATCGTATCCTATCCTCTATCCTATCCAATCCTATATCGTATCCTCTATCCTATCCTATCCTCTATCCTATCCTATCCACTATCCTATCCTATCCTCTATCCTATCCTATCCTCTATCCTATCCTATCCTCTATCCTATCCTGTCCTCTAAGATATCCGATCCGCTATCCTATCCTATCCTCTATCGTATCCTATCCTCTATCCTATCCTATCCTCTATCATATCCTATCCTCTATCCTATCCTATCCTCTATCCTATCCTATCCGCTATCCTATCCTATCCTCTATCCTATCCTATCCTCTATCCTATCCTATCATCTATCCTATTCTATCGTTTATCCTTTCCTATCCTCTATCCTATCCTATCCTCTATCGTATCCTATCCTCTATCCTATCCAATCCTATATCGTATCCTCTATCCTATCCTATCCTCTATCCTATCCTATCCACTATCCTATCCTATCCTCTATCCTATCCTATCCTCTATCCTATCCTATCCTCTATCCTATCCTGTCCTCTAAGATATCCGATCCGCTATCCTATCCTATCCTCTATCGTATCCTATCCTCTATCCTATCCTATCCTCTATCATATCCTATCCTCTATCCTATCCTATCCTCTATCATATCCTATCCTCTATCCTATTCTATCCTCTATCCTATCCAATCCTATATCCTATTCTCTATCCTATCCTATCCTCTATCCTATCCTATCCTCTATCCTATCATATCCTCTATCCTATCCTATCCTCTATCCTACCCTATCCACTATCCTATCGTACCCTCAATCCTATCCTATCCTCTATCCTATCCTATCCTCTATCCTATCCTATTCTCTATCCTATCCTATCCTCTATCCTATCCTATCCTCTATCCTATCCTATCCTCTATCCTATCCTATCCTCTATCCTATCCTATCCTCTATCCTATCCTATCCTCTAACATATCCTATCCGCTATCCTATCCTATCCTCCAGCCTATCCTATCCTCAACCTATCCTATCCTCTATCCTATCCTATCCTCTATCCTATCCTATCTCTATCCTACCCTATCCTCTATCCTATCCTATCCTCTAACATATCCTATCCGCTATACTATCCTATCCTCTATCCTATTCTATCCTCTATCCTATCCAATCCTATATCCTATTCTCTATCCTATCCTATCCTCTATCCTATTCTATCCTCAATCCTATCCAATCCTATATCCTATTCTCTATCCTATCCTATCCTCTATCGTATCCTATCCTCTATCCTATCCAATCCTATATCGTATCCTCTATCCTATCCTATCCTCTATCCTATCCTATCCACTATCCTATCCTATCCTCTATCCTATCCTATCCTCTATCCTATCCTATCCTCTATCCTATCCTGTCCTCTAAGATATCCGATCCGCTATCCTATCCTATCCTCTATCGTATCCTATCCTCTATCCTATCCTATCCTCTATCATATCCTATCCTCTATCCTATCCTATCCTCTATCCTATCCTATCCGCTATCCTATCCTATCCTCTATCCTATCCTATCCTCTATCCTATCCTATCATCTATCCTATTCTATCGTTTATCCTTTCCTATCCTCTATCCTATCCTATCCTCTATCGTATCCTATCCTCTATCCTATCCAATCCTATATCGTATCCTCTATCCTATCCTATCCTCTATCCTATCCTATCCACTATCCTATCCTATCCTCTATCCTATCCTATCCTCTATCCTATCCTATCCTCTATCCTATCCTGTCCTCTAAGATATCCGATCCGCTATCCTATCCTATCCTCTATCGTATCCTATCCTCTATCCTATCCTATCCTCTATCATATCCTATCCTCTATCCTATCCTATCCTCTATCCTATCCTATCCGCTATCCTATCCTATCCTCTATCCTATCCTATCCTCTATCCTATCCTATCATCTATCCTATTCTATCGTTTATCCTTTCCTATCCTCTATCCTATCCTATCCTCTATCGTATCCTATCCTCTATCCTATCCTATCCTCTATCCTATCCTATCCTCTATCCTATGCTATCCTCTATCCTATCCTATCCTCTATCCTATCCTATCCTCTATCCTATCCTATCCTCTAACATATCCTATCCGCTATCCTATCCTATCCTCCAGCCTATCCTATCCTCAACCTATCCTATCCTCTATCCTATCCTATCCTCTATCCTATCCTATCTCTATCCTACCCTATCCTCTACCCTATCCTATCCTCTATCCTATCCTATTCTCTATCCTATCCTATCCTCTATCCTATCCAATCCTATATCGTATCCTCTATCCTATCCTATCCTCTATCCTATCCTATTCTCTATCCTACCCTATCCTGTATCCTATCCTACCCTCTATCGTATCCTATCCTCTATCCTATCCTATCCTCTATCCTAACCTATTCTCTATCCTATCCTATCCTCTATCCTATCCTATCCTCTATCATATCCTATCCGCTATCCTATCCTATCCTCTAACCTATCCTATCCTCTATCCTATCCTATCCTCTATCCTATCCTATCCTCTATCCTATCCTATCCACTATCCTATCCTATCCTCTATACTATCCTATCCTCTATCCTATCCTATCCTCTATCCTATTCTATCCTCCATCCTATCCAATCCGATATCCTATTCTCCATCCTATCCTATCCTCTATCGTATCCTATCCTCTATCGTATCCTATCCTCTATCCTATCCTATCCTGTATCATATCCTATCCTCTACCCTATCCTATCCTCTATCCTATCCTATCCGCTATCCTATCCAATCCTATATCCTATTCTCTATCCTATCCTATCCTCTACCCTATCCTATCCTCTATCCTATCCTATTCTCTATCCTATCCTATCCTGTATCATATCCTATCCTCTATCCTATCCTATCCTCTATCATATCCTATCCTCTATCCTATCCTATCCTCTATCCTATCCTATCCGCTATCCTATCCAATCCTATATCCTATTCTCTAACCTATCCTATCCTCTATCCTATCCTATCCTCTATCCTATCCTATCCTCTATCCTATCCTATTCTCTATCCTATCCTATCCTCTATCCTATTCTATCCTCTATCCTATCCTATCCTCTATCCTATCCTATCCTCTATCATATCCTATCCTCTATCCTATCCTATCCTATCCTCTATCCTATTCTATCCTCTATCCTATCCAATCTTATATCCTATTCTCTATCCTATCCTATCCTCTATCCTATCCTATCCTCTATCCTATCCTATCCTCTATCCTATCCTATTCTCTATCCTATCCTATCCTCTATCCTATTCTATCCTCTATCCTATCCAATCCTATATCCTATTCTCTATCCTATCCTATCCTCTATCGTATCCTATCCTCTATCCTATCCTATCCTCTACCTTATCCTATCCTCTATCCTATCCTATCCTCTATCCTATCCTATCCTCTACCGTATATTATCCTCTATCCTATCCTATCCTCTATCCTATCCTATCCTCTACCCTATCCTATCCTCTATCCTATCCTATCCTCTATCCTATCCAATCCTATATCGTATCCTCTATCCTATCCTATCCTCTATCGTATCCTATCCTCTATCCTATCCAATCCACTATCCTATCCTATCCTCTATCCTATCCTATCCTCTATCCTATCCTATCCTCTATCCTATCCTATCCTCTATCCTATCCTATCCTCTATCCTATCCTATCATCTATCCTATTCTATCGTTTATCCTTTCCAATCCTCTATCCTATCCTATCCTCTATCCTATCCTATCCTCTATCATATCCTATCCTCTATCCTATTCTATCCTCTATCCTATCCAATCCTATATCCTATTCTCTATCCTATCCTATCCTCTATCCTATCCTATCCTCTATCCTATCATATCCTCTATCCTATCCTATCCTCTATCCTACCCTATCCACTATCCTATCGTACCCTCAATCCTATCCTATCCTCTATCCTACCCTATCCTCTATCCTATCCTATTCTCTATCCTATCCTATCCTCTATCCTATCCTATCCTCTATCCTATCCTATCCTCTATCCTATCCTATCCTCTATCCTATCCTATCCTCTATCCTATCCTATCCTCTAACATATCCTATCCGCTATCCTATCCTATCCTCCAGCCTATCCTATCCTCAACCTATCCTATCCTCTATCCTATCCTATCCTCTATCCTATCCTATCTCTATCCTACCCTATCCTCTATCCTATCCTATCCTCTAACATATCCTATCCGCTATACTATCCTATCCTCTATCCTATTCTATCCTCTATCCTATCCAATCCTATATCCTATTCTCTATCCTATCCTATCCTCTATCCTATTCTATCCTCAATCCTACCAATCCTATATCCTATTCTCTATCCTATCCTATCCTCTATCGTATCCTATCCTCTATCCTATCCAATCCTATATCGTATCCTCTATCCTATCCTATCCTCTATCCTATCCTATCCACTATCCTATCCTATCCTCTATCCTATCCTATCCTCTATCCTATCCTATCCTCTATCATATCCTATCCTCTATCCTATCCTATCCTATCCTCTATCCTATTCTATCCTCTATCCTATCCAATCTTATATCCTATTCTCTATCCTATCCTATCCTCTATCCTATCCTATCCTCTATCCTATCCTATCCTCTATCGTATCCTATCCTCTATCCTATCCTATCCTCTACCTTATCCTATCCTCTATCCTATCCTATTCTCTATCCTATCCTATCCTGTATCATATCCTATCCTCTATCCTATCCTATCATCTATCCTATCCTCTATTCTATCCAATCCTATCTCCTGTCCTCTATCATATCCTATCCTCTATCCTATCCTATCCTCTATCCTATCCTCCATTCTATCCAATCCTATGTCCTATCCTCTATCATATCCTATCCTCTATCCTATCCTATCCTCTATCCTATCCTATCCGCTATCCTATCCAATCCTATATCCTATTCTCTATCCTCTAACATATCCTATCCGCTATCCTATCCTATCCTCTATCCTATTTTATCCTCTATCCTATCCTCTATCCTATCCTCTATCCTATCCTATCCCCTATCCTATCCTATCCTCTATCCTATCCTATCCTCTATCCTATCCTATCCTCTATACTATTCTATCATCTATCCTATCCAATCCTATATCCTATTTTCTATCCTATCCAATCCTATATCCTATTCTCCATCCTATCCTATCCTCTATCCTATCCTATCCTCTATCCTATCCTATCCTATCCTCTATCCTATCCTATCCTCTATCATATCCTATCCTCTATCCTATCCTATCCTCTATCCTATCCTATCCGCTATCCTATCCAATCCTATATCCTATTCTCTATCCTATCCTATCCTCTATCCTATCCTATCCTCTATCCTATCCTATTCTATATCCTATCCTATCCTCTATCCTATCCTATCCTCTATCCTATCCTCTCCTCTATCCTATCCTATCCTCTATCCTATCCTATCCTCTACCGTATATTATCCTCTATCCTATCCTATCCTCTATCCTATCCTATCCTCTACCCTATCCTATCCTCTATCCTATCCTATCCTCTATCCTATCCAATCCTATATCGTATCCTCTATCCTATCCTATCCTCTATCGTATCCTATCCTCTATCCTATCCAATCCACTATCCTATCCTATCCTCTATCCTATCCTATCCTCTATCCTATCCTATCCTCTATCCTATCCTATCCTCTATCCTATCCTATCATCTATCCTATTCTATCGTTTATCCTTTCCAATCCTCTATCCTATCCTATCCTCTATCGTATCCTATCCTCTATCCTATCCAATCCTCTATCCTATCCTCTATCCTATCCTCCATCCTATCCTATCCACTATTCTATCCTATCCTCTATCCTATCCTATCCTGTATCATATCATATCCTCTATCCTATCCTATCCTCTATCCTATCCTATCCACTATCCTATCCTACCCTCAATCCTATCCTATCCTCTATTCTATCCTATCCTCTATCCTATCCTATTCTCTATCCTATCCTATCATCTATCCTATCCTATCCTCTATCCTATCCTATCCTCTATCCTATCCTATCCTCTATCCTATCCTATCCTCTATCCTATCCTATCCTCTATCATATCCTATCCTCTATCCTATTCTATCCTCTATCCTATCCAATCCTATATCCTATTCTCTATCCTATCCTATCCTCTATCCTATCCTATCCTCTATCCTATCATATCCTCTATCCTATCCTATCCTCTATCCTACCCTATCCACTATCCTATCGTACCCTCAATCCTATCCTATCCTCTATCCTATCCTATCCTCTATCCTATCCTATCCTCTATCCTATCCTATCCTCTAACATATCCTATCCGCTATCCTATCCTATCCTCCAGCCTATCCTATCCTCAACCTATCCTATCCTCTATCCTATCCTATCCTCTATCCTATCCTATCTCTATCCTACCCTATCCTCTATAATATCCTATCCTCTAACATATCCTATCCGCTATACTATCCTATCCTCTATCCTATTCTATCCTCTATCCTATCCAATCCTATATCCTATTCTCTATCCTATCCTATCCTCTATCCTATTCTATCCTCAATCCTACCAATCCTATATCCTATTCTCTATCCTATCCTATCCTCTATCGTATCCTATCCTCTATCCTATCCAATCCTATATCGTATCCTCTATCCTATCCTATCCTCTATCCTATCCTATCCACTATCCTATCCTATCCTCTATCCTATCCTATCCTCTATCCTATCCTATCCTCTATCCTATCCTGTGCTCTAAGATATCCGATCCGCTATCCTATCCTATCCTCTATCGTATCCTATCCTCTATCCTATCCTATCCTCTATCATATCCTATCCTCTATCCTATCCTATCCTCTATCCTATCCTATCCGCTATCCTATCCTCTATCCTATCCTATCCTCTATCATATCCTATCCTCTATCCTATCCTATTCTCTATCCTATCCTATCCGCTATCCTATCCAATCCTATATCCTATTCTCTATCCTATCCTATCCTCTATCCTATCCTATCCTCTATCGTATCCTATCTTCTATCCTATCCAATCCACTATCCTATCCTATCCTCTATCCTATCCTATCCTCTATCCTATCCTATCCTCTATCCTATCCTATCCTCTATCCTATCCTATCATCTATCCTATTCTATCGTTTATCCTTTCCTATCCTCTATCCTATCCTATCCTCTATCGTATCCTATCCTCTATCCTATCCTATCCTCTATCCTATCCTATCCTCTATCCTATCCTATCCTCTATCCTATCCTATCCTCTATCCTATCCTATCCTCTATCCTATCCTATCCTCTAACATATCCTATCCGCTATCCTATCCTATCCTCCAGCCTATCCTATCCTCAACCTATCCTATCCTCTATCCTATCCTATCCTCTATCCTATCCTATCTCTATCCTACCCTATCCTCTATCCTATCCTATCCTCTAACATATCCTATCCTCTATCCTATCCTATCCTCTATCCTATTCTATCCTCTATCCTATCCTATCCTCTATCCTATCTTATCCTCTAAGATATCCGATCCGCTATCCTATCCTATCCTCTAACGTATCCTATCCTCTATCCTATCCTATCCTCTATTATATCCTATCCTCTATCCTATTCTATCCTCAATCCTACCAATCCTATATCCTATTCTCTATCCTATCCTATCCTCTATCGTATCCTATCCTCTATCCTATCCAATCCTATATCGTATCCTCTATCCTATCCTATCCTCTATCCTATCCTATCCACTATCCTATCCTATCCTCTATCCTATCCTATCCTCTATCCTATCCTATCCTCTATCATATCCTATCCTCTATCCTATCCTATCCTATCCTCTATCCTATTCTATCCTCTATCCTATCCAATCTTATATCCTATTCTCTATCCTATCCTATCCTCTATCCTATCCTATCCTCTATCCTATCCTATCCTCTATCGTATCCTATCCTCTATCCTATCCTATCCTCTACCTTATCCTATCCTCTATCCTATCCTATTCTCTATCCTATCCTATCCTGTATCATATCCTATCCTCTATCCTATCCTATCATCTATCCTATCCTCTATTCTATCCAATCCTATCTCCTGTCCTCTATCATATCCTATCCTCTATCCTATCCTATCCTCTATCCTATCCTCCATTCTATCCAATCCTATGTCCTATCCTCTATCATATCCTATCCTCTATCCTATCCTATCCTCTATCCTATCCTATCCTCTATCCTATCCTATCCGCTATCCTATCCAATCCTATATCCTATTCTCTATCCTCTAACATATCCTATCCGCTATCCTATCCTATCCTCTATCCTATTTTATCCTCTATCCTATCCTCTATCCTATCCTCTATCCTATCCTATCCTCTATACTATTCTATCATCTATCCTATCCAATCCTATATCCTATTTTCTATCCTATCCAATCCTATATCCTATTCTCCATCCTATCCTATCCTCTATCCTATCCTATCCTCTATCCTATCCTATCCTATCCTCTATCCTATCCTATCCTCTATCATATCCTATCCTCTATCCTATCCTATCCTCTATCCTATCCTATCCGCTATCCTATCCAATCCTATATCCTATTCTCTATCCTATCCTATCCTCTATCCTATCCTATCCTCTATCCTATCCTATCCTCTATCCTATCCTATCCTCTATCCTATCCTATCCTCTATCCTATCCTCTCCTCTATCCTATCCTATCCTCTATCCTATCCTATCCTCTACCGTATATTATCCTCTATCCTATCCTATCCTCTATCCTATCCTATCCTCTACCCTATCCTATCCTCTATCCTATCCTATCCTCTATCCTATCCAATCCTATATCGTATCCTCTATCCTATCCTATCCTCTATCGTATCCTATCCTCTATCCTATCCAATCCACTATCCTATCCTATCCTCTATCCTATCCTATCCTCTATCCTATCCTATCCTCTATCCTATCCTATCCTCTATCCTATCCTATCCTCTATCCTATCCTATCATCTATCCTATTCTATCGTTTATCCTTTCCAATCCTCTATCCTATCCTATCCTCTATCGTATCCTATCCTCTATCCTATCCAATCCTCTATCCTATCCTCTATCCTATCCTCCATCCTATCCTATCCACTATTCTATCCTATCCTCTATCCTATCCTATCCTGTATCATATCATATCCTCTATCCTATCCTATCCTCTATCCTATCCTATCCACTATCCTATCCTACCCTCAATCCTATCCTATCCTCTATTCTATCCTATCCTCTATCCTATCCTATTCTCTATCCTATCCTATCATCTATCCTATCCTATCCTCTATCCTATCCTATCCTCTATCCTATCCTATCCTCTATCCTATCCTATCCTCTATCCTATCCTATCCTCTATCATATCCTATCCTCTATCCTATTCTATCCTCTATCCTATCCAATCCTATATCCTATTCTCTATCCTATCCTATCCTCTATCCTATCCTATCCTCTATCCTATCATATCCTCTATCCTATCCTATCCTCTATCCTACCCTATCCACTATCCTATCGTACCCTCAATCCTATCCTATCCTCTATCCTATCCTATCCTCTATCCTATCCTATCCTCTAACATATCCTATCCGCTATCCTATCCTATCCTCCAGCCTATCCTATCCTCAACCTATCCTATCCTCTATCCTATCCTATCCTCTATCCTATCCTATCTCTATCCTACCCTATCCTCTATCCTATCCTATCCTCTAACATATCCTATCCGCTATACTATCCTATCCTCTATCCTATTCTATCCTCTATCCTATCCAATCCTATATCCTATTCTCTATCCTATCCTATCCTCTATCCTATTCTATCCTCAATCCTACCAATCCTATATCCTATTCTCTATCCTATCCTATCCTCTATCGTATCCTATCCTCTATCCTATCCAATCCTATATCGTATCCTCTATCCTATCCTATCCTCTATCCTATCCTATCCACTATCCTATCCTATCCTCTATCCTATCCTATCCTCTATCCTATCCTATCCTCTATCCTATCCTGTGCTCTAAGATATCCGATCCGCTATCCTATCCTATCCTCTATCGTATCCTATCCTCTATCCTATCCTATCCTCTATCATATCCTATCCTCTATCCTATCCTATCCTCTATCCTATCCTATCCGCTATCCTATCCTCTATCCTATCCTATCCTCTATCATATCCTATCCTCTATCCTATCCTATTCTCTATCCTATCCTATCCGCTATCCTATCCAATCCTATATCCTATTCTCTATCCTATCCTATCCTCTATCCTATCCTATCCTCTATCGTATCCTATCTTCTATCCTATCCAATCCACTATCCTATCCTATCCTCTATCCTATCCTATCCTCTATCCTATCCTATCCTCTATCCTATCCTATCCTCTATCCTATCCTATCATCTATCCTATTCTATCGTTTATCCTTTCCTATCCTCTATCCTATCCTATCCTCTATCGTATCCTATCCTCTATCCTATCCTATCCTCTATCCTATCCTATCCTCTATCCTATCCTATCCTCTATCCTATCCTATCCTCTATCCTATCCTATCCTCTATCCTATCCTATCCTCTAACATATCCTATCCGCTATCCTATCCTATCCTCCAGCCTATCCTATCCTCAACCTATCCTATCCTCTATCCTATCCTATCCTCTATCCTATCCTATCTCTATCCTACCCTATCCTCTATCCTATCCTATCCTCTAACATATCCTATCCTCTATCCTATCCTATCCTCTATCCTATTCTATCCTCTATCCTATCCTATCCTCTATCCTATCTTATCCTCTAAGATATCCGATCCGCTATCCTATCCTATCCTCTAACGTATCCTATCCTCTATCCTATCCTATCCTCTATTATATCCTATCCTCTATCCTATCCTATCCTCTATCCTATCCTATCCGCTATCCTATCCAATCCTATATCCTATTCTCTATCCTATCCTATCCTCTATCGTATCCTATCCTCTATCCTATCCTATCCTCTATCCTATCCTATCCTCTATCCTATCCTATCCTCTGCCCTATCCTATCTTCTAACATATCCGATCCGCTATCCTATCCTATCCTCTACCGTATCCTATCCTCTATCCTATCCTATCCTCTATCATATCCTATCCTCTATCCTATCCTATTCTCTATCCTATCCTATCCGCTATCCTATCCAATCCTATATCCTATTCTCTATCCTATCCTATCCTCTATCGTATCCTATCCTCTATCCTATCCTATCCTCTATCCTATCCTATCCTCTATCCTATCCTATCCTCTATCATATCCTATCCTCTATCCTATCCTATCCTCTATCCTATCCTATCGTTTATCCTTTCCTATCCTCTATCCTATCCTATCCTCTATCGTATCCTATCCTCTATCCTATCCTATCCTCTATCCTATCCTCTATCCTATCCTCTATCCTATCCTCTATCCTATCCTATCCACTATTCTATCCTATCCTCTATCCTATCCTATCCTCTATCCTATCATATCCTCTATCCTATCCTATCCTCTATCCTATCCTATCCACTATCCTATCGTACCCTCAATCCTATCCTATCTTCTATCCTATCCTATCCTCTATCCTATCCTATTCTCTATCCTATCCTATCCTCTATCCTATCCTATCCTCTATCCTATCCTATCCTCTATCCTATCCTATCCTATTCTCTATCCTATCCTATCCTCTATCCTATCCTATCCTCTATCCTATCCTATACTCTATCCTATCCTATCCTCTATCCTATCCAATCCTCTATCGTGTTCGCTATCCTATCCTATCCTCTACCGTATCCTATCCTCTATCCTACCCAATTTTTTTTTTTTTTTTTTTTTTTTTTTTTTTTTTTTTTTCCGAGGAGGTAATCACTATTACGGATACCCGACCCCTCCCGGGGGGGAGTGGGCCGGGTTATGTGGGACTCCTCGGCTGGTGGGTGCAATGCCGAGTATACCCACTAACTCCTCCCCGTCCGTCCCTAGGCTCCTGGGGGCACCCGTGGTCCGCGCGCGCATGTCTATCCGGTGTGCCCCCGCCTTAGCATTCCTCCCTGGGTGGGGGACGCGGCCTCCACCCTATCCTACTCTATCCGAAGGCGCCACGCAACGGACGACGTGAAGCCTTCCCCCCCATTTAGGCCGCCCGATGGACGTCCGGGCCCCCGCCCAAGACGTCCGACGGCCTCCGGGGACGCCATTGGCAACCGAGTATAAGGAGACCGTCGGTCCCCCGCCTCGAGATCACCAAGGGCGCCCCCGCCCGCGTTAAGGACGCCGCAACGGAGGCACGCCCCCGGGGCGTGCCCTGCGTCTCCTTCTCCCACCCCTTCGGCCGGGATCGTGATTTCGCTCACGACCCCGTTCCGCAGCCTCCTTCTGCAGCATTACCTGCTCACAGAAGGAGGCGAACCCTCTCCACGCCCCCTCGCCGCCCGCTGCCGCCGAGACGACAGCCGGAAGCGAGAGGTCATGGCCCACTGCGCGCCGCAGAGCACGGCGCTCACCCGCCCACGCTGGACACTCCTCCAGAGTGTGCTGCGCCGTGTCCCGCGACTCGCCGCAGTGGTGACACGCCTCCTCGGCCTCCCGCCCGATGCGACACAGGTACACACCGAAGCAGCCGTGCCCGGTCATCACCTGCGTCACTCGGTAGGAGACCCTATGCCCCATCCATCCCCTGTTCCACCGGTCGAACACGGGGAGGATGGCCCGAACGGCCCGCCTCCCTCCTTCCTCCGTCCCGTGAAGGCTTCCGCGCCATTCCCGGGCGGCGGCCCGCCGAGCGCGGCCCCTGTACTCCGCCACATCGAGCGCCACCCGATCCGGAGCCATCCCCCTCCGCTGGAGGTCCCTGGCGTACCCGTGTACGTCCGACAACACGCGGGCCTCCAGCTCGAGGGGGATAAGCCCCGACATCACCATCGCCGTCGCGTAAGAGATGGTGCGATACCCCCGCACGATGCCAATGGCCAGCCTGCGCTCGATTCGGCGCAGCAGTGCTCGCACACCGCTACGCCCCCCGGCCAAGACATCGTACGCCCACACAGGGGCTCCGTACAGGACTAAAACCCGCACCACCACCGCGAACAGGCGACGCACCCGTCCACAGGGTCCCCCGAGATTCGGGAGAAGACGACCGAGCGCAGCGGTCGCCCTCTCCGCCCGGGGCACTAGCGACTCGATGTGGCGGCAGAAACGCCACAGGCCGTCGAGCTCGAGTCCCAGGTACCGCATCTGGAACCCGACCTCGACCGCTCCCCCCCCCCACGGCGATCCAGCACTGGGGAGGCGCCGCCAGCCGGGCCCGGTGGTAAAACCACATGGCCCTGGTCTTAGCGACGGACACCTCTAGGCCCAGAGACCGGATCGCGCGTACCGCGCGCCACGCGTCGCGCTCCGCCAGGCAGACGGCCTCCTTCGTATACCTCCCGGTGGCAAGCACCAACGTGTCATCGGCGTAACACGTTAGGCTGACACCGGGAGGCATCCCCTCCCGCAGGACGCTGTCGTACGCGAGGCTCCACAGCAACGGGCCCAACACCGAGCCCTGTGGAACCCCCCGCACGACGCTCCTGCGAATCATCCCGTACCGGCCAGGATATTCTATGCTCCTGTCGGAGAGATAGTCCCCGATCACACGCCTAAGGTACGGAGGCACCTGGTGGAAGACCAGGGCCTCCGAAATTCTATCCCAGGGGACGGTGTTGAACGCGTTGGCGATATCCAAGGAGATCGCCAACGCAACACCGCCCCCCTCCGTACAGGCCTCCGAGAGAGCCCTCACCCGCCGAATTGCGTCGACGGTGGAGAGACCCCCCCGGAAGCCGAACTGCGCCTCGCTCAGATCGGGGACTCCTCCCCCCGACAGGTGCCGGACGAGGCGTCCAACGAGAACGCGCTCGAACAACTTCCCCGCCTCGTCCAGCAAGCAAATTGGCCGGTACCCGGAGGGCGAGTCCCGGGACTTGCCCGCCTTTGGAAGGAGGACCAGCCTGCCCGACTTCCATAGTGGGGGGAACACTCCCTCCCTCAGACAACTGTTGAACAGCCGCCTGAGTTCGGGAGCGAGCCCCCCCTCCAATGCCAAGACCAACGCGCGGCCCGACACCCCGTCAGGACCCGGGGCCTTGCGGCCCACCCGACGGGCCCTGGTCACCGCCTCCCCGAGCTCGCCGGCTGACACCTCCCACTCCGCGGACCAGGAGAGAGGCTCCTGGCCCGGATGGAGGCGGTGTCGCTGTCCCCCCTCACGCGGGAAGAGAGACGTCACCACCTCCTCGAGTAAGGGAGGGTCCATCGATTCCGTCAGTGGGGGGGCCCACGCGCGCAGCTTGCTCATTACAAGCTTATACGGGCGCCCCCACGGATCCGCGTCCACCGTGCCGACGAGCTCCGACCACGCGTCCGCCTTGGCCTTCGCGATGGCCCTCCGGAGAGTCCCGAGCGCGGCTCGGTACTCCCCGTGGAGCCTCGCCTCCTCGTCGTCGCGCCTCCTGCGCGCTCGGCCATACTGGCGCCGCGCGGCATTGCAGGCACGCCGAAGCTCTGCAATGCCCGCGGACCACCAGTATGCCGCCCTTCTATGGTCGGACCGGCTCCGGGGCACCGCGGTGTCGCACACCGCCGTCATCACCTCCCGGAGCCGCTCCGCCCCGCGCGCCGGTGCCCCCCCAGCCGGCTGGGGCCCCCCCCCACGTTACCGCGGCGACAGCGGCCCGGAACAGGTCCTCGTCCGCCCTGCTCCACGCCCATCGCGGCCGTCGGTCCACCTGGCCGTGCCGGGAATCCCGCGCGTAGAGGGCGGCGGGCCACACGTCCATGACTATGGGCGTGTGGTCAGAGGCCAGCTCTAGTTCTTCCGCCACCCTCCATCCCGACACTCGGCGCACGGCCGACGGCGTCCCCCATGTCAGATCGACAATAGAGACACCCTGCGGCCGCACGCACGTCGGCGTGGATCCCCGGTTAATCAACCGGAGATCCAGGCCGGACGC
Source organism: Halictus rubicundus (assembly GCF_050948215.1). Taxonomy (NCBI): domain Eukaryota; kingdom Metazoa; phylum Arthropoda; class Insecta; order Hymenoptera; family Halictidae; genus Halictus; species Halictus rubicundus. Next base: position 1,143,212 of record NW_027488581.1, on the reverse strand, counting down.
CCAGGTTAACACCTCGCTTCCCCTAGTGGTCGTCCTGGGACTCCCCCACGATACCGCGTGGGCATTGAAGTCTCCCAGGACGAGAACCGGACGGGCGCTGCACCGCGCGATGCAGCTACTCAGCCCGCCCAGGAACCCCCGAAAATGATCGAGGCCACGGCTCGGCGAGATATAAACTCCGACGACCGCGATGTCCCCCCACCGCACCGCCACGAATCCCTCGCCTCTCTCCAGAAGGGAGATCGACGGGGACCCGCGGCGGCCCTCCGCCACTATGGCGACGGAGCCGGCCTCGTCCCCCACCCAGAAGGGGTGATCGGGAACGGAGTACGGCTCCGCCGCCACTGCCAACCCAGTCCCCCGCTCGCGCACGGCCTGGACAAACAAGTCCTGGGCCGCACGCGAGTGGTTGAGGTTCGCCTGCAGAACCGGAATAGGCCTGAAAACAGCCTACCCTGACATTTGCTCTGCAGGCTCCCCCCCCTGGGGGGACTGGGCCCCCGGTGTAGTCGGCCGCTGCTGCGCGGGTGCAGCCGCCGACTTTTCCCCTCTTCCCTTCACCGTCGCGCGACCCCTCCTCGGAGCCGGGGCACACGCTTTGGCCCCGAACCTGTGGTTCGAGGGCCTCCCCAGATCCGCGCAGAGCGGGCATCTGGGGGCAGCCCCACAGGCCGAGGCGCGGTGCTCGGTCGCACCGCACCGATAGCACCTCGCGCTCCTGTCGACCGTGCTTTTACAGGTCGACCGCGTGTGCCCCGTCTCCAAGCAGCGGAAGCACTGAAGGGGTCGCTCCCTCAGTGCCTCCACCCGCGCCGAGGACCAGCCGACCAGCAGCCGGCCCCCCGCCACCACCTTCCTGACGGCCGCGAGGGGGCCCTGGGCCCAACAGGAGCCCAGCACCCGCTCAGAGGCGGACCTCCGGATCTCTCCGACCCGGAACTCGGCCTCCGAGCACCCCCCCGCAGCCGCAAGTGCCGCCGCGACCTCCCTTGCGCTAACCGAGTCGTCCAGGCCAGCGACGCGCAACTCGCCTCGCTTGACGGCCTGGACGACTTTAACCCCAGTCCCTTGTAAGGCCTCAGAGACCCTCGTGGAGAGGGCCCGTGCCTTCTCTTGGCCCTCCGGGCCCTTTACCTCCAGGAGGATCCCCCCCGTCTTGGTCCTCCTGGGGAGCACCCCCGACTCAATCCCCAGCGCCTTGAGGTCTATTGCCTCTCTGGCCCTGGCGATCACTCCCGCGTAGGTGAGCTTACAGCTCTCGGGGATCGTGATCGCCACGGCCCCGGACTTGGGGGCGCGCCCCAGGGCAACAACCCTCCCACTTGACGGCTTCGCCGTGATCGCGCCGGCCCCCTTTCGCGTGCCGACCGCCGAACCCCCGGTCGCCGTCCTCCGTTTCGCCGAAGCAGCGGCCGCCGACTCGGCGGCGAGGGCTATGGCCGCCCTCTCCTCCGCCGCTGCCCGCCTCCTCTCCGCCTTCCTCGCGGACCTCGACTTCGCCACCGACCAGGAGGCTGGGTCGACCGGCGGCGGGATGTCCACGGGTGGCACCACCCCGGTGCTGGACACCACCACCGGCCCAGTCCTCCTGGTTTCGACCACCGCCGGCGGAGAAGCCACCGGCGGGGCATCGCGCGTCCCTCCCCCCCTGCCCTGGAGAGCCGGAACCATCCCGGCCAGGATTGCCCGGAAACGATTCTCCATTCTCGTTTCCAGCTCGGCATTCCTGGCCGCCACCATCGCGTCGACGCGGAGGAGAAGGGCTTGAGGGTCCAGTACCCCCGCCCCCTCCGCCGCCCGCGTCGCCGCTTCCGCCGCCGGTCCCGTCCCCGCGGTCCCGCCTGAGGAGGCGGAGGGTACCGCCCCAGGGGCCGTCTTTCCCGCGACCGCCCGCTTCTCCGCCCCCGCGACGCGAAGCCTCGCCCGGAGGTCCTGTACCTCCTTGGCGAGGGCCTCGGTCTGTTGGCGGAGACGGGCGACCTCCTGGCTATTGCCCCACGCCGTGCCAGTGTATGCCCGCTGCACCAGCGTAGTGCAATAGGCCCTGGCCAGCGCGGAGCAATCCCTGAGCTCCTTGGCAAAACTGCCCTTGAGGCCCCTGGAGACGGTGGAGACGCCCTCCACACGTCTCATCGCGTCCTCCACCTCCTCCGCCAGCTGCGCCGTCGGCAGCTTCCCCGCGGACTCCATTAGCTCCGCGATTTTGTGGAGCTGGCCCCTCTCGGCGCGGTCGCTGAGCACCTGCTCAGCACCCGCCCCCGAGGAGCCCTCCTCAGTGGTCCCCCCGACGACCCTCCCGCTGCGCGTCTGCAGCCCCCCTCCTGCCACGGACGGCTCCAGCCGGGGCCGCTTCCCCGTCGGAGCTCCGTCCGCCCCCCGCATCTCGGCTCCCGCGCGCGACACGCCCGCGTCCGAGTCTCCCGAAATCTGTGATGACGTTTCCGTCACCACAGCTTCGCTGGTAGTATTTACCTCCGAAGGGGCCCAGTGGTCCACCACCTTCGGCTCGCAGTCGTTGGATAACGACGCGCTGTGGCCTGCTCGCCCACCAACAGTCGCGCCGGTACTGGGGTATCCCTCCCCTGCACCGTAAACTAAACTCTTTTCCTTTGTGCCGTCCATGTCAATTTTGTGAAACACCCAGCCTTGCCCTGGTCCGTCACCGAAAATCCCGTCCCAACTCGGCAGTTTTTGCCCCTCCGTGCGAACCTTACCGGCAAGGGTGCCCCTACCAGGATCCGAAGATCCCGCCGGCATTGCCTCGCACATCGTCGAGGCTACTTCCTGCCGCGTACCCCCGCTCCGTTAGCCACCCACAGTCGTGAGTGCCCAGGGACCACCGCGAGGAGGTGGAGCGTGGAGGATTTTAGGAATATGACCGCCACCACTGTGGCATACCTAGCAGTGGATCCGAGTCACCACTGCCAAGCCCATATCCCCTAGGTCCCCATCCTCTATCCTACCCAATCCTCCATCCTATCCTATTCTCCACCCTATCCTATCCTCTATCGTATGCTATCGTCTATCCTAACCAATCCTCCATCCTATCCTATCCTCTATCCTATCCTATTCTCTATCCTATCCTATCCTGTATCCTATCCTACCCTCTATCGCATCCTATCCTCTATCCTATCCTATCCTCTATCCTATCCTATTCTCTATCCTATCCTATTATCTATCCTATCCTATCCTCTATCCTATCCTATCCTCTATCCTATTCTATCCTCTATCCTATTCTATCCTCTATCCTATCCAATCCTATATCCTATTCTCTATCCTATCCTATCCTCTATCGTATCCTATCCTCTATCCTATCCTATCCTCTACCCTATCCTATCCTCTATCCTATCCTATTCTCTATCCTATCCTATCCTGTATCATATCCTATCCTCTATCCTATCCTATCCTCTATCCTATCCTATCCTCTATCCTATCCTATCCTCTATCCTATCCTATCCTCTATCCTATCCTATCCTCTAACATATCCTATCCGCTATCCTATCCTATCCTCCAGCCTATCCTATCCTCAACCTATCCTATCCTCTATCCTATCCTATCCTCTATCCTATCCTATCTCTATCCTACCCTATCCTCTATCCTATCCTATCCTCTAACATATCCTATCCGCTATACTATCCTATCCTCTATCCTATTCTATCCTCTATCCTATCCAATCCTATATCCTATTCTCTATCCTATCCTATCCTCTATCCTATTCTATCCTCAATCCTACCAATCCTATATCCTATTCTCTATCCTATCCTATCCTCTATCGTATCCTATCCTCTATCCTATCCAATCCTATATCGTATCCTCTATCCTATCCTATCCTCTATCCTATCCTATCCACTATCCTATCCTATCCTCTATCCTATCCTATCCTCTATCCTATCCTATCCTCTATCCTATCCTGTGCTCTAAGATATCCGATCCGCTATCCTATCCTATCCTCTATCGTATCCTATCCTCTATCCTATCCTATCCTCTATCATATCCTATCCTCTATCCTATCCTATCCTCTATCCTATCCTATCCGCTATCCTATCCTCTATCCTATCCTATCCTCTATCATATCCTATCCTCTATCCTATCCTATTCTCTATCCTATCCTATCCGCTATCCTATCCAATCCTATATCCTATTCTCTATCCTATCCTATCCTCTATCCTATCCTATCCTCTATCGTATCCTATCTTCTATCCTATCCAATCCACTATCCTATCCTATCCTCTATCCTATCCTATCCTCTATCCTATCCTATCCTCTATCCTATCCTATCCTCTATCCTATCCTATCATCTATCCTATTCTATCGTTTATCCTTTCCTATCCTCTATCCTATCCTATCCTCTATCGTATCCTATCCTCTATCCTATCCTATCCTCTATCCTATCCTATCCTCTATCCTATCCTATCCTCTATCCTATCCTATCCTCTATCCTATCCTATCCTCTATCCTATCCTATCCTCTAACATATCCTATCCGCTATCCTATCCTATCCTCCAGCCTATCCTATCCTCAACCTATCCTATCCTCTATCCTATCCTATCCTCTATCCTATCCTATCTCTATCCTACCCTATCCTCTATCCTATCCTATCCTCTAACATATCCTATCCTCTATCCTATCCTATCCTCTATCCTATTCTATCCTCTATCCTATCCTATCCTCTATCCTATCTTATCCTCTAAGATATCCGATCCGCTATCCTATCCTATCCTCTAACGTATCCTATCCTCTATCCTATCCTATCCTCTATTATATCCTATCCTCTATCCTATCCTATCCTCTATCCTATCCTATCCGCTATCCTATCCAATCCTATATCCTATTCTCTATCCTATCCTATCCTCTATCGTATCCTATCCTCTATCCTATCCTATCCTCTATCCTATCCTATCCTCTATCCTATCCTATCCTCTGCCCTATCCTATCTTCTAACATATCCGATCCGCTATCCTATCCTATCCTCTACCGTATCCTATCCTCTATCCTATCCTATCCTCTATCATATCCTATCCTCTATCCTATCCTATTCTCTATCCTATCCTATCCGCTATCCTATCCAATCCTATATCCTATTCTCTATCCTATCCTATCCTCTATCGTATCCTATCCTCTATCCTATCCTATCCTCTATCCTATCCTATCCTCTATCCTATCCTATCCTCTATCATATCCTATCCTCTATCCTATCCTATCCTCTATCCTATCCTATCGTTTATCCTTTCCTATCCTCTATCCTATCCTATCCTCTATCGTATCCTATCCTCTATCCTATCCTATCCTCTATCCTATCCTCTATCCTATCCTCTATCCTATCCTCTATCCTATCCTATCCACTATTCTATCCTATCCTCTATCCTATCCTATCCTCTATCCTATCATATCCTCTATCCTATCCTATCCTCTATCCTATCCTATCCACTATCCTATCGTACCCTCAATCCTATCCTATCTTCTATCCTATCCTATCCTCTATCCTATCCTATTCTCTATCCTATCCTATCCTCTATCCTATCCTATCCTCTATCCTATCCTATCCTCTATCCTATCCTATCCTATTCTCTATCCTATCCTATCCTCTATCCTATCCTATCCTCTATCCTATCCTATACTCTATCCTATCCTATCCTCTATCCTATCCAATCCTCTATCGTGTTCGCTATCCTATCCTATCCTCTACCGTATCCTATCCTCTATCCTACCCAATCCTCCATCCTATCCTATTCTCCACCCTATCCTATCCTCTATCGTATGCTATCGTCTATCCTAACCAATCCTCCATCCTATCCTATCCTCTATCCTATCCTATTCTCTATCCTATCCTATCCTGTATCCTATCCTACCCTCTATCGTATCCTATCCTCTATCCTATCCTATCCTCTATCCTATCCTATTCTCTATCCTATCCTATTATCTATCCTATCCTATCCTCTATCCTATCCTATCCTCTATCCTATTCTATCCTCTATCCTATTCTATCCTCTATCCTATCCAATCCTATATCCTATTCTCTATCCTATCCTATCCTCTATCGTATCCTATCCTCTATCCTATCCTATCCTCTACCCTATCCTATCCTCTATCCTATCCTATTCTCTATCCTATCCTATCCTGTATCATATCCTATCCTCTATCCTATCCTATCATCTATCCTATCCTCTATTCTATCCAATCCTATATCCTGTCCTCTATCATATCCTATCCTCTATCCTATCCTATCCTCTATCCTATCCTCCATTCTATCCAATCCTATATCCTATCCTCTATCATATCCTATCCTCTATCCTATCCTATCCACTATCCTATCCTATCCTCTACCCTATCCTATCCTCTATCCTATCCTATTCTCTATCCTATCCTATCCTGTATCATATCCTATCCTCTATCCTATCCAATCCACTATCCTATCCTATCCTCTATCCTATCCTATCCTCTATCCTATCCTATCCACTATCCTATTCTATCCTCTATCTTATCCTATCCTCTATCCTATCCTATCCTCTATCCTATCCTATCCTCTATCGTATCCTATCCTCTATCCTATCCAATCCTCTATCCTATCCTCTATCCTATCCTCCATCCTATCCTATCCACTATTCTATCCTATCCTCTATCCTATCCTATCCTGTATCATATCATATCCTCTATCCTATCCTATCCTCTATCCTATCCTATCCACTATCCTATCCTACCCTCAATCCTATCCTATCCTCTATTCTATCCTATCCTCTATCCTATCCTATTCTCTATCCTATCCTATCATCTATCCTATCCTATCCTCTATCCTATCCTATCCTCTATCCTATCCTATCCTCTATCCTATCCTATCCTCTATCCTATCCTATCCTCTATCATATCCTATCCTCTATCCTATTCTATCCTCTATCCTATCCAATCCTATATCCTATTCTCTATCCTATCCTATCCTCTATCCTATCCTATCCTCTATCCTATCATATCCTCTATCGTATCCTATCCTCTATCCTACCCTATCCACTATCCTATCGTACCCTCAATCCTATCCTATCCTCTATCCTATCCTATCCTCTATCCTATCCTATCCTCTAACATATCCTATCCGCTATCCTATCCTATCCTCCAGCCTATCCTATCCTCAACCTATCCTATCCTCTATCCTATCCTATCCTCTATCCTATCCTATCTCTATCCTACCCTATCCTCTATCCTATCCTATCCTCTAACATATCCTATCCGCTATACTATCCTATCCTCTATCCTATTCTATCCTCTATCCTATCCAATCCTATATCCTATTCTCTATCCTATCCTATCCTCTATCCTATTCTATCCTCAATCCTACCAATCCTATATCCTATTCTCTATCCTATCCTATCCTCTATCGTATCCTATCCTCTATCCTATCCAATCCTATATCGTATCCTCTATCCTATCCTATCCTCTATCCTATCCTATCCACTATCCTATCCTATCCTCTATCCTATCCTATCCTCTATCCTATCCTATCCTCTATCCTATCCTGTGCTCTAAGATATCCGATCCGCTATCCTATCCTATCCTCTATCGTATCCTATCCTCTATCCTATCCTATCCTCTATCATATCCTATCCTCTATCCTATCCTATCCTCTATCCTATCCTATCCGCTATCCTATCCTCTATCCTATCCTATCCTCTATCATATCCTATCCTCTATCCTATCCTATTCTCTATCCTATCCTATCCGCTATCCTATCCAATCCTATATCCTATTCTCTATCCTATCCTATCCTCTATCCTATCCTATCCTCTATCGTATCCTATCTTCTATCCTATCCAATCCACTATCCTATCCTATCCTCTATCCTATCCTATCCTCTATCCTATCCTATCCTCTATCCTATCCTATCCTCTATCCTATCCTATCATCTATCCTATTCTATCGTTTATCCTTTCCTATCCTCTATCCTATCCTATCCTCTATCGTATCCTATCCTCTATCCTATCCTATCCTCTATCCTATCCTATCCTCTATCCTATCCTATCCTCTATCCTATCCTATCCTCTATCCTATCCTATCCTCTATCCTATCCTATCCTCTAACATATCCTATCCGCTATCCTATCCTATCCTCCAGCCTATCCTATCCTCAACCTATCCTATCCTCTATCCTATCCTATCCTCTATCCTATCCTATCTCTATCCTACCCTATCCTCTATCCTATCCTATCCTCTAACATATCCTATCCTCTATCCTATCCTATCCTCTATCCTATTCTATCCTCTATCCTATCCTATCCTCTATCCTATCTTATCCTCTAAGATATCCGATCCGCTATCCTATCCTATCCTCTAACGTATCCTATCCTCTATCCTATCCTATCCTCTATTATATCCTATCCTCTATCCTATCCTATCCTCTATCCTATCCTATCCGCTATCCTATCCAATCCTATATCCTATTCTCTATCCTATCCTATCCTCTATCGTATCCTATCCTCTATCCTATCCTATCCTCTATCCTATCCTATCCTCTATCCTATCCTATCCTCTGCCCTATCCTATCTTCTAACATATCCGATCCGCTATCCTATCCTATCCTCTACCGTATCCTATCCTCTATCCTATCCTATCCTCTATCATATCCTATCCTCTATCCTATCCTATTCTCTATCCTATCCTATCCGCTATCCTATCCAATCCTATATCCTATTCTCTATCCTATCCTATCCTCTATCGTATCCTATCCTCTATCCTATCCTATCCTCTATCCTATCCTATCCTCTATCCTATCCTATCCTCTATCATATCCTATCCTCTATCCTATCCTATCCTCTATCCTATCCTATCGTTTATCCTTTCCTATCCTCTATCCTATCCTATCCTCTATCGTATCCTATCCTCTATCCTATCCTATCCTCTATCCTATCCTCTATCCTATCCTCTATCCTATCCTCTATCCTATCCTATCCACTATTCTATCCTATCCTCTATCCTATCCTATCCTCTATCCTATCATATCCTCTATCCTATCCTATCCTCTATCCTATCCTATCCACTATCCTATCGTACCCTCAATCCTATCCTATCTTCTATCCTATCCTATCCTCTATCCTATCCTATTCTCTATCCTATCCTATCCTCTATCCTATCCTATCCTCTATCCTATCCTATCCTCTATCCTATCCTATCCTATTCTCTATCCTATCCTATCCTCTATCCTATCCTATCCTCTATCCTATCCTATACTCTATCCTATCCTATCCTCTATCCTATCCAATCCTCTATCGTGTTCGCTATCCTATCCTATCCTCTACCGTATCCTATCCTCTATCCTACCCAATCCTCCATCCTATCCTATTCTCCACCCTATCCTATCCTCTATCGTATGCTATCGTCTATCCTAACCAATCCTCCATCCTATCCTATCCTCTATCCTATCCTATTCTCTATCCTATCCTATCCTGTATCCTATCCTACCCTCTATCGTATCCTATCCTCTATCCTATCCTATCCTCTATCCTATCCTATTCTCTATCCTATCCTATTATCTATCCTATCCTATCCTCTATCCTATCCTATCCTCTATCCTATTCTATCCTCTATCCTATTCTATCCTCTATCCTATCCAATCCTATATCCTATTCTCTATCCTATCCTATCCTCTATCGTATCCTATCCTCTATCCTATCCTATCCTCTACCCTATCCTATCCTCTATCCTATCCTATTCTCTATCCTATCCTATCCTGTATCATATCCTATCCTCTATCCTATCCTATCCTCTATCCTATCCTATCCTCTATCCTATCCTATCCTCTATCCTATCCTATCCTCTATCCTATCCTATCCTCTAACATATCCTATCCGCTATCCTATCCTATCCTCCAGCCTATCCTATCCTCAACCTATCCTATCCTCTATCCTATCCTATCCTCTATCCTATCCTATCTCTATCCTACCCTATCCTCTATCCTATCCTATCCTCTAACATATCCTATCCGCTATACTATCCTATCCTCTATCCTATTCTATCCTCTATCCTATCCAATCCTATATCCTATTCTCTATCCTATCCTATCCTCTATCCTATTCTATCCTCAATCCTACCAATCCTATATCCTATTCTCTATCCTATCCTATCCTCTATCGTATCCTATCCTCTATCCTATCCAATCCTATATCGTATCCTCTATCCTATCCTATCCTCTATCCTATCCTATCCACTATCCTATCCTATCCTCTATCCTATCCTATCCTCTATCCTATCCTATCCTCTATCCTATCCTGTGCTCTAAGATATCCGATCCGCTATCCTATCCTATCCTCTATCGTATCCTATCCTCTATCCTATCCTATCCTCTATCATATCCTATCCTCTATCCTATCCTATCCTCTATCCTATCCTATCCGCTATCCTATCCTCTATCCTATCCTATCCTCTATCATATCCTATCCTCTATCCTATCCTATTCTCTATCCTATCCTATCCGCTATCCTATCCAATCCTATATCCTATTCTCTATCCTATCCTATCCTCTATCCTATCCTATCCTCTATCGTATCCTATCTTCTATCCTATCCAATCCACTATCCTATCCTATCCTCTATCCTATCCTATCCTCTATCCTATCCTATCCTCTATCCTATCCTATCCTCTATCCTATCCTATCATCTATCCTATTCTATCGTTTATCCTTTCCTATCCTCTATCCTATCCTATCCTCTATCGTATCCTATCCTCTATCCTATCCTATCCTCTATCCTATCCTATCCTCTATCCTATCCTATCCTCTATCCTATCCTATCCTCTATCCTATCCTATCCTCTATCCTATCCTATCCTCTAACATATCCTATCCGCTATCCTATCCTATCCTCCAGCCTATCCTATCCTCAACCTATCCTATCCTCTATCCTATCCTATCCTCTATCCTATCCTATCTCTATCCTACCCTATCCTCTATCCTATCCTATCCTCTAACATATCCTATCCTCTATCCTATCCTATCCTCTATCCTATTCTATCCTCTATCCTATCCTATCCTCTATCCTATCTTATCCTCTAAGATATCCGATCCGCTATCCTATCCTATCCTCTAACGTATCCTATCCTCTATCCTATCCTATCCTCTATTATATCCTATCCTCTATCCTATCCTATCCTCTATCCTATCCTATCCGCTATCCTATCCAATCCTATATCCTATTCTCTATCCTATCCTATCCTCTATCGTATCCTATCCTCTATCCTATCCTATCCTCTATCCTATCCTATCCTCTATCCTATCCTATCCTCTGCCCTATCCTATCTTCTAACATATCCGATCCGCTATCCTATCCTATCCTCTACCGTATCCTATCCTCTATCCTATCCTATCCTCTATCATATCCTATCCTCTATCCTATCCTATTCACTATCCTATCCTATCCGCTATCCTATCCAATCCTATATCCTATTCTCTATCCTATCCTATCCTCTATCGTATCCTATCCTCTATCCTATCCTATCCTCTATCCTATCCTATCCTCTATCCTATCCTATCCTCTATCATATCCTATCCTCTATCCTATCCTATCCTCTATCCTATCCTATCGTTTATCCTTTCCTATCCTCTATCCTATCCTATCCTCTATCGTATCCTATCCTCTATCCTATCCTATCCTCTATCCTATCCTCTATCCTATCCTCTATCCTATCCTCTATCCTATCCTATCCACTATTCTATCCTATCCTCTATCCTATCCTATCCTCTATCCTATCATATCCTCTATCCTATCCTATCCTCTATCCTATCCTATCCACTATCCTATCGTACCCTCAATCCTATCCTATCTTCTATCCTATCCTATCCTCTATCCTATCCTATTCTCTATCCTATCCTATCCTCTATCCTATCCTATCCTCTATCCTATCCTATCCTCTATCCTATCCTATCCTATTCTCTATCCTATCCTATCCTCTATCCTATCCTATCCTCTATCCTATCCTATACTCTATCCTATCCTATCCTCTATCCTATCCAATCCTCTATCGTGTTCGCTATCCTATCCTATCCTCTACCGTATCCTATCCTCTATCCTACCCAATCCTCCATCCTATCCTATTCTCCACCCTATCCTATCCTCTATCGTATGCTATCGTCTATCCTAACCAATCCTCCATCCTATCCTATCCTCTATCCTATCCTATTCTCTATCCTATCCTATCCTGTATCCTATCCTACCCTCTATCGTATCCTATCCTCTATCCTATCCTATCCTCTATCCTATCCTATTCTCTATCCTATCCTATTATCTATCCTATCCTATCCTCTATCCTATCCTATCCTCTATCCTATTCTATCCTCTATCCTATTCTATCCTCTATCCTATCCAATCCTATATCCTATTCTCTATCCTATCCTATCCTCTATCGTATCCTATCCTCTATCCTATCCTATCCTCTACCCTATCCTATCCTCTATCCTATCCTATTCTCTATCCTATCCTATCCTGTATCATATCCTATCCTCTATCCTATCCTATCATCTATCCTATCCTCTATTCTATCCAATCCTATATCCTGTCCTCTATCATATCCTATCCTCTATCCTATCCTATCCTCTATCCTATCCTCCATTCTATCCAATCCTATATCCTATCCTCTATCATATCCTATCCTCTATCCTATCCTATCCACTATCCTATCCTATCCTCTACCCTATCCTATCCTCTATCCTATCCTATTCTCTATCCTATCCTATCCTGTATCATATCCTATCCTCTATCCTATCCAATCCACTATCCTATCCTATCCTCTATCCTATCCTATCCTCTATCCTATCCTATCCACTATCCTATTCTATCCTCTATCTTATCCTATCCTCTATCCTATCCTATCCTCTATCCTATCCTATCCTCTATCATATCCTATCCTCTATCCTATCCTATCCTCTATCCTAGCCTATCCTCTATCCTATCCTATCATCTATCCTATTCTATCGTTTATCCTTTCCAATCCTCTATCCTATCCTATCCTCTATCGTATCCTATCCTCTATCATATCCTATCCGCTATCCTATCCTATCCTCTAACCTATCCTATCCTCTATCCTATCCTATCCTCTATCCTATCCTATCCTCTATCCTATCCTATCCACTATCCTATCCTATCCTCTATACTATCCTATCCTCTATCCTATCCTATCCTCTATCCTATTCTATCCTCCATCCTATCCAATCCTATATCCTATTCTCCATCCTATCCTATCCTCTATCGTATCCTACCCTCTATCGTATCCTATCCTCTATCGTATCCTATCCTGTATCATATCCTATCCTCTACCCTATCCTATCCTCTATCCTATCCTATCCGCTATCCTATCCAATCCTATATCCTATTCTCTATCCTATCCTATCCTCTACCCTATCCTATCCTCTATCCTATCCTATTCTCTATCCTATCCTATCCTGTATCATATCCTATCCTCTATCCTATCCTATCCGCTATCCTATCCAATCCTATATCCTATTCTCTATCCTCTATCCTATCCTCTATCCTATCCTCTATCCTATCCTATCCCCTATCCTATCATATCCTCTATCCTATCCTATCCTCTATCCTATCCTATCCTCTATCCTATCCTATCCTCTATCCTATCCTATCCTCTATCATATCCTATCCTCTATCCTATCCTATCCGCTATCCTGTCCTATCCTCTATCCTATCCTATCCTCTATCATATCATATCCTCTATCCTATCCTATCGTTTATCCTATCCTATCCTCTATCCTATCCTATCCTCTATCCTATCCTATCCTCTATCCTATTCTATCGTTTATCCTTTCCTATCCTCTATCCTATCCTATCCTCTATCCTATCCTATCCTCTACCGTATATTATCCTCTATCCTATCCTATCCTCTACCCTATCCTATCCTCTATCCTATCCTATCCTCTATCCTATCCTATCCCATACCCTATCCTATCCTCTATCCTATCCTATCCTCTATCCTATCCAATCCTATATCGTATCCTCTATCCTATCCTATCCTCTATCCTATCCTATTCTCTATCCTATCCTATCCTGTATCCTATCCTACCCTCTATCGTATCCTATCCTCTATCCTATCCTATCCTCTATCCTATCCTATTCTCTATCCTATCCTATCCTCTATCCTATCCTATCCTCTATCCTATCCTATCCTCTATCCTATTCTATCCTCTGTCCTAGCCAATCCTATATCCTATTCTCTATCCTATCCTATCCTCCATCGTATCCTATCCTCTATCCTATCCAATCCACTATCCTATCCTATCCTCTATCCTATCCTATCCTCTATCCTATCCTATCCTCTATCCTATCCTATCATCTATCCTATTCTATCGTTTATCCTTTCCTATCCTCTATCCTATCCTATCCTCTATCGTATCCTATCCTCTATCCTATCCTATCCTCTATCCTATCCTCTATCCTATCCTCCATCCTATCCTATCCACTATTCTATCCTATCCTCTATCCTATCCTATCCTCTATCATATCATATCCTCTATCCTATCCTATCCTCTATCCTGTCCTATCCACTATCCTATCCTACCCTCAATCCTATCCTATCCTCTAGGCTATCCTATCCTCTATCCTATCCTATTCTCTATCCTATCCTATCCTCTACCCTATCCTATCCTCTATCCTATCCTATCCTCTATCCTATCCTATCCTCTATCCTATCCTATCCTCTATCATATCCTATCCTCTATCCTATCTTATCCTGTATCCTATTCTATCCTCTATCCTATCCAATCCTATATCCTATTCTCTATCCTATCCTATCCTCTATCCTAACCTATCCTCTATCCTATCATATCCTCTATCCTATCCTATCCTCTATCCTACCCTATCCACTATCCTATCGTACCCTCAATCCTATCCTATCCTCTATCCTATCCTATCCTCTATCCTATCCTATTCTCTATCCTATCCTATCCTCTATCCTATCCTATCCTCTATCCTATCCTATCCTCTATCCTATCCTATCCTCTATCCTATCCTATCCTCTAACATATCCTATCCGCTATCCTATCCTATCCTCTATCCTATCCTATCCTCAACCTATCCTATCCTCTATCCTATCCTATCCTCTATCCTATCCTATCTCTATCCTATCCTATCCTCTATCCTATCCTATCCTCTATCCTATCCTATCCTCTATCCTATCCTATCCTCTAAGATATCCGATCCGCTATCCTATCCTATTTTTTTTTTTTTTTTTTTCCGAGGAGGTAATCTCGTTACGGATACCCGAACCCCCCCGGGGGGGGGGGGTGGTCCGGGTTATGTGGGACTCCTCGGCTGGTTGGTGCAACGCCGAGTATACCCACTAACTCCTCCCCGTCCGTCCCTAGACTCCTGGGGGCACCCGTGCTCTGCGCGCGCATGTCAATCCGGTGTGCCCCCGCCTTAGCATACCACCCAGGGGGGGACGCGGCCCCCTCCCGTACCTACTCTATCCGAAGGCACCACGCAACGGACGACGTGGCGCCTTATCCGCTATCCTATCCTATCCTCTATCGTATCCTATCCTCTATCCTATCCTATCCTCTATCATATCCTATCCTCTATCCTATCCTATCCTCTATCCTATCCTATCCGCTATCCTATCCAATCCTATATCCTATTCTCTATCCTATCCTATCCTCTATCGTATCCTATCCTCTATCCTATCCTATCCTCTATCCTATCCTATCCTCTATCATATCCTATCCTCTATCCTATCCTATCCGCTATCCTGTCCTATCCTCTATCCTATCCTATCCTCTATCATATCATATCCTCTATCCTATCCTATCGTTTATCCTATCCTATCCTCTATCCTATCCTATCCTCTATCCTATCCTATCCTCTACCGTATATTATCCTCTATCCTATCCTATCCTCAACCCTATCCTATCCTCTATCCTATCCTATCCTCTATCCTATCCTATCCTCTACCCTATCCTATCCTCTATCCTATCCTATCCTCTATCCTATCCAATCCTATATCGTATCCTCTATCCTATCCTATCCTCTATCCTATCCTATTCTCTATCCTATCCTATCCTGTATCCTATCCTACCCTCTATCGTATCCTATCCTCTATCCTATCCTATCCTCTATCTTATCCTATTCTCTATCCTATCCTATCCTCTATCCTATCCTATCCTCTATCCTATCCTATCCTCTATCCTATTCTATCCTCTGTCCTAGCCAATCCTATATCCTATTCTCTATCCTATCCTATCCTCTATCGTATCCTATCCTCTATCCTATCCAATCCACTATCCTATCCTATCCTCTATCCTATCCTATCCTCTATCCTATCCTATCCTCTATCCTATCCTATCATCTATCCTATTCTATCGTTTATCGTTTCCTATCCTCTATCCTATCCTATCCTCTATCGTATCCTATCCTC
This sequence comes from Halictus rubicundus, assembly GCF_050948215.1. Taxonomy (NCBI): domain Eukaryota; kingdom Metazoa; phylum Arthropoda; class Insecta; order Hymenoptera; family Halictidae; genus Halictus; species Halictus rubicundus. Next base: position 1,126,819 of record NW_027488581.1, on the reverse strand, counting down.
TATCCTATCCTATCCTCTATCCTATCCTCTATCCTATCCTCCATCCTATCCTATCCACTATTCTATCCTATCCTCTATCCTATCCTATCCTCTATCATATCATATCCTCTATCCTATCCTATCCTCTATCCTATCCTATCCACTATCCTATCCTACCCTCAATCCTATCCTATCCTCTAGGCTATCCTATCCTCTATCCTATCCTATTCTCTATCCTATCCTATCCTCTACCCTATCCTATCCTCTATCCTATCCTATCCTCTATCCTATCCTATCCTCTATCATATCCTATCCTCTATCCTATCTTATCCTCTATCCTATTCTATCCTCTATCCTATCCAATCCTATATCCTATTCTCTATCCTATCCTATCCACTATCCTATCCTACCCTCAATCCTATCCTATCCTCTAGGCTATCCTATCCTCTATCCTATCCTATTCTCTATCCTATCCTATCCTCTACCCTATCCTATCCTCTATCCTATCCTATCCTCTATCCTATCCTATCCTCTATCCTATCCTATCCTCTATCATATCCTATCCTCTATCCTATCTTATCCTGTATCCTATTCTATCCTCTATCCTATCCAATCCTATATCCTATTCTCTATCCTATCCTATCCTCTATCCTAACCTATCCTCTATCCTATCATATCCTCTATCCTATCCTATCCTCTATCCTACCCTATCCACTATCCTATCGTACCCTCAATCCTATCCTATCCTCTATCCTATCCTATCCTCTATCCTATCCTATTCTCTATCCTATCCTATCCTCTATCCTATCCTATCCTCTATCCTATCCTATCCTCTATCCTATCCTATCCTCTATCCTATCCTATCCTCTAACATATCCTATCCGCTATCCTATCCTATCCTCTATCCTATCCTATCCTCAACCTATCCTATCCTCTATCCTATCCTATCCTCTATCCTATCCTATCTCTATCCTATCCTATCCTCTATCCTATCCTATCCTCTATCCTATCCTATCCTCTATCCTATCCTATCCTCTAAGATATCCGATCCGCTATCCTATCCTATTTTTTTTTTTTTTTTTTTCCGAGGAGGTAATCTCGTTACGGATACCCGAACCCCCCCGGGGGGGGGGGGTGGTCCGGGTTATGTGGGACTCCTCGGCTGGTTGGTGCAACGCCGAGTATACCCACTAACTCCTCCCCGTCCGTCCCTAGACTCCTGGGGGCACCCGTGCTCTGCGCGCGCATGTCAATCCGGTGTGCCCCCGCCTTAGCATACCACCCAGGGGGGGACGCGGCCCCCTCCCGTACCTACTCTATCCGAAGGCACCACGCAACGGACGACGTGGCGCCTTATCCGCTATCCTATCCTATCCTCTATCGTATCCTATCCTCTATCCTATCCTATCCTCTATCATATCCTATCCTCTATCCTATCCTATCCTCTATCCTATCCTATCCGCTATCCTATCCAATCCTATATCCTATTCTCTATCCTATCCTATCCTCTATCGTATCCTATCCTCTATCCTATCCTATCCTCTATCCTATCCTATCCTCTATCATATCCTATCCTCTATCCTATCCTATCCGCTATCCTGTCCTATCCTCTATCCTATCCTATCCTCTATCATATCATATCCTCTATCCTATCCTATCGTTTATCCTATCCTATCCTCTATCCTATCCTATCCTCTATCCTATCCTATCCTCTACCGTATATTATCCTCTATCCTATCCTATCCTCAACCCTATCCTATCCTCTATCCTATCCTATCCTCTATCCTATCCTATCCTCTACCCTATCCTATCCTCTATCCTATCCTATCCTCTATCCTATCCAATCCTATATCGTATCCTCTATCCTATCCTATCCTCTATCCTATCCTATTCTCTATCCTATCCTATCCTGTATCCTATCCTACCCTCTATCGTATCCTATCCTCTATCCTATCCTATCCTCTATCTTATCCTATTCTCTATCCTATCCTATCCTCTATCCTATCCTATCCTCTATCCTATCCTATCCTCTATCCTATTCTATCCTCTGTCCTAGCCAATCCTATATCCTATTCTCTATCCTATCCTATCCTCTATCGTATCCTATCCTCTATCCTATCCAATCCACTATCCTATCCTATCCTCTATCCTATCCTATCCTCTATCCTATCCTATCCTCTATCCTATCCTATCATCTATCCTATTCTATCGTTTATCGTTTCCTATCCTCTATCCTATCCTATCCTCTATCGTATCCTATCCTCTATCCTATCCTATCCTCTATCCTATCCTCTATCCTATCCTCCATCCTATCCTATCCACTATTCTATCCTATCCTCTATCCTATCCTATCCTCTATCATATCATATCCTCTATCCTATCCTATCCTCTATCCTATCCTATCCACTATCCTATCCTACCCTCAATCCTATCCTATCCTCTAGGCTATCCTATCCTCTATCCTATCCTATTCTCTATCCTATCCTATCCTCTACCCTATCCTATCCTCTATCCTATCCTATCCTCTATCCTATCCTATCCTCTATCATATCCTATCCTCTATCCTATCTTATCCTCTATCCTATTCTATCCTCTATCCTATCCAATCCTATATCCTATTCTCTATCCTATCCTATTCTCTATCCTATCCTATCCTCTATCCTATCCTATCCTCTATCCTATCCTATCCTCTATCCTATCCTATCCTCTATCCTATCCTATCCTCTATCCTATCCTATCCTCTAACATATCCTATCCGCTATCCTATCCTATCCTCTATCCTATCCTATCCTCAACCTATCCTATCCTCTATCCTATCCTATCCTCTATCCTATCCTATCTCTATCCTATCCTATCCTCTATCCTATCCTATCCTCTATCCTATCCTATCCTCTATCCTATCCTATCCTCTAAGATATCCGATCCGCTATCCTATCCTATCCTCTATCGTATCCTATCCTCTATCCTATCCTATCCTCTATCATATCCTATCCTCTATCCTATCCTATCCTCTATCCTATCCTATCCGCTATCCTATCCAATCCTATATCCTATCCTATCCTCTATCGTATCCTATCCTCTATCCTATCCTATCCTCTATCCTATCCTATCCTCTATCCTATCCTATCCTCTGTCCTATCCTATCTTCTAACATATCCGATCCGCTATCCTATCCTATCCTCTATCGTATCCTATCCTCTATCCTATCCTATCCTCTATCATATCCTATCCTCTATCCTATTCTATCCTCTATCCTATCCAATCCTATATCCTATTCTCTATCCTATCCTATCCTCTATCCTAACCTATCCTCTATCCTATCATATCCTCTATCCTATCCTATCCTCTATCCTACCCTATCCACTATCCTATCGTACCCTCAATCCTATCCTATCCTCTATCCTATCCTATCCTCTATCCTATCCTATTCTCTATCCTATCCTATCCTCTATCCTATCCTATCCTCTATCCTATCCTATCCTCTATCCTATCCTATCCTCTATCCTATCCTATCTCTATCCTATCCTATCCTCTATCGTATCCTATCCTCTAACATATCCTATCCGCTATCCTATCCTATCCTCTATCCTATTCTATCCTCTATCCTATCCAATCCTATATCCTATACTCTATCCTATCCTATCCTCTATCCTATTCTATCCTCTAACCCATCCAATCCTATATCCTATTCTCTATCCTATCCTATCCTCTATCGTATCCTATCCTCTATCCTATCCTATCCTCTATCCTATCCTATCCTCTATCATATCCTATCCTCTATCCTATCCTATCCTCTATCCTATCCTATCCGCTATCCTATCCAATACTATATCCTATTCTCTATCCTATCCTATCCTCTATCGTATCCTATCCTCTATCCTATCCTATCCTCTATCCTATCCTATCCTCTATCCTATCCTATCCTCTGTCCTATCCTATCTTCTAACATATCCGATCCGCTATCCTATCCTATCCTCTATCGTATCCTATCCTCTATCCTATCCTATCCTCTATCATATCCTATCCTCTATCCTATCCTATCCTCTATCCTATCCTATCCGCTATCCTATCCAATCCTATATCCTATTCTCTATCCTATCCTATCCTCTATCCTATCCTATCCTCTATCGTATCCTATCCTCTATCCTATCCTATCCTCTATCCTATCCTATCCTCTATCATATCCTATCCTCTATCCTATCCTATCCTCTATCCTATCCTATCCGCTTTCCTATCCAATCCTATATCCTATTCTCTATCCTATCCTATCCTCTATCGTATCCTATCCTCTATCCTATCCTATCCTCTATCCTATCCTATCCTCTATCCTATCCTATCCTCTGTCCTATCCTATCTTCTAACATATCCGATCCGCTATCCTATCCTATCCTCTATCGTATCCTATCCTCTATCCTATCCTATCCTCTATCATATCCTATCCTCTATCCTATCCTATCCTCTATCCTATCCTATCCGCTATCCTATCCAATCCTATATCCTATTCTCTATCCTATCCTATCCTCTATCGTATCCTATCCTCTATCCTATCCTATCCTCTATCCTATCCTATCCCCTATCCTATCCTATCCTCTATCATATCCTATCCTCTATCCTATCCTATCCTCTATCCTATCCTATCGTTTATCCTTTCCTATCCTCTATCCTATCCTATCCTCTATCGTATCCTATCCTCTATCCTATCCTATCCTCTATCCTATCCTATCCTCTATCCTATCCTATTCTCTATCCTATCCTATCCTCTATCCTATCCTATCCTCTATCCTATCCTATCCACTATTCTATCCTATCCTCTATCCTATCCTATCCTCTATCCTATCATATCCTCTATCCTATCCTATCCTCTATCCTATCCTATCCACTATCCTATCGTACCCTCAATCCTATCCTATCCTCTATCCTATCCTATCCTCTATCCTATCCTATCCTCTACCGTATATTATCCTCTATCCTATCCTATCCTCAACCCTATCCTATCCTCTATCCTATCCTATCCTCTATCCTATCCTATCCTCTACCCTATCCTATCCTCTATCCTATCCTATCCTCTATCCTATCCAATCCTATATCGTATCCTCTATCCTATCCTATCCTCTATCCTATCCTATTCTCTATCCTATCCTATCCTGTATCCTATCCTACCCTCTATCGTATCCTATCCTCTATCCTATCCTATCCTCTATCTTATCCTATTCTCTATCCTATCCTATCCTCTATCCTATCCTATCCTCTATCCTATCCTATCCTCTATCCTATTCTATCCTCTGTCCTAGCCAATCCTATATCCTATTCTCTATCCTATCCTATCCTCTATCGTATCCTATCCTCTATCCTATCCAATCCACTATCCTATCCTATCCTCTATCCTATCCTATCCTCTATCCTATCCTATCCTCTATCCTATCCTATCATCTATCCTATTCTATCGTTTATCGTTTCCTATCCTCTATCCTATCCTATCCTCTATCGTATCCTATCCTCTATCCTATCCTATCCTCTATCCTATCCTCTATCCTATCCTCCATCCTATCCTATCCACTATTCTATCCTATCCTCTATCCTATCCTATCCTCTATCATATCATATCCTCTATCCTATCCTATCCTCTATCCTATCCTATCCACTATCCTATCCTACCCTCAATCCTATCCTATCCTCTAGGCTATCCTATCCTCTATCCTATCCTATTCTCTATCCTATCCTATCCTCTACCCTATCCTATCCTCTATCCTATCCTATCCTCTATCCTATCCTATCCTCTATCATATCCTATCCTCTATCCTATCTTATCCTCTATCCTATTCTATCCTCTATCCTATCCAATCCTATATCCTATTCTCTATCCTATCCTATCCACTATCCTATCCTACCCTCAATCCTATCCTATCCTCTAGGCTATCCTATCCTCTATCCTATCCTATTCTCTATCCTATCCTATCCTCTACCCTATCCTATCCTCTATCCTATCCTATCCTCTATCCTATCCTATCCTCTATCCTATCCTATCCTCTATCATATCCTATCCTCTATCCTATCTTATCCTGTATCCTATTCTATCCTCTATCCTATCCAATCCTATATCCTATTCTCTATCCTATCCTATCCTCTATCCTAACCTATCCTCTATCCTATCATATCCTCTATCCTATCCTATCCTCTATCCTACCCTATCCACTATCCTATCGTACCCTCAATCCTATCCTATCCTCTATCCTATCCTATCCTCTATCCTATCCTATTCTCTATCCTATCCTATCCTCTATCCTATCCTATCCTCTATCCTATCCTATCCTCTATCCTATCCTATCCTCTATCCTATCCTATCCTCTAACATATCCTATCCGCTATCCTATCCTATCCTCTATCCTATCCTATCCTCAACCTATCCTATCCTCTATCCTATCCTATCCTCTATCCTATCCTATCTCTATCCTATCCTATCCTCTATCCTATCCTATCCTCTATCCTATCCTATCCTCTATCCTATCCTATCCTCTAAGATATCCGATCCGCTATCCTATCCTATTTTTTTTTTTTTTTTTTTCCGAGGAGGTAATCTCGTTACGGATACCCGAACCCCCCCGGGGGGGGGGGGTGGTCCGGGTTATGTGGGACTCCTCGGCTGGTTGGTGCAACGCCGAGTATACCCACTAACTCCTCCCCGTCCGTCCCTAGACTCCTGGGGGCACCCGTGCTCTGCGCGCGCATGTCAATCCGGTGTGCCCCCGCCTTAGCATACCACCCAGGGGGGGACGCGGCCCCCTCCCGTACCTACTCTATCCGAAGGCACCACGCAACGGACGACGTGGCGCCTTATCCGCTATCCTATCCTATCCTCTATCGTATCCTATCCTCTATCCTATCCTATCCTCTATCATATCCTATCCTCTATCCTATCCTATCCTCTATCCTATCCTATCCGCTATCCTATCCAATCCTATATCCTATTCTCTATCCTATCCTATCCTCTATCGTATCCTATCCTCTATCCTATCCTATCCTCTATCCTATCCTATCCTCTATCATATCCTATCCTCTATCCTATCCTATCCGCTATCCTGTCCTATCCTCTATCCTATCCTATCCTCTATCATATCATATCCTCTATCCTATCCTATCGTTTATCCTATCCTATCCTCTATCCTATCCTATCCTCTATCCTATCCTATCCTCTACCGTATATTATCCTCTATCCTATCCTATCCTCAACCCTATCCTATCCTCTATCCTATCCTATCCTCTATCCTATCCTATCCTCTACCCTATCCTATCCTCTATCCTATCCTATCCTCTATCCTATCCAATCCTATATCGTATCCTCTATCCTATCCTATCCTCTATCCTATCCTATTCTCTATCCTATCCTATCCTGTATCCTATCCTACCCTCTATCGTATCCTATCCTCTATCCTATCCTATCCTCTATCTTATCCTATTCTCTATCCTATCCTATCCTCTATCCTATCCTATCCTCTATCCTATCCTATCCTCTATCCTATTCTATCCTCTGTCCTAGCCAATCCTATATCCTATTCTCTATCCTATCCTATCCTCTATCGTATCCTATCCTCTATCCTATCCAATCCACTATCCTATCCTATCCTCTATCCTATCCTATCCTCTATCCTATCCTATCCTCTATCCTATCCTATCATCTATCCTATTCTATCGTTTATCGTTTCCTATCCTCTATCCTATCCTATCCTCTATCGTATCCTATCCTCTATCCTATCCTATCCTCTATCCTATCCTCTATCCTATCCTCCATCCTATCCTATCCACTATTCTATCCTATCCTCTATCCTATCCTATCCTCTATCATATCATATCCTCTATCCTATCCTATCCTCTATCCTATCCTATCCACTATCCTATCCTACCCTCAATCCTATCCTATCCTCTAGGCTATCCTATCCTCTATCCTATCCTATTCTCTATCCTATCCTATCCTCTACCCTATCCTATCCTCTATCCTATCCTATCCTCTATCCTATCCTATCCTCTATCATATCCTATCCTCTATCCTATCTTATCCTCTATCCTATTCTATCCTCTATCCTATCCAATCCTATATCCTATTCTCTATCCTATCCTATTCTCTATCCTATCCTATCCTCTATCCTATCCTATCCTCTATCCTATCCTATCCTCTATCCTATCCTATCCTCTATCCTATCCTATCCTCTATCCTATCCTATCCTCTAACATATCCTATCCGCTATCCTATCCTATCCTCTATCCTATCCTATCCTCAACCTATCCTATCCTCTATCCTATCCTATCCTCTATCCTATCCTATCTCTATCCTATCCTATCCTCTATCCTATCCTATCCTCTATCCTATCCTATCCTCTATCCTATCCTATCCTCTAAGATATCCGATCCGCTATCCTATCCTATCCTCTATCGTATCCTATCCTCTATCCTATCCTATCCTCTATCATATCCTATCCTCTATCCTATCCTATCCTCTATCCTATCCTATCCGCTATCCTATCCAATCCTATATCCTATCCTATCCTCTATCGTATCCTATCCTCTATCCTATCCTATCCTCTATCCTATCCTATCCTCTATCCTATCCTATCCTCTGTCCTATCCTATCTTCTAACATATCCGATCCGCTATCCTATCCTATCCTCTATCGTATCCTATCCTCTATCCTATCCTATCCTCTATCATATCCTATCCTCTATCCTATTCTATCCTCTATCCTATCCAATCCTATATCCTATTCTCTATCCTATCCTATCCTCTATCCTAACCTATCCTCTATCCTATCATATCCTCTATCCTATCCTATCCTCTATCCTACCCTATCCACTATCCTATCGTACCCTCAATCCTATCCTATCCTCTATCCTATCCTATCCTCTATCCTATCCTATTCTCTATCCTATCCTATCCTCTATCCTATCCTATCCTCTATCCTATCCTATCCTCTATCCTATCCTATCCTCTATCCTATCCTATCTCTATCCTATCCTATCCTCTATCGTATCCTATCCTCTAACATATCCTATCCGCTATCCTATCCTATCCTCTATCCTATTCTATCCTCTATCCTATCCAATCCTATATCCTATACTCTATCCTATCCTATCCTCTATCCTATTCTATCCTCTAACCCATCCAATCCTATATCCTATTCTCTATCCTATCCTATCCTCTATCGTATCCTATCCTCTATCCTATCCTATCCTCTATCCTATCCTATCCTCTATCATATCCTATCCTCTATCCTATCCTATCCTCTATCCTATCCTATCCGCTATCCTATCCAATACTATATCCTATTCTCTATCCTATCCTATCCTCTATCGTATCCTATCCTCTATCCTATCCTATCCTCTATCCTATCCTATCCTCTATCCTATCCTATCCTCTGTCCTATCCTATCTTCTAACATATCCGATCCGCTATCCTATCCTATCCTCTATCGTATCCTATCCTCTATCCTATCCTATCCTCTATCATATCCTATCCTCTATCCTATCCTATCCTCTATCCTATCCTATCCGCTATCCTATCCAATCCTATATCCTATTCTCTATCCTATCCTATCCTCTATCCTATCCTATCCTCTATCGTATCCTATCCTCTATCCTATCCTATCCTCTATCCTATCCTATCCTCTATCATATCCTATCCTCTATCCTATCCTATCCTCTATCCTATCCTATCCGCTTTCCTATCCAATCCTATATCCTATTCTCTATCCTATCCTATCCTCTATCGTATCCTATCCTCTATCCTATCCTATCCTCTATCCTATCCTATCCTCTATCCTATCCTATCCTCTGTCCTATCCTATCTTCTAACATATCCGATCCGCTATCCTATCCTATCCTCTATCGTATCCTATCCTCTATCCTATCCTATCCTCTATCATATCCTATCCTCTATCCTATCCTATCCTCTATCCTATCCTATCCGCTATCCTATCCAATCCTATATCCTATTCTCTATCCTATCCTATCCTCTATCGTATCCTATCCTCTATCCTATCCTATCCTCTATCCTATCCTATCCCCTATCCTATCCTATCCTCTATCATATCCTATCCTCTATCCTATCCTATCCTCTATCCTATCCTATCGTTTATCCTTTCCTATCCTCTATCCTATCCTATCCTCTATCGTATCCTATCCTCTATCCTATCCTATCCTCTATCCTATCCTATCCTCTATCCTATCCTATTCTCTATCCTATCCTATCCTCTATCCTATCCTATCCTCTATCCTATCCTATCCACTATTCTATCCTATCCTCTATCCTATCCTATCCTCTATCCTATCATATCCTCTATCCTATCCTATCCTCTATCCTATCCTATCCACTATCCTATCGTACCCTCAATCCTATCCTATCTTCTATCCTATCCTATCCTCTATCCTATCCTATTCTCTATCCTATCCTATCCTCTATCCTATCCTATCCTCTATCCTATCCTATCCTCTATCCTATCCTATCCTATCCTCTATCATATCCTATCCTCTATACTATTTTATCCTCTATCCTATTCTATCCTCTATCCTATCCAATCCTATATCCTATCCTCTATCCTATCATATCCTCTATCCTATCCTATCCTCTATCCTATCCTATCCACTATCCTATCGTACCCTCAATCCTATCCTATCCTCTATCCTATCCTATCCTCTATCCTATCCTATTCTCTCTCCTATCCTATCCTCTATCCTATCCTATCCTCTATCCTATCCTATACTCTATCCTATCCTATCCTCTATCCTATCCAATCCTCTATCGTGTTCGCTATCCTATCCTATCCTCTACCGTATCCTATCCTCTATCCTACCCAATCCTCCATCCTATCCTATTCTCCACCCTATCCTATCCTCTATCGTATGCTATCGTCTATCCTACCCAATCCTCCATCCTATCCTATCCTCTATCCTATCCTATTCTCTATCCTATCCTATCCTGTATCCTATCCTACCCTCTATCGTATCCTATCCTCTATCCTATCCTATCCTCTATCCTATCCTATTCTCTATCCTATCCTATCCTCTATCCTATCCTATCCTCTATCCTATCATATCCTCTATCCTATCCTATCCTCTATCAAACCCTATCCACTATCCTATCGTACCCTCAATCCTATCCTATCCTCTACCCTATCCTATCCTCTATCCTATCCTATTCTCTATCCTATCCTATCCTCTATCCTATCCTATCCTCTATCCTATCCTATCCGCTATCCTATCCTATCCTCTATCCTATCCTATCCTCAACCTATCCTATCCTCTATCCTATCCTATCCTCTAGCCTATCCTATCTCTATCCTATCCTATCCTCTATCCTATCCTATCCTCTAACATATCCTATCCGCTATCCTATCCTATCCTCTATCCTATTCTATCCTCTATCCTATCCAATCCTATCCTCTATCGTATCCTATCCTCTATCGTATCCTAACCTCTATCCTATCCTATCCTCTATCCTATCCTATCCTCTATCCTATCCTATCCTCTAACATATCCGATCCGCTATCCTATCCTATCCTCTATCGTATCCTATCCTCTATCCTATCCTATCCTCTATCGTATCCTATCCTCTATCCTATCCTATCCTCTATCATATCCTATCCTCTATCCTATCCTATCCTCTATCCTATCCTATCCGCTATCCTATCCAATCCTATATCCTATTCTCTATCCTATCCTATCCTCTATCGTATCCTATCCTCTATCCTATCCTATCCTCTATCCTATCCTATCCTCTATCCTATCCTATCCTCTATCATATCCTATCCTCTATCCTATCCTATCCTCTATCCTATCCTATCGTTTATCCTTTCCTATCCTCTATCCTATCCTATCCTCTATTGTATCCTATCCTCTATCCTATCCTATCCTCTATCCTATCCTCTATCCTATTCGCTATCCTATCCTCTATCCTATCCTATCCACTATTCTATCCTATCCTCTATCCTATCCTATCCTCTATCCTATCATATCCTCTATCGTATCCTATCCTCTATCCTATCCTATCCTCTATCCTATCCTATCCTCTATCCTATCCTTTCCTCTATCCTATCCTATCCTCTAACATATCCGATCCGCTATCCTATCCTATCCTCTATCGTATCCTATCCTCTATCCTATCCTATCCTCTATCATATCCTATCCTCTATCCTATCCTATCCTCTATCGTATTCTCTCCTCTATCCTAGCCAATCCTATATCCTATTCTCTATCCTATCCTATCGTTTATCCTATCCTATCCTCTATCCTATCCAATCCACTATCCTATCCTATCCTCTATCCTATCCTATCCTCTATCCTATCCTATCCTCTATCCTATCCTATCCTCTATCCTATCCTATCCTCTATCCTATCCTATCCTCTATCCTATCGTATCCTCTACCGTATATTATCCTCTATCCTATCCTATCCTCTACCCTATCCTATCCTCTATCCTATCCTATCCTCTATCCTATCCTATCCTCTACCCTATCCTATCCTCTATCCTATCCTATCCTCTATCCTATCCAATCCTATATCGTATCCTCTATCCTATCCTATCCTCTATCCTATCCTATTCTCTATCCTATCCTATCCTGTATCCTATCCTACCCTCTATCGTATCCTATCCTCTATCCTGTCCTATCCTCTATCCTATCCTATTCTCTATCCTATCCTATCCTCTATCCTATCCTATCCTCCATCCTATCCTATCCTCTATCCTATTCTATCCTCTGTCCTAGCCAATCCTATATCCTATTCTCTATCCTATCCTATCCTCTATCGTATCCTATCCTCTATCCTATCCAATCCACTATCCTATCCTATCCTCTATCCTATCCTATCCTCTATCCTATCCTATCCTCTATCCTATCCTATCATCTATCCTATTCTATCGTTTATCCTTTCCTATCCTCTATCCTATCCTATCCTCTATCGTATCCTATCCTCTATCCTATCCTATCCTCTATCCTATCCTCTATCCTATCCTCCATCCTATCCTATCCACTATTCTATCCTATCCTCTATCCTATCCTATCCTCTATCATATCCTATTCTCTATCCTATCCTATCCTCTATCGTATCCTATCCTCTATCCTATCCAATCCACTATCCTATCCTATCCTCTATCCTATCCTATCCTCTATCCTATCCTATCCTCTATCCTATCCTATCATCTATCCTATTCTATCGTTTATCCTTTCCTATCCTCTATCCTATCCTATCCTCTATCGTATCCTATCCTCTATCCTATCCTATCCTCTATCCTATCCTCTATCCTATCCTCCATCCTATCCTATCCACTATTCTATCCTATCCTCTATCCTATCCTATCCTCTATCATATCATATCCTCTATCCTATCCTACCCTCAATCCTATCCTATCCTCTATGCTATCCTATCCTCTATCCTATCCTATTCTCTATCCTATCCTATCCTCTACCCTATCCTATCCTCTATCCTATTCTATCCTGTATCCTATCCTATCCTCTATCCTATCCTATCCTCTATCCTACCCTATCCACTATCCTATCGTACCCTCAATCCTATCCTATCCTCTATCCTATCCTATCCTCTATCCTATCCTATTCTCTATCCTATCCTATCCTCTATCCTATCCTATTCTCTATCCTATCCTATCCTCTATCCTATCCTATCCTCTATCCTATCCTATCCTCTATCCTATCCTATCCTCTATCCTATCCTATCCTCTAACATATCCTATCCGCTATCCTATCCTATCCTCTATCCTATCCTATCCTCAACCTATCCTATCCTCTATCCTATCCTATCCTCTATCCTATCCTATCTCTATCCTATCCTATCCTCTATCGTATCCTATCCTGTAACATATCCTATCCGCTATCCTATCCTATCCTCTATCCTATTCTATCCTCTATCCTATCCTATCCTCTATCCTATCCTATCCGCTATCCTATCCAATCCTATATCCTATTCTCTATCCTATCCTATCCTCTATCGTATCCTATCCTCTATCCTATCCTATCCTCTATCCTATCCTATCCTCTATCCTATCCTATCCTCTGTCCTATCCTATCTTCTAACATATCCGATCCGCTATCCTATCCTATCCTCTATCGTATCCTATCCTCTATCCTATCCTATCCTCTAACCCATCCAATCCTATATCCTATTCTCTATCCTATCCTATCCTCTATCGTATCCTATCCTCTATCCTATCCTATCCTCTATCCTATCCTATCCTCTATCATATCCTATCCTCTATCCTATCCTATCCTCTATCCTATCCTATCCGCTATCCTATCCAATCCTATATCCTATTCTCTATCCTATCCTATCCTCTATCGTATCCTATCCTCTATCCTATCCTATCCTCTATTATATCCTATCCTCTATCCTATCCTATCCTCTGTCCTATCCTATCTTCTAACATATCCGATCCGCTATCCTATCCTATCCTCTATCGTATCCTATCCTCTATCCTATCCTATCCTCTATCATATCCTATCCTCTATCCTATCCTATCCTCTATCCTATCCTATCGGCTATCCTATCCAATCCTATATCCTATTCTCTATCCTATCCTATCCTCTATCCTATCCTATCCTCTATCGTATCCTATCCTCTATCCTATCCTATCCTCTATCCTATCCTATCCTCTATCATATCCTATCCTCTATCCTATCCTATCCTCTATCCTATCCTATCCGCTATCCTATCCAATCCTATATCCTATTCTCTATCCTATCCTATCCTCTATCCTATCCTATCCTCTATCGTATCCTATCCTCTATCCTATCCTATCCTCTATCCTATCCTATCCTCTATCATATCCTATCCTCTATCCTATCCTATCCTCTATCCTATCCTATCCGCTATCCTATCCAATCCTATATCCTATTCTCTATCCTATCCTATCCTCTATCGTATCCTATTCTCTATCCTATCCTATCCTCTATCCTATCCTATCCTCTATCCTATCCTATACTCTATCCTATCCTATCCTCTATCCTATCCAATCCTCTATCGTGTTCGCTATCCTATCCTATCCTCTATCCTATCCTATCCTCTATCCTATCCTATCCTCTATCCTATCCTATCCTCTATCCTATCCTATCCACTATCCTATCCTACCCTCAATCCTATCCTATCCTCTATGCTATCCTATCCTCTATCCTATCCTATTCTCTATCCTATCCTATCCTCTACCCTATCCTATCCTCTATCCTATTCTATCCTGTATCCTATCCTATCCTCTATCCTATCCTATCCTCTATCCTATCCTATCCTCTATCCTATCCTATTCTCTATCCTATCCTATCCTCTATCCTATCCTATCCTCTATCCTATCCTATACTCTATCCTATCCTATCCTCTATCCTATCCAATCCTCTATCGTGTTCGCTATCCTATCCTATCCTCTACCGTATCCTATCCTCTATCCTACCCAATCCTCCATCCTATCCTATCCTCTGTCCTATCCTATCTTCTAACATATCCGATCCGCTATCCTATCCTATCCTCTATCGTATCCTATCCTCTATCCTATCCTATCCTCTATCATATCCTATCCTCTATCCTATCCTATCCTCTATCCTATCCTATCCGCTATCCTATCCAATCCTATATCCTATTCTCTATCCTATCCTATCCTCTATCCTACCCTATCCACTATCCTATCGTACCCTCAATCCTATCCTATCCTCTATCCTATCCTATCCTCTATCCTATCCTATTCTCTATCCTATCCTATCCTCTATCCTATCCTATCCTCTATCCTATCCTATCCTCTATCCTATCCTATCCTCTATCCTATCCTATCCTCTAACATATCCTATCCGCTATCCTATCCTATCCTCTATCCTATCCTATCCTCAACCTATCCTATCCTCTATCCTATCCTATCCTCTATCCTATCCTATCTCTATCCTATCCTATCCTCTATCGTATCCTATCCTCTAACATATCCTATCCGCTATCCTATCCTATCCTCTATCCTATTCTATCCTCTATCCTATCCTATCCTCTATCCTATCCTATCCGCTATCCTATCCAATCCTATATCCTATTCTCTATCCTATCCTATCCTCTATCGTATCCTATCCTCTATCCTATCCTATCCTCTATCCTATCCTATCCTCTATCCTATCCTATCCTCTGTCCTATCCTATCTTCTAACATATCCGATCCGCTATCCTATCCTATCCTCTATCGTATCCTATCCTCTATCCTATCCTATCCTCTAACCCATCCAATCCTATATCCTATTCTCTATCCTATCCTATCCTCTATCGTATCCTATCCTCTATCCTATCCTATCCTCTATCCTATCCTATCCTCTATCATATCCTATCCTCTATCCTATCCTATCCTCTATCCTATCCTATCCGCTATCCTATCCAATCCTATATCCTATTCTCTATCCTATCCTATCCTCTATCGTATCCTATCCTCTATCCTATCCTATCCTCTATCCTATCCTATCCTCTATCCTATCCTATCCTCTGTCCTATCCTATCTTCTAACATATCCGATCCGCTATCCTATCCTATCCTCTATCGTATCCTATCCTCTATCCTATCCTATCCTCTATCATATCCTATCCTCTATCCTATCCTATCCTCTATCCTATCCTATCCGCTATCCTATCCAATCCTATATCCTATTCTCTATCCTATCCTATCCTCTATCCTATCCTATCCTCTATCGTATCCTATCCTCTATCCTATCCTATCCTCTATCCTATCCTATCCTCTATCATATCCTATCCTCTATCCTATCCTATCCTCTATCCTATCCTATCCGCTATCCTATCCAATCCCATATCCTATTCTCTATCCTATCCTATCCTCTATCGTATCCTATCCTCTATCCTATCCTATCCTCTATCCTATCCTATCCTCTATCCTATCCTATCCTCTGTCCTATCCTATCTTCTAACATATCCGATCCGCTATCCTATCGTATCCTCTATCGTATCCTATCCTCTATCCTATCCTATCCTCTATCCTATCCTATCCTCTATCCTATCCTATTCTCTATCCTATCCTATCCTCTATCCTATCCTATCCTCTATCCTATCCTATCCTCTATCCTATCCTATCCTCTATCCTATCCTATCCACTATCCTATCCTACCCTCAATCCTATCCTATCCTCTATGCTATCCTATCCTCTATCCTATCCTATTCTCTATCCTATCCTATCCTCTACCCTATCCTATCCTCTATCCTATTCTATCCTGTATCCTATCCTATCCTCTATCCTATCCTATCCTCTATCCTATCCTATCCTCTATCCTATCCTATTCTCTATCCTATCCTATCCTCTATCCTATCCTATCCTCTATCCTATCCTATACTCTATCCTATCCTATCCTCTATCCTATCCAATCCTCTATCGTGTTCGCTATCCTATCCTATCCTCTACCGTATCCTATCCTCTATCCTACCCAATCCTCCATCCTATCCTATCCTCTGTCCTATCCTATCTTCTAACATATCCGATCCGCTATCCTATCCTATCCTCTATCGTATCCTATCCTCTATCCTATCCTATCCTCTATCATATCCTATCCTCTATCCTATCCTATCCTCTATCCTATCCTATCCGCTATCCTATCCAATCCTATATCCTATTCTCTATCCTATCCTATCCTCTATCCTATCCTATCCTCTATCGTATCCTATCCTCTATCCTATCCTATCCTCTATCCTATCCTATCCTCTATCATATCCTATCCTCTATCCTATCCTATCCTCTATCCTATCCTATCCTCTATCCTATCCTATCCTCTATCCTATCCTATCCTCTATCCTATCCTATTCTCTATCCTATCCTATCCTCTATCCTATCCTATCCTCTATCCTATCCTATCCTCTATCCTATCCTATCCTATCCTCTATCATATCCTATCCTCTATCCTATTTTATCCTCTATCCTATTCTATCCTCTATCCTATCCAATCCTATATCCTATCCTCTATCCTATCATATCCTCTATCCTATCCTATCCTCTATCCTATCCTATCCACTATCCTATCGTACCCTCAATCCTATCCTATCCTCTATCCTATCCTATCCTCTATCCTATCCTATTCTCTATCCTATCCTATCCTCTATCCTATCCTATCCTCTATCCTATCCTATACTCTATCCTATCCTATCCTCTATCCTATCCAATCCTCTATCGTGTTCGCTATCCTATCCTATCCTCTACCGTATCCTATCCTCTATCCTACCCAATCCTCCATCCTATCCTATTCTCCACCCTATCCTATCCTCTATCGTATGCTATCGTCTATCCTACCCAATCCTCCATCCTATCCTATCCTCTATCCTATCCTATTCTCTATCCTATCCTATCCTGTATCCTATCCTACCCTCTATCGTATCCTATCCTCTATCCTATCCTATCCTCTATCCTATCCTATTCTCTATCCTATCCTATCCTCTATCCTATCCTATCCTCTATCCTATCATATCCTCTATCCTATCCTATCCTCTATCAAACCCTATCCACTATCCTATCGTACCCTCAATCCTATCCTATCCTCTACCCTATCCTATCCTCTATCCTATCCTATTCTCTATCCTATCCTATCCTCTATCCTATCCTATCCTCTATCCTATCCTATCCTCTATCCTATCCTATCCTCTATCCTATCCTATCCTCTATCCTATCAAATCCTCTAACATATCCTATCCGCTATCCTATCCTATCCTCTATCCTATCCTATCCTCAACCTATCCTATCCTCTATCCTATCCTATCCTCTATCCTATCCTATCTCTATCCTATCCTATCCTCTATCCTATCCTATCCTCTAACATATCCTATCCGCTATCCTATCCTATCCGCTATCCTATCCTATCCTCTATCCTATTCTATCCTCTATCCTATCCAATCCTATATCCTATTCTCTATCCTATCCTATCCTCTATCGTATCCTATCCTCTATCCTATCCTATCCTCTATCATATCCTATCCTCTATCCTATCCTATCCTCTATCCTATCCTATCCGCTATCCTATCCAATCCTATATCCTATTCTCTATCCTATCCTATCCTCTATCGTATCCTATCCTCTATCCTATCCTATCCTCTATCCTATCCTATCCTCTATCCTATCCTATCCTCTATCCTATCCTATCCTCTATCCTATCCTATCCTCTGTCCTATCCTATCTTCTAACATATCCGATCCGCTATCGTATCCTATCCTCTATCGTATCCTATCCTCTATCCTATCCTATCCTCTATCATATCCTATCCTCTATCCTATCCTATCCTCTATCCTATCCTATCCGCTATCCTATCCAATCCTATATCCTATTCTCTATCCTATCCTATCCTCTATCCTATCCTATCCTCTACCGTATCCTATCCTCTATCCTATCCTATCCTCTATCCTATCCTATCCTCTATCATATCCCATCCTCTATCTATCCTATCCTCTATCCTATCCTATCCGCTATCCTATCCAATCCTATATCCTATTCTCTATCCTATCCTATCCTCTATCGTATCCTATCCTCTATCCTTTCCTATCCTCTATCCTATCCTATCCTCTATCCTATCCTATCCTCTGTCCTATCCTATCCTCTATCCTATCCTATCCGCTATCCTATCCAATCCTATATCCTATTCTCTATCCTATCCTATCCTCTATCCTATCCTATCCTTTATCGTATCCTATCCTCTATCCTATTAAATCCTATATCGGAACCTCTATCCTATCCTATCCTCTATCGTATCCTATCCTCTATCGTATCCTATCCTCTATCCTATCCTATCCTCTATCCTATCCTATCCTCTATCCTATATTATCCTCTATCCTATCCTTTCCTCTATCGTATCCTATCCTCTATCCTATTAATTCCTATATCGTATCCTCTATCCTATCCTATCCTCTATCGTATCCTATCCTCTATCCTATCATATCCTCTATCCTATCCTATCCTCTATCCTATCCTCTATCCTATCCTCTATCCTATCCTATCCTCTATCCTATCCTATCCTCTATCCTATCCTATCCTCTATCGTATCCTATCCTCTATCCTATTAAATCCTATATCGTATCCTCTATCCTATCCTATCCTCTATCGTATCCTATCCTCTATCCTATCCTATCCTCTATCCTATCCTATCCTCTATCGTATCCTATCCTCTATCCTATCCTATCCTCTATCCTATCCTATCCTCTATCCTATCCTATCCTCTATCCTATCCTATCCTCTATCCTATCCTATCCTCTATCCTATCCTCTATCCTCTATCCTATCCTATCCTCTATCGTATCCTATCCTCTATCCTATTAAATCCTATATCGTATCCTCTATCCTATCCTATCCTCTATCCTATTCTATCCTCTATCCTATCCAATCCTATATCCTATTCTCTATCCTATCCTATCCTCTATCCTATCCTATCCTCTATCCTATCATATCCTCTATCCTATCCTATCCTCTATCAAACCCTATCCACTATCCTATCGTACCCTCAATCCTATCCTATCCTCTACCCTATCCTATCCTCTATCCTATCCTATTCTCTATCCTATCCTATCCTCTATCCTATCCTATCCTCTATCCTATCCTATCCTCTATCCTATCCTATCCTCTATCCTATCCTATCCTCTATCCTATCCTATCCTCTAACATATCCGATCCGCTATCCTATCCTATCCTCTATCGTATCCTATCCTCTATGCTATACTATCCTCTATCCTATCCTATTCTCTATCCTATCCTATCCTCTACCCTATCCTATCCTCTATCCTATCCTATCCTCTATCCTATCCTATCCTCTATCCTATCCTATCCTCTATCATATGCTATCCTCTATCCTATCTTATCCTCTATCCTATTCTATCCTCTATCCTATCCAATCCTATATCCTATTCTCTATCCTATCCTATCCTCTTTCCTAACCTATCCTCTATCCTATCATATCCTCTATCCTATCCTATCCTCTATCCTACCCTATCCACTATCCTATCGTACCCTCAATCCTATCCTATCCTCTATCCTATCCTATCCTCTATCCTATCCTATTCTCTATCCTATCCTATCCTCTATCCTATCCTATCCTCTATCCTATCCTATCCTCTATCCTATCCTATCCTCTATCCTATCCTATCCTCTAACATATCCTATCCGCTATCCTATCCTATTCTCTATCCTATCCTATCCTCAACCTATCCTATCCTCTATCCTATCCTATCCTCTATCCTATTCTATCCTCTATCCTATCCAATCCTATATCCTATACTCTATCCTATCCTATCCTCTATCCTATTCTATCCTCTATCCTATCCAATCCTATATCCTATTCTCTATCCTATCCTATCCTCTATCGTATCCTATCCTCTATCCTATCCTATCCTCTATCCTATCCTATCCTCTATCATATCCTATCCTCTATCCTATCCTATCCTCTATCCTATCCTATCAACTATCCTATCCAATCCTATATCCTATTCTCTATCCTATCCTATCCTCTATCGTATCCTATCCTCTATCCTATCCTATCCTCTATCCTATCCTATCCTCTATCCTATCCTATCCTCTGTCCTATCCTATCTTCTAACATATCCGATCCGCTATCCTATCCTATCCTCTATCGTATCCTATCCTCTATCCTATCCTATCCTCTATCATATCCTATCCTCTATCCTATCCTATCCTCTATCCTATCCTATCCGCTATCCTATCCAATCCTATATCCTATTCTCTATCCTATCCTATCCTCTATCCTATCCTATCCTCTATCGTATCCTATCCTCTATCCTATCCTATCCTCTATCCTATCCTATCCTCTATCATATCCCATCCTCTATCCTATCCTATCCTCTATCCTATCCTATCCGCTATCCTATCCAATCCTATATCCTATTCTCTATCCTATCCTATCCTCTATCGTATCCTATCCTCTATCCTTTCCTATCCTCTATCCTATCCTATCCTCTATCCTATCCTATCCTCTGTCCTATCCTATCCTCTATCCTATCCTATCCGCTATCCTATCCAATCCTATATCCTATTCTCTATCCTATCCTATCCTCTATCCTATCCTATCCTTTATCGTATCCTATCCTCTATCCTATTAAATCCTATATCGGATCCTCTATCCTATCCTATCCTCTATCGTATCCTATCCTCTATCGTATCCTATCCTCTATCCTATCCTATCCTCTATCCTATCCTATCCTCTAACATATCCGATCCACTATCCTATCGTACCCTCAATCCTATCCTATCCTCTACCCTATCCTATCCTCTATCCTATCCTATTCTCTATCCTATCCTATCCTCTATCCTATCCTATCCTCTATCCTATCCTATCCTCTATCCTATCCTATCCTCTATCCTATCCTATCCTCTATCCTATCCTATCCTCTATCCTATCCTATCCTCTAACATATCCGATCCGCTATCCTATCCTATCCTCTATCGTATCCTATCCTCTATGCTATACTATCCTCTATCCTATCCTATTCTCTATCCTATCCTATCCTCTACCCTATCCTATCCTCTATCCTATCCTATCCTCTATCCTATCCTATCCTCTATCCTATCCTATCCTCTATCGTATCCTATCCTCTATCCTATCCTATCCTCTAACCCATCCAATCCTATATCCTATTCTCTATCCAATCCTATCCTCTATCGTATCCTATCCTCTATCCTATCCTATCCTCTATCCTATCCTATCCTCTATCATATCCTATCCTCTATCCTATCCTATCCTCTATCCTATCCTATCCGCTATCCTATCCAATCCTATATCCTATTCTCTATCCTATCCTATCCTCTATCGTATCCTATCCTCTATCCTATCCTATCCTCTATCCTATCCTATCCTCTATCCTATCCTATCCTCTGTCCTATCCTATCTTCTAACATATCCGATCCGCTATCCTATCCTATCCTCTATCGTATCCTATCCTCTATCCTATCCTATCCTCTATCATATCCTATCCTCTATCCTATCCTATCCTCTATCCTATCCTATCCGCTATCCTATCCAATCCTATATCCTATTCTCTATCCTATCCTATCCTCTATCCTATCCTATCCTCTATCGTATCCTATCCTCTATCCTATCCTATCCTCTATCCTATCCTATCCTCTATCATATCCTATCCTCTATCCTATCCTATCCTCTATCCTATCCTATCCGCTATCCTATCCAATCCCATATCCTATTCTCTATCCTATCCTATCCTCTATCGTATCCTATCCTCTATCCTATCCTATCCTCTATCCTATCCTATCCTCTATCCTATCCTATCCTCTGTCCTATCCTATCTTCTAACATATCCGATCCGCTATCCTATCGTATCCTCTATCGTATCCTATCCTCTATCCTATCCTATCCTCTATCCTATCCTATTCTCTATCCTATCCTATCCTCTATCCTATCCTATCCTCTATCCTATCCTATCCTCTATCCTATCCTATCCTCTATCCTATCCTATCCACTATCCTATCCTACCCTCAATCCTATCCTATCCTCTATGCTATCCTATCCTCTATCCTATCCTATTCTCTATCCTATCCTATCCTCTACCCTATCCTATCCTCTATCCTATTCTATCCTGTATCCTATCCTATCCTCTATCCTATCCTATCCTCTATCCTATCCTATCCTCTATCCTATCCTATTCTCTATCCTATCCTATCCTCTATCCTATCCTATCCTCTATCCTATCCTATACTCTATCCTATCCTATCCTCTATCCTATCCAATCCTCTATCGTGTTCGCTATCCTATCCTATCCTCTACCGTATCCTATCCTCTATCCTACCCAATCCTCCATCCTATCCTATCCTCTGTACTATCCTATCTTCTAACATATCCGATCCGCTATCCTATCCTATCCTCTATCGTATCCTATCCTCTATCCTATCCTATCCTCTATCATATCCTATCCTCTATCCTATCCTATCCTCTATCCTATCCTATCCGCTATCCTATCCAATCCTATATCCTATTCTCTATCCTATCCTATCCTCTATCCTATCCTATCCTCTATCGTATCCTATCCTCTATCCTATCCTATCCTCTATCCTATCCTATCCTCTATCATATCCTATCCTCTATCCTATCCTATCCTCTATCCTATCCTATCCTCTATCCTATCCTATCCTCTATCCTATCCTATCCTCTATCCTATCCTATTCTCTATCCTATCCTATCCTCTATCCTATCCTATCCTCTATCCTATCCTATCCTCTATCCTATCCTATCCTATCCTCTATCATATCCTATCCTCTATCCTATTTTATCCTCTATCCTATTCTATCCTCTATCCTATCCAATCCTATATCCTATCCTCTATCCTATCATATCCTCTATCCTATCCTATCCTCTATCCTATCCTATCCACTATCCTATCGTACCCTCAATCCTATCCTATCCTCTATCCTATCCTATCCTCTATCCTATCCTATTCTCTATCCTATCCTATCCTCTATCCTATCCTATCCTCTATCCTATCCTATACTCTATCCTATCCTATCCTCTATCCTATCCAATCCTCTATCGTGTTCGCTATCCTATCCTATCCTCTACCGTATCCTATCCTCTATCCTACCCAATCCTCCATCCTATCCTATTCTCCACCCTATCCTATCCTCTATCGTATGGTATCGTCTATCCTACCCAATCCTCCATCCTATCCTATCCTCTATCCTATCCTATTCTCTATCCTATCCTATCCTGTATCCTATCCTACCCTCTATCGTATCCTATCCTCTATCCTATCCTATCCTCTATCCTATCCTATTCTCTATCCTATCCTATCCTCTATCCTATCCTATCCTCTATCCTATCATATCCTCTATCCTATCCTATCCTCTATCAAACCCTATCCACTATCCTATCGTACCCTCAATCCTATCCTATCCTCTACCCTATCCTATCCTCTATCCTATCCTATTCTCTATCCTATCCTATCCTCTATCCTATCCTATCCTCTATCCTATCCTATCCTCTATCCTATCCTATCCTCTATCCTATCCTATCCTCTATCCTATCAAATCCTCTAACATATCCTATCCGCTATCCTATCCTATCCTCTATCCTATCCTATCCTCAACCTATCCTATCCTCTATCCTATCCTATCCTCTATCCTATCCTATCTCTATCCTATCCTATCCTCTATCCTATCCTATCCTCTAACATATCCTATCCGCTATCCTATCCTATCCGCTATCCTATCCTATCCTCTATCCTATTCTATCCTCTATCCTATCCAATCCTATATCCTATTCTCTATCCTATCCTATCCTCTATCGTATCCTATCCTCTATCCTATCCTATCCTCTATCATATCCTATCCTCTATCCTATCCTATCCTCTATCCTATCCTATCCGCTATCCTATCCAATCCTATATCCTATTCTCTATCCTATCCTATCCTCTATCGTATCCTATCCTCTATCCTATCCTATCCTCTATCCTATCCTATCCTCTATCCTATCCTATCCTCTATCCTATCCTATCCTCTATCCTATCCTATCCTCTGTCCTATCCTATCTTCTAACATATCCGATCCGCTATCGTATCCTATCCTCTATCGTATCCTATCCTCTATCCTATCCTATCCTCTATCATATCCTATCCTCTATCCTATCCTATCCTCTATCCTATCCTATCCGCTATCCTATCCAATCCTATATCCTATTCTCTATCCTATCCTATCCTCTATCCTATCCTATCCTCTACCGTATCCTATCCTCTATCCTATCCTATCCTCTATCCTATCCTATCCTCTATCATATCCCATCCTCTATCCTATCCTATCCTCTATCCTATCCTATCCGCTATCCTATCCAATCCTATATCCTATTCTCTATCCTATCCTATCCTCTATCGTATCCTATCCTCTATCCTTTCCTATCCTCTATCCTATCCTATCCTCTATCCTATCCTATCCTCTGTCCTATCCTATCCTCTATCCTATCCTATCCGCTATCCTATCCAATCCTATATCCTATTCTCTATCCTATCCTATCCTCTATCCTATCCTATCCTTTATCGTATCCTATCCTCTATCCTATTAAATCCTATATCGGAACCTCTATCCTATCCTATCCTCTATCGTATCCTATCCTCTATCGTATCCTATCCTCTATCCTATCCTATCCTCTATCCTATCCTATCCTCTATCCTATATTATCCTCTATCCTATCCTTTCCTCTATCGTATCCTATCCTCTATCCTATTAATTCCTATATCGTATCCTCTATCCTATCCTATCCTCTATCGTATCCTATCCTCTATCCTATCATATCCTCTATCCTATCCTATCCTCTATCCTATCCTATCCTCTATCCTATCCTATCCTCTATCCTATCCTATCCTCTATCCTATCCTATCCTCTATCCTATCAAATCCTCTAACATATCCTATCCGCTATCCTATCCTATCCTCTATCCTATCCTATCCTCAACCTATCCTATCCTCTATCCTATCCTATCCTCTATCCTATCCTATCTCTATCCTATCCTATCCTCTATCCTATCCTATCCTCTAACATATCCTATCCGCTATCCTATCCTATCCGCTATCCTATCCTATCCTCTATCCTATTCTATCCTCTATCCTATCCAATCCTATATCCTATTCTCTATCCTATCCTATCCTCTATCGTATCCTATCCTCTATCCTATCCTATCCTCTATCATATCCT
Organism: Halictus rubicundus; assembly: GCF_050948215.1. NCBI lineage: Eukaryota > Metazoa > Arthropoda > Insecta > Hymenoptera > Halictidae > Halictus > Halictus rubicundus. Next base: position 1,100,155 of record NW_027488581.1, on the reverse strand, counting down.
ATCCTCTATCCTATCCTATCCTCTATCCTATCCTATCCGCTATCCTATCCAATCCTATATCCTATTCTCTATCCTATCCTATCCTCTATCGTATCCTATCCTCTATCCTATCCTATCCTCTATCCTATCCTATCCTCTATCCTATCCTATCCTCTATCCTATCCTATCCTCTATCCTATCCTATCCTCTGTCCTATCCTATCTTCTAACATATCCGATCCGCTATCGTATCCTATCCTCTATCGTATCCTATCCTCTATCCTATCCTATCCTCTATCATATCCTATCCTCTATCCTATCCTATCCTCTATCCTATCCTATCCGCTATCCTATCCAATCCTATATCCTATTCTCTATCCTATCCTATCCTCTATCCTATCCTATCCTCTACCGTATCCTATCCTCTATCCTATCCTATCCTCTATCCTATCCTATCCTCTATCATATCCCATCCTCTATCCTATCCTATCCTCTATCCTATCCTATCCGCTATCCTATCCAATCCTATATCCTATTCTCTATCCTATCCTATCCTCTATCGTATCCTATCCTCTATCCTTTCCTATCCTCTATCCTATCCTATCCTCTATCCTATCCTATCCTCTGTCCTATCCTATCCTCTATCCTATCCTATCCGCTATCCTATCCAATCCTATATCCTATTCTCTATCCTATCCTATCCTCTATCCTATCCTATCCTTTATCGTATCCTATCCTCTATCCTATTAAATCCTATATCGGAACCTCTATCCTATCCTATCCTCTATCGTATCCTATCCTCTATCGTATCCTATCCTCTATCCTATCCTATCCTCTATCCTATCCTATCCTCTATCCTATATTATCCTCTATCCTATCCTTTCCTCTATCCTATCCTATCCTCTATCCTATCCTATCCGCTATCCTATCCAATCCTATATCCTATTCTCTATCCTATCCTATCCTCTATCGTATCCTATCCTCTATCCTATCCTATCCTCTATCCTATCCTATCCTCTATCCTATCCTATCCTCTATCCTATCCTATCCTCTATCCTATCCTATCCTCTGTCCTATCCTATCTTCTAACATATCCGATCCGCTATCGTATCCTATCCTCTATCGTATCCTATCCTCTATCCTATCCTATCCTCTATCATATCCTATCCTCTATCCTATCCTATCCTCTATCCTATCCTATCCGCTATCCTATCCAATCCTATATCCTATTCTCTATCCTATCCTATCCTCTATCCTATCCTATCCTCTACCGTATCCTATCCTCTATCCTATCCTATCCTCTATCCTATCCTATCCTCTATCATATCCCATCCTCTATCCTATCCTATCCTCTATCCTATCCTATCCGCTATCCTATCCAATCCTATATCCTATTCTCTATCCTATCCTATCCTCTATCGTATCCTATCCTCTATCCTTTCCTATCCTCTATCCTATCCTATCCTCTATCCTATCCTATCCTCTGTCCTATCCTATCCTCTATCCTATCCTATCCGCTATCCTATCCAATCCTATATCCTATTCTCTATCCTATCCTATCCTCTATCCTATCCTATCCTTTATCGTATCCTATCCTCTATCCTATTAAATCCTATATCGGAACCTCTATCCTATCCTATCCTCTATCGTATCCTATCCTCTATCGTATCCTATCCTCTATCCTATCCTATCCTCTATCCTATCCTATCCTCTATCCTATATTATCCTCTATCCTATCCTTTCCTCTATCCTATCCTATCCTCTATCCTATCCTATCCGCTATCCTATCCAATCCTATATCCTATTCTCTATCCTATCCTATCCTCTATCGTATCCTATCCTCTATCCTATCCTATCCTCTATCCTATCCTATCCTCTATCCTATCCTATCCTCTATCCTATCCTATCCTCTATCCTATCCTATCCTCTGTCCTATCCTATCTTCTAACATATCCGATCCGCTATCGTATCCTATCCTCTATCGTATCCTATCCTCTATCCTATCCTATCCTCTATCATATCCTATCCTCTATCCTATCCTATCCTCTATCCTATCCTATCCGCTATCCTATCCAATCCTATATCCTATTCTCTATCCTATCCTATCCTCTATCCTATCCTATCCTCTACCGTATCCTATCCTCTATCCTATCCTATCCTCTATCCTATCCTATCCTCTATCATATCCCATCCTCTATCCTATCCTATCCTCTATCCTATCCTATCCGCTATCCTATCCAATCCTATATCCTATTCTCTATCCTATCCTATCCTCTATCGTATCCTATCCTCTATCCTTTCCTATCCTCTATCCTATCCTATCCTCTATCCTATCCTATCCTCTGTCCTATCCTATCCTCTATCCTATCCTATCCGCTATCCTATCCAATCCTATATCCTATTCTCTATCCTATCCTATCCTCTATCCTATCCTATCCTTTATCGTATCCTATCCTCTATCCTATTAAATCCTATATCGGAACCTCTATCCTATCCTATCCTCTATCGTATCCTATCCTCTATCGTATCCTATCCTCTATCCTATCCTATCCTCTATCCTATCCTATCCTCTATCCTATATTATCCTCTATCCTATCCTTTCCTCTATCGTATCCTATCCTCTATCCTATTAATTCCTATATCGTATCCTCTATCCTATCCTATCCTCTATCGTATCCTATCCTCTATCCTATCATATCCTCTATCCTATCCTATCCTCTATCCTATCCTCTATCCTATCCTCTATCCTATCCTATCCTCTATCCTATCCTATCCTCTATCCTATCCTATCCTCTATCGTATCCTATCCTCTATCCTATTAAATCCTATATCGTATCCTCTATCCTATCCTATCCTCTATCGTATCCTATCCTCTATCCTATCCTATCCTCTATCCTATCCTATCCTCTATCCTATCCTATCCTCTATCCTATCCTATCCTCTATCCTATCCTATCCTCTATCCTATCCTCTATCCTCTATCCTATCCTATCCTCTATCGTATCCTATCCTCTATCCTATTAAATCCCATATCGTATCCTCTATCCTATCCTATCCTCTATCGTATCCTATCCTCTATCGTATCCTATCCTCTATCCTATCCTATTCTCTATCCTATCCTATCCTCTATCCTATCCTATCCTCTATCCTATCCTATCCTCTATCCCATCCTATCCTCTATCCTATCCTATCCTCAATCCTATCCTATCCTCTATCCTATCCTATCCTCTATCGTATCCTATACTCTATCCTATTAAATCCTATATCGTATCCTCTATCCTATCCTATCCTCTATCCTATTCTATCCTCTATCCTATCGTACCCTCAATCCTATCCTATCCTCTATGCTATCCTATCCTCCATCCTATCCTATTCTCTATCCTATCCTATCCTCTATCCTATCCTATCCTCTATCCTATCCTATCCTCTATCCTTTCCTATCCTCTATCCTATCCTATCCTCTATCATATCCTATCCTCTATCCTATCTTATCCTCTATCCTATTCTATCCTCTATCCTATCCAATCCTATATCCTATTCTCTATCCTATCCTATCCTCTATCCTATCCTATCCTCTATCCTATCATATCCTCTATCCTATCCTATCCTCTATCAAACCCTATCCACTATCCTATCGTACCCTCAATCCTATCCTATCCTCTACCCTATCCTATCCTCTATCCTATCCTATTCTCTATCCTATCCTATCCTCTATCCTATCCTATCCTCTATCCTATCCTATCCTCTATCCTATCCTATCCTCTATCCTATCCTATCCTCTAACATATCCGATCCGCTATCCTATCCTATCCTCTATCGTATCCTATCCTCTATGCTATACTATCCTCTATCCTATCCTATTCTCTATCCTATCCTATCCTCTACCCTATCCTATCCTCTATCCTATCCTATCCTCTATCCTATCCTATCCTCTATCCTATCCTATCCTCTATCCTATCCTATCCTCTATCCTATCCTATCCTCTAACATATCCTATCCGCTATCCTATCCTATTCTCTATCCTATCCTATCCTCAACCTATCCTATCCTCTATCCTATCCTATCCTCTATCCTATCCTATCCTCTATCCTATCCTATCCTCTATCCTATCCTATCCTCTATCCTATCCTATCCTCTATCCTATCCTATCCTCTATCCTATCCTATCCTCTATCCTATCCTATCCTCTAACATATCCGATCCGCTATCCTATCCTATCCTCTATCGTATCCTATCCTCTATGCTATACTATCCTCTATCCTATCCTATTCTCTATCCTATCCTATCCTCTACCCTATCCTATCCTCTATCCTATCCTATCCTCTATCCTATCCTATCCTCTATCCTATCCTATCCTCTATCCTATCCTATCCTCTATCCTATCCTATCCTCTAACATATCCTATCCGCTATCCTATCCTATTCTCTATCCTATCCTATCCTCAACCTATCCTATCCTCTATCCTATCCTATCCTCTATCCTATCCTATCCTCTATCCTATCCTATCCTCTAACATATCCTATCCGCTATCCTATCCTATTCTCTATCCTATCCTATCCTCAACCTATCCTATCCTCTATCCTATCCTATCCTCTATCGTATTCTATCCTCTATCCTATCCAATCCTATATCCTATACTCTATCCTATCCTATCCTCTATCCTATTCTATCCTCTATCCTATCCAATCCTATATCCTATTCTCTATCCTATCCTATCCTCTATCGTATCCTATCCTCTATCCTATCCTATCCTCTATCCTATCCTATCCTCTATCATATCCTATCCTCTATCCTATCCTATCCTCTATCCTATCCTATCAACTATCCTATCCAATCCTATATCCTATTCTCTATCCTATCCTATCCTCTATCGTATCCTATCCTCTATCCTATCCTATCCTCTATCCTATCCTATCCTCTATCCTATCCTATCCTCTGTCCTATCCTATCTTCTAACATATCCGATCCGCTATCCTATCCTATCCTCTATCGTATCCTATCCTCTATCCTATCCTATCCTCTATCATATCCTATCCTCTATCCTATCCTATCCTCTATCCTATCCTATCCGCTATCCTATCCAATCCTATATCCTATTCTCTATCCTATCCTATCCTCTATCCTATCCTATCCTCTATCGTATCCTATCCTCTATCCTATCCTATCCTCTATCCTATCCTATCCTCTATCATATCCCATCCTCTATCCTATCCTATCCTCTATCCTATCCTATCCGCTATCCTATCCAATCCTATATCCTATTCTCTATCCTATCCTATCCTCTATCGTATCCTATCCTCTATCCTTTCCTATCCTCTATCCTATCCTATCCTCTATCCTATCCTATCCTCTGTCCTATCCTATCCTCTATCCTATCCTATCCGCTATCCTATCCAATCCTATATCCTATTCTCTATCCTATCCTATCCTCTATCCTATCCTATCCTTTATCGTATCCTATCCTCTATCCTATTAAATCCTATATCGGATCCTCTATCCTATCCTATCCTCTATCGTATCCTATCCTCTATCGTATCCTATCCTCTATCCTATCCTATCCTCTATCCTATCCTATCCTCTAACATATCCGATCCACTATCCTATCGTACCCTCAATCCTATCCTATCCTCTACCCTATCCTATCCTCTATCCTATCCTATCCTCTATCCTATCCTATCCTCTATCGTATCCTATCCTCTATCCTATCCTATCCTCTATCCTATCCTATCCTCTATCATATCCCATCCTCTATCCTATCCTATCCTCTATCCTATCCTATCCGCTATCCTATCCAATCCTATATCCTATTCTCTATCCTATCCTATCCTCTATCGTATCCTATCCTCTATCCTTTCCTATCCTCTATCCTATCTTATCCTCTATCCTATTCTATCCTCTATCCTATCCAATCCTATATCCTATTCTCTATCCTATCCTATCCTCTTTCCTAACCTATCCTCTATCCTATCATATCCTCTATCCTATCCTATCCTCTATCCTACCCTATCCACTATCCTATCGTACCCTCAATCCTATCCTATCCTCTATCCTATCCTATCCTCTATCCTATCCTATTCTCTATCCTATCCTATCCTCTATCCTATCCTATCCTCTATCCTATCCTATCCTCTATCCTATCCTATCCTCTATCCTATCCTATCCTCTAACATATCCTATCCGCTATCCTATCCTATTCTCTATCCTATCCTATCCTCAACCTATCCTATCCTCTATCCTATCCTATCCTCTATCCTATTCTATCCTCTATCCTATCCAATCCTATATCCTATACTCTATCCTATCCTATCCTCTATCCTATTCTATCCTCTATCCTATCCAATCCTATATCCTATTCTCTATCCTATCCTATCCTCTATCGTATCCTATCCTCTATCCTATCCTATCCTCTATCCTATCCTATCCTCTATCATATCCTATCCTCTATCCTATCCTATCCTCTATCCTATCCTATCAACTATCCTATCCAATCCTATATCCTATTCTCTATCCTATCCTATCCTCTATCGTATCCTATCCTCTATCCTATCCTATCCTCTATCCTATCCTATCCTCTATCCTATCCTATCCTCTGTCCTATCCTATCTTCTAACATATCCGATCCGCTATCCTATCCTATCCTCTATCGTATCCTATCCTCTATCCTATCCTATCCTCTATCATATCCTATCCTCTATCCTATCCTATCCTCTATCCTATCCTATCCGCTATCCTATCCAATCCTATATCCTATTCTCTATCCTATCCTATCCTCTATCGTATCCTATCCTCTATCCTTTCCTATCCTCTATCCTATCCTATCCTCTATCCTATCCTATCCTCTGTCCTATCCTATCCTCTATCCTATCCTATCCGCTATCCTATCCAATCCTATATCCTATTCTCTATCCTATCCTATCCTCTATCCTATCCTATCCTTTATCGTATCCTATCCTCTATCCTATTAAATCCTATATCGGATCCTCTATCCTATCCTATCCTCTATCGTATCCTATCCTCTATCGTATCCTATCCTCTATCCTATCCTATCCTCTATCCTATCCTGTCCTCTATCCTATATTATCCTCTATCCTATCCTTTCCTCTATCGTATCCTATCCTCTATCCTATTAAATCCTATATCGGATCCTCTATCCTATCCTATCCTCTATCGTATCCTATCCTCTATCGTATCCTATCCTCTATCCTATCCTATCCTCTATCCTATCCTATCCTCTATCCTATATTATCCTCTATCCTATCCTTTCCTCTATCGTATCCTATCCTCTATCCTATTAAATCCTATATCGTATCCTCTATCCTATCCTATCCTCTATCCTATCCTATCCTCTATCCTATCCTATCCTCTATCCTATCCTATCCTCTATCCTATCCTATCCTCTATCCTATCCTATCCTCTATCATATCCTATCCTCTATCCTATCCTATCCTCTATCGTATCCTATACTCTATCCTATTAAATCCTATATCGTATCCTCTATCCTATCCTATCCTCTATCGTATCCTATCCTCTATCCTATCCTATTCTCTATCCTATCCTATCCTCTATCCTATCCTATCCTCTATCCTATCCTTATCCTCTATCGTATCCTATCCTCTATCCTATCCTATCCTCTATCCTATCCTATCCTCTATCCTATCCTATCCTTTATCCTATCCTATCCTCTATCCTATCCTATCCTCTATCCTATCCTCTATCCTCTATCGTACCCTATCCTCTATCCTATTAAATCCTATCCTCTATCCTATTAAATCCTATATCGTATCCTCTATCCTATCCTATCCTCTATCCTATCCTATCCTCTATCCTATATTATCCTCTATCCTATCCCATCCTCTATCCTATCCTATCCTCTATCCTATCCTATCCTCTATCCTATCCTATCCTCTATCCTATCCTATTCTCTATCCTATCCTATCCTCTATCGTATCCTATCCTCTATCCTATCCTATCCTCTATCCTATCCTATCCTCTATCCTATCCTATCCTCTATCATATCCTATCCTCTATCCTATCCTATCCTCTATCCTATCCTTATCCTCTATCGTATCCTATCCTCTATCCTATCCTATCCTCTATCCTATCCTATCCTCTATCCCATCCTATTCTCTATCCTATCCTATCCTCTATCCTATCCTATCCTGTATCCTATCCTATCCTCTATCCTATCCTATCCTCTATCCTATCCTATCCTGTATCATATCCTATCCTCTATCCTATCCTATCCTCTATCCTATTCTATCCTCTATCCTATCCAATCCTATATCCTATTCTCTATCCTATCCTATCCTCTATCGTATCCTATCCCCTATCCTATCCAATCCTCTATCCTATCCTATCCGCTATCCTATCCAATCCTATATCCTATTCTCTATCCTATCCTATCCTCTATCCTATCCTATCCTCTATCGTATCCTATCCTCTATCCTATTAAATCCTATATCGTATCCTCTATCCTATCCTATCCTCTATCCTATCCTATCCTCTATCCTATCCTATCCTCTATCCTATCCTATCCTCTATCCTATCCTATCCTCTATCCTATCCTATCCTCTATCATATCCTATCCTCTATCCTATCCTATCCTCTATCCTATCCTTATCCTCTATCGTATCCTATCCTCTATCCTATCCTATCCTCTATCCTATCCTATCCTCTATCCCATCCTATTCTCTATCCTATCCTATCCTCTATCCTATCCTATCCTGTATCCTATCCTATCCTCTATCCTATCCTATCCTCTATCCTATCCTATCCTCTATCCTATCCTATCCTCTATCCTATCCTCTATCCTATCCTATCCTCTATCCTATCCTCTATTCTCTATCCTATCCTATCCTCTATCGTATCCTATCCTCTATCCTATTAAATCCCATATCGTATCCTCTATCCTATCCTATCCTCTATCGTATCCTATCCTCTATCGTATCCTATCCTCTATCCTATCCTATTCTCTATCCTATCCTATCCTCTATCCTATCCTATCCTCTATCCTATCCTATCCTCTATCCCATCCTATCCTCTATCCTATCCTATCCTCAATCCTATCCTATCCTCTATCCTATCCTATCCTCTATCCTATCCTATCCTCTATCCTATCCTATCCTCTATCCTATCCTATCCTCTATCCTATCCTATCCTCTATCCTATCCTATCCTCTATCATATCCTATCCTCTATCCTATCCTATCCTCTATCCTATCCTTATCCTCTATCGTATCCTATCCTCTATCCTATCCTATCCTCTATCCTATCCTATCCTCTATCCCATCCTATTCTCTATCCTATCCTATCCTCTATCCTATCCTATCCTGTATCCTATCCTATCCTCTATCCTATCCTATCCTCTATCCTATCCTATCCTCTATCCTATCCTATCCTCTATCCTATCCTCTATCCTATCCTATCCTCTATCCTATCCTCTATTCTCTATCCTATCCTATCCTCTATCGTATCCTATCCTCTATCCTATTAAATCCCATATCGTATCCTCTATCCTATCCTATCCTCTATCGTATCCTATCCTCTATCGTACCCTATCCTCTATCCTATTAAATCCTATCCTCTATCCTATTAAATCCTATATCGTATCCTCTATCCTATCCTATCCTCTATCGTATCCTATCCTCTATCCTATCCTATCCTCTATCCTATCCTATCCTCTATCCTATCCTATCCTCTATCCTATCCTATTCTCTATCCTATCCTATCCTCTATCCTATCCTATCCTCTATCCTATCCTATCCTCTATCCCATCCTATCCTCTATCCTATCCTATCCTCAATCCTATCCTATCCTCTATCCTATCCTATCCTCTATCCTATCCTATCCTCTATCCTATCCTATCCTCTATCCTATCCTATCCTTTATCCTATCCTATCCTCTATCCTATCCTATCCTCTATCCTATCCTCTATCCTCTATCGTACCCTATCCTCTATCCTATTAAATCCTATCCTCTATCCTATTAAATCCTATATCGTATCCTCTATCCTATCCTATCCTCTATCGTATCCTATCCTCTATCCTATCCTATCCTCTATCCTATCCTATCCTCTATCCCATCCTATTCTCTATCCTATCCTATCCTCTATCCTATCCTATCCTGTATCCTATCCTATCCTCTATCCTATCCTATCCTCTATCCTATCCTATCCTGTATCATATCCTATCCTCTATCCTATCCTATCCTCTATCCTATTCTATCCTCTATCCTATCCAATCCTATATCCTATTCTCTATCCTATCCTATCCTCTATCGTATCCTATCCCCTATCCTATCCAATCCTCTATCCTATCCTATCCGCTATCCTATCCAATCCTATATCCTATTCTCTATCCTATCCTATCCTCTATCCTATCCTATCCTCTATCGTATCCTATCCTCTATCCTATTAAATCCTATATCGTATCCTCTATCCTATCCTATCCTCTATCCTATCCTATCCTCTATCCTATCCTATCCTCTATCCTATCCTATCCTCTATCCTATCCTATCCTCTATCCTATCCTATCCTCTATCATATCCTATCCTCTATCCTATCCTATCCTCTATCCTATCCTTATCCTCTATCGTATCCTATCCTCTATCCTATCCTATCCTCTATCCTATCCTATCCTCTATCCCATCCTATTCTCTATCCTATCCTATCCTCTATCCTATCCTATCCTGTATCCTATCCTATCCTCTATCCTATCCTATCCTCTATCCTATCCTATCCTCTATCCTATCCTATCCTCTATCCTATCCTCTATCCTATCCTATCCTCTATCCTATCCTCTATTCTCTATCCTATCCTATCCTCTATCGTATCCTATCCTCTATCCTATTAAATCCCATATCGTATCCTCTATCCTATCCTATCCTCTATCGTATCCTATCCTCTATCGTATCCTATCCTCTATCCTATCCTATTCTCTATCCTATCCTATCCTCTATCCTATCCTATCCTCTATCCTATCCTATCCTCTATCCCATCCTATCCTCTATCCTATCCTATCCTCAATCCTATCCTATCCTCTATCCTATCCTATCCTCTATCCTATCCTATCCTCTATCCTATCCTATCCTCTATCCTATCCTATCCTTTATCCTATCCTATCCTCTATCCTATCCTATCCTCTATCCTATCCTCTATCCTCTATCGTACCCTATCCTCTATCCTATTAAATCCTATCCTCTATCCTATTAAATCCTATATCGTATCCTCTATCCTATCCTATCCTCTATCGTATCCTATCCTCTATCCTATCCTATCCTCTATCCTATCCTATCCTCTATCCTATCCTATCCTCTATCCTATCCTATCCTCTTTCCTAACCTATCCTCTATCCTATCATATCCTCTATCCTATCCTATCCTCTATCCTACGCTATCCACTATCCTATCGTACCCTCAATCCTATCCTATCCTCTATCCTATCCTATCCTCTATCCTATCCTATTCTCTATCCTATCCTATCCTCTATCCTATCCTATCCTCTATCCTATCCTATCCTCTATCCTATCCTATCCTCTATCCTATCCTATCCTCTATCCTATTCTATCCTCTATCCTATGCAATCCTATATCCTATTCTCTATCCTATCCTATCCTCTATCGTATCCTATCCTCTATCCTATCCTATCCTCTATCCTATCCTATCCTCTATCATATCCTATCCTCTATCCTATCCTATCCTCTATCCTATCCTATCAACTATCCTATCCAATCCTATATCCTATTCTCTATCCTATCCTATCCTCTATCGTATCCTATCCTCTATCCTATCCTATCCTCTATCCTATCCTATCCTCTATCCTATCCTATCCTCTGTCCTATCCTATCTTCTAACATATCCGATCCGCTATCCTATCCTATCCTCTATCGTATCCTATCCTCTATCCTATCCTTTCCTCTATCATATCCTATCCTCTATCCTATCCTATCCTCTATCCTATCCTATCCGCTATCCTATCCAATCCTATATCCTATTCTCTATCCTATCCTATCCTCTATCCTATCCTATCCTCTATCGTATCCTATCCTCTATCCTATCCTATCCTCTATCCTATTCTCTATCCTATCCTATCCTCTATCGTATCCTATCCTCTATCCTTTCCTATCCTCTATCCTATCCTATCCTCTATCCTATCCTATCCTCTGTCCTATCCTATCCTCTATCCTATCCTATCCGCTATCCTATCCAATCCTATATCCTATTCTCTATCCTATCCTATCCTCTATCCTATCCTATCCTTTATCGTATCCTATCCTCTATCCTATTAAATCCTATATCGGATCCTCTATCCTATCCTATCCTCTATCGTATCCTATCCTCTATCGTATCCTATCCTCTATCCTATCCTATCCTCTATCCTATCCTATCTTCTATCCTATATTATCCTCTATCCTATCCTTTCCTCTATCCTATCCTATCCTCTATCGTATCCTATCCTCTATCCTATTAAATCCTATATCCTATCCTCTATCGTATCCTATCCTCTATCGTATCCTATCCTCTATCCTATCCTATCCTCTATCCTATCCTATCCTCTATCCTATCCTATCCTCTATCCTATCCTATCCTCTATCCTATCCTATCCTCTATCATATCCTATCCTCTATCCTATCCTATCCTCTATCGTATCCTATACTCTATCCTATTAAATCCTATATCGTATCCTCTATCCTATCCTATCCTCTATCGTATCCTATCCTCTATCCTATCCTATTCTCTATCCTATCCTATCCTCTATCCTATCCTATCCTCTATCCTATCCTTATCCTCTATCGTATCCTATCCTCTATCCTATCCTATCCTCTATCCTATCCTATCCTCTATCCTATCCTATCCTTTATCCTATCCTATCCTCTATCCTATCCTATCCTCTATCCTATCCTCTATCCTCTTTCGTACCCTATCCTCTATCCTATTAAATCCTATCCTCTATCCTATTAAATCCTATATCGTATCCTCTATCCTATCCTATCCTCTATCCTATCCTATCCTCTATCCTATCCTATCCTCTATCATATCCTATCCTCTATCCTATCCTATCCTCTATCCTATCCTTATCCTCTATCGTATCCTATCCTCTATCCTATCCTATCCTCTATCCTATCCTATCCTCTATCCCATCCTATTCTCTATCCTATCCTATCCTCTATCCTATCCTATCCTGTATCCTATCCTATCCTCTATCCTATCCTATCCTCTATCCTATCCTATCCTGTATCATATCCTATCCTCTATCCTATCCTATCCTCTATCCTATTCTATCCTCTATCCTATCCAATCCTATATCCTATTCTCTATCCTATCCTATCCTCTATCGTATCCTATCCCCTATCCTATCCAATCCTCTATCCTATCCTATCCGCTATCCTATCCAATCCTATATCCTATTCTCTATCCTATCCTATCCTCTATCCTATCCTATCCTCTATCGTATCCTATCCTCTATCGTATCCTATCCTCTATCCTATTAAATCCTATATCGTATCCTCTATCCTATCCTATCCTCTATCCTATCCTATCCTCTATCCTATCCTATCCTCTATCCTATCCTATCCTCTATCCTATCCTATCCTCTATCCTATCCTATCCTCTATCATATCCTATCCTCTATCCTATCCTATCCTCTATCCTATCCTTATCCTCTATCGTATCCTATCCTCTATCCTATCCTATCCTCTATCCTATCCTATCCTCTATCCCATCCTATTCTCTATCCTATCCTATCCTCTGTCCTATCCTATCCTGTATCCTATCCTATCCTCTATCCTATCCTATCCTCTATCCTATCCTATCCTCTATCCTATTCTATCCTCTATCCTATCCTCTATCCTATCCTATCCTCTATCGTATCCTATCCTCTATCGTATCCTATCCTCTATCCTATCCTATTCTCTATCCTATCCTATCCTCTATCCTATCCTATCCTCTATCCTATCCTATCCTCTATCCCATCCTATCCTCTATCCTATCCTATCCTCAATCCTATCCTATCCTCTATCCTATCCTATCCTCTATCCTATCCTATCCTCTATCCTATCCTATCCTCTATCCTATCCTATCCTTTATCCTATCCTATCCTCTATCCTATCCTATCCTCTATCCTATCCTCTATCCTCTATCGTACCCTATCCTCTATCCTATTAAATCCTATCCTCTATCCTATTAAATCCTATATCGTATCCTCTATCCTATCCTATCCTCTATCGTATCCTATCCTCTATCCTATCCTATCCTCTATCCTATCCTATCCTCTATCCTATCCTATCCTCTATCCTATCCTATCCTCTATCCTATCCTATCCTCTATCCTATCCTCTATCCTATCCTATCCTCTATCGTATCCTATCCTCTATCCTATTAAATCCCATATCGTATCCTCTATCCTATCCTATCCTCTATCGTATCCTATCCTCTATCGTATCCTATCCTCTATCCTATCCTATTCTCTATCCTATCCTATCCTCTATCCTATCCTATCCTCTATCCTATCCTATCCTCTATCCCATCCTATCCTCTATCCTATCCTATCCTCAATCCTATCCTATCCTCTATCCTATCCTATCCTCTATCGTATCCTATACTCTATCCTATTAAATCCTATATCGTATCCTCTATCCTATCCTATCCTCTATCCTATCCTATCCTCTATCCTATCCTATCCTATCCTCTATCCTATCCTATCCTCTATCCTATCCTTATCCTCTATCGTATCCTATCCTCTATCCTATCCTATCCTCTATCCTATCCTATCCTCTATCCTATCCTCTATCCTATCCTATCCTTTATCCTATCCTATCCTCTATCCTATCCTATCCTCTATCCTATCCTCTATCCTCTATCGTACCCTATCCTCTATCCTATTAAATCCTATCCTCTATCCTATTAAATCCTATATCGTATCCTCTATCCTATCCTATCCTCTATCCTATCCTATCCTCTATCCTATATTATCCTCTATCCTATCCCATCCTCTATCCTATCCTATCCTCTATCCTATCCTATTCTCTATCCTATCCTATCCTCTATCGTATCCTATCCTCTATCCTATCCTATCCTCTATCCTATCCTATCCTCTATCCTATCCTATCCTCTATCATATCCTATCCTCTATCCTATCCTATCCTCTATCATATCCTATCCACTATCCTATCCTATCCTCTATCATATCCTATCCTCTATCGTATCCTATCCCCTATCCTATCCAATCCTCTATCCTATCCTATCCTCTATCCTATCCTATCCTCTATCCTATCCTATCCTCTATCCTATCCTATCCTCTATCCTATGCTATCCTCTATCCTATCCTATCCTCTATCCTATCCTATCCTCAATCCTATCCTATCCTCTATCCTATCCTATCCTCTATCATATCCTATCCTCTATCGTATCCTATCCTCTATCGTATCCTATACTCTATCCTATTAAATCCTATATCGTATCCTCTATCCTATCCTATCCTCTATCGTATCCTATCCTCTATCCTATCCTATTCTCTATCCTATCCTATCCTCTATCCTATCCTATCCTCTATCCTATCCTTATCCTCTATCGTATCCTATCCTCTATCCTATCCTATCCTCTATCCTATCCTATCCTCTATCCTATCCTCTATCCTATCCTATCCTTTATCCTATCCTATCCTCTATCCTATCCTATCCTCTATCCTATCCTCTATCCTCTATCGTACCCTATCCTCTATCCTATTAAATCCTATCCTCTATCCTATTAAATCCTACATCGTATCCTCTATCCTATCCTATCCTCTATCCTATCCTATCCTCTATCCTATATTATCCTCTATCCTATCCCATCCTCTATCCTATCCTATCCTCTATCCTATCCTATCCTCTATCCTATCCTATCCTCTATCCTATCCTATTCTCTATCCTATCCTATCCTCTATCGTATCCTATCCTCTATCCTATCCTATCCTCTATCCTATCCTATCCTCTATCCTATCCTATCCTCTATCATATCCTATCCTCTATCCTATCCTATCCTCTATCCTATCCTTATCCTCTATCGTATCCTATCCTCTATCCTATCCTATCCTCTATCCTATCCTATCCTCTATCCCATCCTATTCTCTATCCTATCCTATCCTCTATCCTATCCTATCCTGTATCCTATCCTATCCTCTATCCTATCCTATCCTCTATCCTATCCTATCCTGTATCATATCCTATCCTCTATCCTATCCTATCCTCTATCCTATTCTATCCTCTATCCTATCCAATCCTATATCCTATTCTCTATCCTATCCTATCCTCTATCGTATCCTATCCCCTATCCTATCCAATCCTCTATCCTATCCTATCCGCTATCCTATCCAATCCTATATCCTATTCTCTATCCTATCCTATCCTCTATCCTATCCTATCCTCTATCGTATCCTATCCTCTATCCGATTAAATCCTATATCGTATCCTCTATCCTATCCTATCCTCTATCCTATCCTATCCTCTATCCTATCCTATCCTCTATCCTATCCTATCCTCTATCCTATCCTATCCTCTATCCTATCCTATCCTCTATCCTATCCTATCCTCTATCCTATCCTATCCTCTATCCTATCCTATCCTCTATCCTATCCTATCCTCTATCCTATCCCATCCTCTATCCTATCCTATCCTCTATCCTATCCTATCCTCTATCCTATCCTATCCTCTATCCCATCCTATTCTCTATCCTATCCTATCCTCTATCCTATCCTATCCTCTATCATATCCTATCCTCTATCCTATCCTATCCTGTATCCTATCCTATCCTGTATCCTATCCTATCCTCTATCCTATCCTATCCTATATCCTATCCTATCCTGTATCATATCCTATCCTCTATCCTATCCTATCCTCTATCCTATCCTATCCTCTATCCCATCCTATTCTCTATCCTATCCTATCCTCTATCCTATCC
This sequence comes from Halictus rubicundus, assembly GCF_050948215.1. Classification (NCBI taxonomy): domain Eukaryota; kingdom Metazoa; phylum Arthropoda; class Insecta; order Hymenoptera; family Halictidae; genus Halictus; species Halictus rubicundus. The sequence continues at coordinate 1,083,249 of NW_027488581.1, read as the reverse complement.
TATCCTCTATCATATCCTATCCTCTATCCTATCCTATCCTGTATCCTATCCTATCCTCTATCCTATCCTATCCTATATCCTATCCTATCCTGTATCATATCCTATCCTCTATCCTATCCTATCCTCTATCCTATTCTATCCTCTATCCTATCCAATCCTATATCCTATTCTCTATCCTATCCTATCCTCTATCGTATCCTATCCCCTATCCTATCCAATCCTTTATCCTATCCTATCCGCTATCCTATCCAATCCTATATCCTATTCTCTATCCTATCCTATCCTCTATCCTATCCTATCCTTTATCGTATCCTATCCTCTATCCTATTAAATCCTATATCGGATCCTCTATCCTATCCTATCCTCTATCGTATCCTATTCTCTATCCTATCCTATCCTCTATCCTATCGTATCCTCTATCCTATCCTATCCTCTATCCTATCCTCTATCCTATCCTATCCTCTATCGTATCCTATCCTCTATCGTATCCTATCCTCTATCCTATCCTATTCTCTATCCTATCCTATCCTCTATCCTATCCTATCCTCTATCCTATCCTATCCTCTATCCCATCCTATCCTCTATCCTATCCTATCCTCAATCCTATCCTATCCTCTATCCTATCCTATCCTCTATCCTATCCTATCCTCTATCCTATCCTATCCTCTATCCTATCCTATCCTTTATCCTATCCTATCCTCTATCCTATCCTATCCTCTATCCTATCCTCTATCCTCTATCGTACCCTATCCTCTATCCTATTAAATCCTATCCTCTATCCTATTAAATCCTATATCGTATCCTCTATCCTATCCTATCCTCTATCGTATCCTATCCTCTATCCTATCCTATCCTCTATCCTATCCTATCCTCTATCCTATCCTATCCTCTATCCTATCCTATCCTCTATCCTATCCTATCCTCTATCCTATCCTCTATCCTATCCTATCCTCTATCGTATCCTATCCTCTATCCTATTAAATCCCATATCGTATCCTCTATCCTATCCTATCCTCTATCGTATCCTATCCTCTATCGTATCCTATCCTCTATCCTATCCTATTCTCTATCCTATCCTATCCTCTATCCTATCCTATCCTCTATCCTATCCTATCCTCTATCCCATCCTATCCTCTATCCTATCCTATCCTCAATCCTATCCTATCCTCTATCCTATCCTATCCTCTATCGTATCCTATACTCTATCCTATTAAATCCTATATCGTATCCTCTATCCTATCCTATCCTCTATCCTATCCTATCCTCTATCCTATCCTATCCTATCCTCTATCCTATCCTATCCTCTATCCTATCCTTATCCTCTATCGTATCCTATCCTCTATCCTATCCTATCCTCTATCCTATCCTATCCTCTATCCTATCCTCTATCCTATCCTATCCTTTATCCTATCCTATCCTCTATCCTATCCTATCCTCTATCCTATCCTCTATCCTCTATCGTACCCTATCCTCTATCCTATTAAATCCTATCCTCTATCCTATTAAATCCTATATCGTATCCTCTATCCTATCCTATCCTCTATCCTATCCTATCCTCTATCCTATATTATCCTCTATCCTATCCCATCCTCTATCCTATCCTATCCTCTATCCTATCCTATCCTCTATCCTATCCTATCCTCTATCCTATCCTATTCTCTATCCTATCCTATCCTCTATCGTATCCTATCCTCTATCCTATCCTATCCTCTATCCTATCCTATCCTCTATCCTATCCTATCCTCTATCATATCCTATCCTCTATCCTATCCTATCCTCTATCATATCCTATCCACTATCCTATCCTATCCTCTATCATATCCTATCCTCTATCGTATCCTATCCCCTATCCTATCCAATCCTCTATCCTATCCTATCCTCTATCCTATCCTATCCTCTATCCTATCCTATCCTCTATCCTATCCTATCCTCTATCCTATGCTATCCTCTATCCTATCCTATCCTCTATCCTATCCTATCCTCAATCCTATCCTATCCTCTATCCTATCCTATCCTCTATCATATCCTATCCTCTATCGTATCCTATCCTCTATCGTATCCTATACTCTATCCTATTAAATCCTATATCGTATCCTCTATCCTATCCTATCCTCTATCGTATCCTATCCTCTATCCTATCCTATTCTCTATCCTATCCTATCCTCTATCCTATCCTATCCTCTATCCTATCCTTATCCTCTATCGTATCCTATCCTCTATCCTATCCTATCCTCTATCCTATCCTATCCTCTATCCTATCCTCTATCCTATCCTATCCTTTATCCTATCCTATCCTCTATCCTATCCTATCCTCTATCCTATCCTCTATCCTCTATCGTACCCTATCCTCTATCCTATTAAATCCTATCCTCTATCCTATTAAATCCTACATCGTATCCTCTATCCTATCCTATCCTCTATCCTATCCTATCCTCTATCCTATATTATCCTCTATCCTATCCCATCCTCTATCCTATCCTATCCTCTATCCTATCCTATCCTCTATCCTATCCTATCCTCTATCCTATCCTATTCTCTATCCTATCCTATCCTCTATCGTATCCTATCCTCTATCCTATCCTATCCTCTATCCTATCCTATCCTCTATCCTATCCTATCCTCTATCATATCCTATCCTCTATCCTATCCTATCCTCTATCCTATCCTTATCCTCTATCGTATCCTATCCTCTATCCTATCCTATCCTCTATCCTATCCTATCCTCTATCCCATCCTATTCTCTATCCTATCCTATCCTCTATCCTATCCTATCCTGTATCCTATCCTATCCTCTATCCTATCCTATCCTCTATCCTATCCTATCCTGTATCATATCCTATCCTCTATCCTATCCTATCCTCTATCCTATTCTATCCTCTATCCTATCCAATCCTATATCCTATTCTCTATCCTATCCTATCCTCTATCGTATCCTATCCCCTATCCTATCCAATCCTCTATCCTATCCTATCCGCTATCCTATCCAATCCTATATCCTATTCTCTATCCTATCCTATCCTCTATCCTATCCTATCCTCTATCGTATCCTATCCTCTATCCGATTAAATCCTATATCGTATCCTCTATCCTATCCTATCCTCTATCCTATCCTATCCTCTATCCTATCCTATCCTCTATCCTATCCTATCCTCTATCCTATCCTATCCTCTATCCTATCCTATCCTCTATCCTATCCTATCCTCTATCCTATCCTATCCTCTATCCTATCCTATCCTCTATCCTATCCTATCCTCTATCCTATCCCATCCTCTATCCTATCCTATCCTCTATCCTATCCTATCCTCTATCCTATCCTATCCTCTATCCCATCCTATTCTCTATCCTATCCTATCCTCTATCCTATCCTATCCTCTATCATATCCTATCCTCTATCCTATCCTATCCTGTATCCTATCCTATCCTGTATCCTATCCTATCCTCTATCCTATCCTATCCTATATCCTATCCTATCCTGTATCATATCCTATCCTCTATCCTATCCTATCCTCTATCCTATCCTATCCTCTATCCCATCCTATTCTCTATCCTATCCTATCCTCTATCCTATCCTATCCTCTATCATATCCTATCCTCTATCCTATCCTATCCTGTATCCTATCCTATCCTCTATCCTATCCTATCCTATATCCTATCCTATCCTGTATCATATCCTATCCTCTATCCTATCCTATCCTCTATCCTATTCTATCCTCTATCCTATCCAATCCTATATCCTATTCTCTATCCTATCCTATCCTCTATCGTATCCTATCCCCTATCCTATCCAATCCTTTATCCTATCCTATCCGCTATCCTATCCAATCCTATATCCTATTCTCTATCCTATCCTATCCTCTATCCTATCCTATCCTTTATCGTATCCTATCCTCTATCCTATTAAATCCTATATCGGATCCTCTATCCTATCCTATCCTCTATCGTATCCTATTCTCTATCCTATCCTATCCTCTATCCTATCGTATCCTCTATCCTATCCTATCCTCTATCCTATATTATCCTCTATCCTATCCCATCCTCTATCCTATCCTATTCTCTATCCTATCCTATCCTCTATCCTATCCTATCCTCTATCGTATCCTATCCTCTATCCTATTAAATCCTATATCGTATCCTCTATCCTATCCTATCCTCTGTCGTATCCTATCCTCTATCCTATCCTATCCTCTATCCTATCCTATCCTCTATCCTATCCTATCCTCTATCCTATCCTATCCTCTATCCTATCCTCTATCCTATCCTCTATCCTATCCTCTATCGTATCCTATCCTCTATCCTATCCTATCCTCTATCCTATCCTATCCTCTATCCTATCCTATCCTCTATCATATCCTATCCTCTATCCTATCCTATCCTCTATCCTATCCTTATCCTCTATCGTATCCTATCCTCTATCCTATCCTATCCTCTATCCTATCCTATCCTCTATCCCATCCTATTCTCTATCCTATCCTATCCTCTATCCTATGCTATCCTGTATCCTATCCTATCCTCTATCCTATCCTATCCTCTATCCTATCCTATCCTCTATCCTATCCTATCCTCTATCCTATCCTATCCTCTATCCTATCCTCTATCCTATCCTATCCTCTATCCTATCCTCTATCCTCTATCCTATCCTATCCTCTATCGTATCCTATCCTCTATCCTATTAAATCCCATATCGTATCCTCTATCCTATCCTATCCTCTATCGTATCCTATCCTCTATCGTATCCTATCCTCTATCCTATCCTATTCTCTATCCTATCCTATCCTCTATCCTATCCTATCCTCTATCCTATCCTATCCTCTATCCCATCCTATCCTCTATCCTATCCTATCCTCAATCCTATCCTATCCTCTATCCTATCCTATCCTCTATCCTATCCTATCCTCTATCCTATCCTATGCTCTATCCTATCCTATCCTCTATCCTATCCTATTCTCTATCCTATCCTATCCTCTATCCTATTCTATCCTCTATCATATCCAATCCTATATCCTATTCTCTATCCTATCCTATCCTCTATCGTATCCTATCCTCTATCGTATCCTATCCTCTATCCTATCCTATCCTCTATCATATCCTATCCTCTATCCTATCCTATCCTCTATCCTATCCTATCCGCTATCCTATCCAATCCTATATCCTATTCTCTATCCTATCCTATCCTCTACCCTATCCTATCCTCTATCCTATCCTATTCTCTATCCTATCCTATCCTCTATCCTATCCTATCCTCTATCCTATCCTATCCTCTATCCTATCCTATCCTCTATCCTATCCTATCCTCTATCCTATCCTATCCTCTATCCTATCCTATCCTATCCTGTATCCTATCCTATCCTCTGTCATATCCTATCCTCTATCCTATCCTATCCTCTATCCTATCCTATCCGCTATCCTATCCAATCCTATATCCTATTCTCTATCCTATCCTATCCTCTATCCTATTCTATCCTCTATCCTATCCAATCCTATATCCTATCCTCTATCCTATCCTATCCGCTATCCTATCCTATCCTATATCCTATCCTCTATCCTATCCTATCCTCTAACATATCCTATCCGCTATCCTATCCTATCCTTTATCCTATTCTATCCTCTATCCTATCCTATTCTCTATCGTATCCTATCCTCTATCCTATCCAATCCTATATCGTATCCTCTATCCTATCCTATCCTCTATCCTATCCTATCCACTATCCTATCCTATCCTCTATCCTATCCTATCCTCTATCCTATCCTATCGTTTATCCTATCCTATCCTCTATCCTATCCTATCCTCTATCACATCCTATCCGCTATCCTATCCTATCCTCTAACCTATCCTATCCTCTATCCTATCCTATCCTCTATCCTATCCTATCCTCTATCCTATCCTATCCACTATCATATCCTATCCTCTATCCTATCCTATCCTCTATCCTATCCTATCCTCTATCCTATCCTATCCTCTATCCTATCCTATCCTCTATCCTATCCTATCCTCTATCCTATCCTATCCTCTATCCTATCCTATCCTCTATCCTATCCTAACCTCTATCCTATCCTATCCTCTATCCTGTTCTATCCTCTATCCTATCCAATCCTATATCCTATTCTCTATCCTATCCAATCCTATATCCTATTCTCCATCCTATCCTATCCTCTATCCTATCCTATCCTCTATCATATCCTATCCTCTATCCTATCCTATCCTCTATCCTATCCTATCCGCTATCCTATCCAATCCTATATCCTATTCTCTATCCTATCCTATCCTATCCTATCCTATATCCTATCCTATCCTCTATCATATCCTATCCGCTATCCTATCCTATCCTCTAACCTATCCTATCCTCTATCCTATCCTATCCTCTATCCTATCCTATCCTCTATCCTATCCTATCCACTATCCTATCCTATCATCTATCCTATCCTATCCTCTATCCTATCCTATCCTCTATCCTATCCTATCCTCTATCCTATCCTATCCTCTATCCTATCCTATTCTCTATCCTATCCTATCCCCTATCCTATCCTATCCTCTATCCTATCCTATCCTCTATCCTATCGAATCGTTTATCCTATCCTATCCTCTATCCTATCCTATCCTCTAACATATCCTATCCGCTATCCTATCCTATCCTTTATCCTATTCTATCCTCTATCCTATCCAATCCTATATCCTATTCTCTGTCCTATCCTATTCTCTATCGTATCCTATCCTCTATCCTATCCAATCCTATATCGTATCCTCTATCCTATCCTATCATCTATCCTATCCTATCCTCTATCCTATCCTATCCACTATCCTATCATATCCTCTATCCTATCCTATCCTCTATCGTATCCTATCCTCTATCCTATCCTATCCACTATCCTATCCTATCCTCTATCCTATCCTATCCGCTATCCTATCTTCTTCTCTATCCTATCCTATCCTCTATCCTATCATATCCTCTATCCTATCCTATCCTCTATCCTATCCTATCCTCTATCCTATCCAATCCTATATCCTATTCTCTATCCTATCCAATCCTATATCATATTCTCCATCCTATCCTATCCTCTATCCTATCCTATCCTCTATCCTATCCTATCCTCTATCCTATTCTATCCTCTATCCTATCCAATCCTATATCCTATTCTCTATCCTATCCAATCCTATATCATATTCTCCATCCTATCCTATCCTCTATCCTATCCTATCCTCTATCCTATCCTATCCTCTATCCTATCCTACCCTCTATCATATCCTAACCTCTATCCTATCCTATCCTCTATCCTATCCTATCCTCTATCCTATCCTATCCTCTATCCTATCGAATCGTTTATCCTATCCTATCCTCTATCCTATCCTATCCTCTAACATATCCTATCCGCTATCCTCTCCTATCCTATATCCTATTCTATCCTCTATCCTATCCAATTCTATATCCTATTCTCTATCCTATCCTATTCTCTATCGTATTGTATCCTCTATCCTATCCAATCCTATATCCTATCCTCTATCCTATCCTATGCTCTATCCTATCCTATCCTCTATCCTATCCTATTCTCTATCCTATCCTATCCTCTATCCTATTCTATTCTCTATCATATCCAATCCTATATCCTATTCTCTATCCTATCCTATTCTCTATCGGATCCTATCCTCTATCCTATCCAATCCTATATCGTATCCTCTATCCTATCCTATCCTCTATCCTATCCTATCCGCTATCCTATCCAATCCTATATCCTATTCTCTATCCTATCCTATCCTCTATCCTATCCTATCCTCTATCCTATCCTATCCTCTATCCTATCCTATTCTCTATCCTATCCTATCCTCTATCCTATCCTATCCTCTATCCTATCCTATCCGCTATCCTATCCAATCCTATATCCTATTCTCTATCCTATCCTATCCTCTACCCTATCCTATCCTCTATCCTATCCTATTCTCTATCCTATCCTATCCTGTATCATATCCTATCCTCTATGCTATCCTATCATCTATCCTATCCTCTATTCTATCCAATCCTATATCCTGTCCTCTATCATATCCTATCCTCTATCCTATCCTATCCTCTATCCTATCCTATCCTCTATCCTATCCTATCCTATCCTCTATCCTATCCTCTATCCTATCCTATCCTCTATCATATCCTATCCTCTATCCTATCCTATCCTATCCGCTATCCTATCCAATCCTATATCCTATTCTCTATCCTATCTTATCCTCTATCCTATCCTATCCGCTATCCTATCCAATCCTATATCCTATTCTCTATCCTATCCTATCCTCTATCCTATCCCATCCTCTAACATATCCTGTCCGCTATCCTATCCTATCCTTTATCCTATTCTATCCTCTATCCTATCCAATCCTATATCCTATTCTCGATCCTATCCTATTCTCCATCGTATCCTGTCCTCTATCCTATCCAATCCTATATCGTATCCTCTATCCTATCCTATCCTCTATCCTATCCAATCCTATATCCTATTCTCTATCCTACCCTATTCTCTATCGTATCCTATCCTCTATCCTATCCAATCCTATATCGTATCCTCTATCCTATCCTATCCTCTATCCTATCCTATCCACTATCCTATCCTATCCTCTATCCTATCCTATCCTCTATACTATCCTATCCTCTATCCTAGCCTATCGTTTATCCTATCCTATCCTCTATCCTATCCTATCCTCTATCATATCCTATCCGCTATCCTATCCTATCCTCTATCCTATCCTATCCTCTAGCCTATTCTATCCTCTATCCTATCCAATCCTATATCCTATTCTCTATCCTATCCAATCCTATATCCTATTCTCCATCCTATCCTATCCTCTATCCTATCCTATCCTCTATCCTATCCTATCCCATCCTCCATCCTATCCTATCCTCTATCCTATCCTATCCTCTATCCTATCCTATTCTCTATCCTATCCTATCCTCTATCCTATCCTATCCTCTATCATATCCTATCCTCTATCCTATCCTATCCTCTATCCTATCCTATCCTCTATCATATCCTATCCTCTATCCTATCCTATCCTCTATACTATTCTATCATCTATCCTATCCAATCCTATATCCTATCCAATCCCATATCCTATTCTCTATCCTATCCTATCCTCTATCGTATCCTATCCTATCCTCTATCCTATCCTATCCTCTATCATATCCTATCCTCTATCCTATCCAATCCTCTATCCTATTCTATCCGCTATCCTATCCAATCCTATATCCTATTCTCTATCCTATCCTATCCTCTATCCTATCCTATTCTCTATCCTATCCTATCCTCTATCCTATTCTATCCTCTATCCTATCCTATCCTCTATCCTATCCTATCCTCTATCATATCGTATCCTCTATCCTATCCTATCCTCTATCCTATCCTATCCGCTATCCTATCCAATCCTATATCCTATTCTCTATCCTATCCTACCCTCTATCATATCCTAACCTCTATCCTATCCTATCCTCTATCCTATCCTATCCTCTATCCTATCCTATCCTCTATCCTATCGAATCGTTTATCCTATCCTATCCTCTATCCTATCCTATCCTCTAACATATCCTATCCGCTATCCTCTCCTATCCTATATCCTATTCTATCCTCTATCCTATCCAATTCTATATCCTATTCTCTATCCTATCCTATTCTCTATCGTATTGTATCCTCTATCCTATCCAATCCTATATCCTATCCTCTATCCTATCCTATGCTCTATCCTATCCTATCCTCTATCCTATCCTATTCTCTATCCTATCCTATCCTCTATCCTATTCTATTCTCTATCATATCCAATCCTATATCCTATTCTCTATCCTATCCTATTCTCTATCGGATCCTATCCTCTATCCTATCCAATCCTATATCGTATCCTCTATCCTATCCTATCCTCTATCCTATCCTATCCGCTATCCTATCCAATCCTATATCCTATTCTCTATCCTATCCTATCCTCTATCCTATCGTATCCTCTATCCTATCCTCTATCCTATCCTATCCTCTATCATATCCTATCCTCTATCCTATCCTATCCTATCCGCTATCCTATCCAATCCTATATCCTATTCTCTATCCTATCTTATCCTCTATCCTATCCTATCCGCTATCCTATCCAATCCTATATCCTATTCTCTATCCTATCCTATCCTCTATCCTATCCCATCCTCTAACATATCCTGTCCGCTATCCTATCCTATCCTTTATCCTATTCTATCCTCTATCCTATCCAATCCTATATCCTATTCTCTATCCTATCCTATTCTCTATCGTATCCTATCCTCTATCCTATCCAATCCTATATCGTATCCTCTATCCTATCCTATCCTATATCCTATCCAATCCTATATCCTATTCTCTATCCTACCCTATTCTCTATCGTATCCTATCCTCTATCCTATCCAATCCTATATCGTATCCTCTATCCTATCCTATCCTCTATCCTATCCTATCCACTATCCTATCCTATCCTCTATCCTATCCTATCCTCTATACTATCCTATCCTCTATCCTAGCCTATCGTTTATCCTATCCTATCCTCTATCCTATCCTATCCTCTATCATATCCTATCCGCTATCCTATCCTATCCTCTATCCTATCCTATCCTCTAGCCTATTCTATCCTCTATCCTATCCAATCCTATATCCTATTCTCTATCCTATCCAATCCTATATCCTATTCTCCATCCTATTCTATCCTCTATCCTATCCTATCCTCTATCCTATCCTATCCCATCCTCTATCCTATCCTATCCTCTATCCTATCCTATCCTCTATCCTATCCTATTCTCTATCCTATCCTATCCTCTATCCTATCCTATCCTCTATCATATCCTATCCTCTATCCTATCCTATCCTCTATCCTATCCTATCCTCTATCATATCCTATCCTCTATCCTATCCTATCCTCTATACTATTCTATCATCTATCCTATCCAATCCTATATCCTATCCAATCCCATATCCTATTCTCTATCCTATCCTATCCACTATCGTATCCTATCCTATCCTCTATCCTATCCTATCCTCTATCATATCCTATCCTCTATCCTATCCAATCCTCTATCCTATTCTATCCGCTATCCTATCCAATCCTATATCCTATTCTCTATCCTATCCTATCCTCTATCCTATCCTATTCTCTATCCTATCCTATCCTCTATCCTATTCTATCCTCTATCCTATCCTATCCTCTATCCTATCCTATCCTCTATCATATCGTATCCTCTATCCTATCCTATCCTCTATCCTATCCTATCCGCTATCCTATCCAATCCTATATCCTATTCTCTATCCTATCCTATCCTCTACCCTATCCTATCCTCTATCCTATCCTATTCTCTATCCTATCCTATCCTGTATCATATCCTATCCTCTATGCTATCCTATCATCTATCTTATCCTCTATTCTATCCAATCCTATATCCTGTCCTCTATCATATCCTATCCTCTATCCTATCCTATCCTCTATCCTATCCTATCCTCTATCCTATCCTATCCTATCCTCTATCCTATCCTCTATCCTATCCTATCCTCTATCATATCCTATCCTCTATCCTATCCTATCCTATCCGCTATCCTATCCAATCCTATATCCTATTCTCTATCCTATCCTATCCTCTATCCTATCCTATCCGCTATCCTATCCAATCCTATATCCTATTCTCTATCCTATCCTATCCTCTATCCTATCCCATCCTCTAACATATCCTGTCCGCTATCCTATCCTATCCTATATCCTATTCTCTATCCTATCCTATCCTCTATCCTATCCCATCCTCTAACATATCCTGTCCGCTATCCTATCCTATCCTTTATCCTATTCTATCCTCTATCCTATCCAATCCTATATCCTATTCTCTATCCTATCCTATTCTCTATCGTATCCTATCCTCTATCCTATCCTATCCTCTATCCTATCCAATCCTATATCCTATTCTCTAGCCTACCCTATTCTCTATCGTATCCTATCCTCTATCCTATCCAATCCTATATCGTATCCTCTATCCTATCCTATCCTCTATCCTATCCTATCCACTATCCTATCCTATCCTCTATCCTATCCTATCCTCTATACTATCCTATCCTCTATCCTAGCCTATCGTTTATCCTATCCTATCCTCTATCCTATCCTATCCTCTATCATATCCTATCCGCTATCCTATCCTATCCTCTATCCTATCCTATCCTCTATCCTATTCTATCCTCTATCCTATCCAATCCTATATCCTATTCTCTATCCTATCCAATCCTATATCCTATTCTCCATCCTATCCTATCCTCTATCCTATCCTATCCTCTATCCTATCCTATCCTATCCTCTATCCTATCCTATCCTCTATCCTATCCTATCCTCTATCCTATCCTATTCTCTATCCTATCCTATCCTCTATCCTATCCTATCGTCTATCATATCCTATCCTCTATCCTATCCTATCCTCTATCCTATCCTATCCTCTATCCTCTATCCTATCCTATCCTCTATCATATCCTATCCTCTATCCTATCCTATCCTCTATACTATTCTATCATCTATCCTATCCAATCCTATATCCTATCCAATCCCATATCCTATTCTCTATCCTATCCTATCCTCTATCGTATCCTATCCTATCCTCTATCCTATCCTATCCTCTATCATATCCTATCCTCTATCCTATCCAATCCTCTATCCTATTCTATCCGCTATCCTATCCAATCCTATATCCTATTCTCTATCCTATCCATTCCTCTATCCTATCCTATTCTCTATCCTATCCTATCCTCTATCCTATTCTATCCTCTATCCTATCCTATCCTCTATCCTATCCTATCCTCTATCATATCGTATCCTCTATCCTATCCTATCCTCTATCCTATCCTATCCGCTATCCTATCCAATCCTATATCCTATTCTCTATCCTATCCTATCCTCTATCCTATCCTATCCTCTATCCTATCCTATCCTCTATCCTATCCTATTCTCTATCCTATCCTATCCTCTATCCTATCCTATCCTCTATCCTATCCAATCCTATATCGTATCCTCTATCCTATCCTATCCTCTATCCTATCCTATCCACTATCCTATCCTATCCTCTATCCTATCCTATCCTCTATACTATCCTATCCTCTATCCTATCCTATCGTTTATCCTATCCTACCCTCTATCCTATCCTATCCTCTATCATATCCTATCCGCTATCCTATCCTATCCTCTATCCTATCCTATCCTCTATCCTATTCTATCCTCTATCCTATCCAATCCTATATCCTATTCTCTATCCTATCCAATCCTATATCCTATTCTCCATCCTATCCTATCCTCTATCCTATCCTATCCTCTATCCTATCCTATCCTATCCTCTATCCTATCCTATCCTCTATCCTATCCTATCCTCTATCCTATCCTATTCTCTATCCTATCCTATCCTCTATCCTATCCTATCCTCTATCATATCCTATCCTCTATCCTATCCTATCCTCTATCCTATCCTATCCTCTATCCTATCCTATCCTATCCTCTATCATATCCTATCCTCTATCCTATCCTATCCTCTATACTATCCTATTCTCTATCCTATCCTATCCTGTATCATATCCTGTCCTCTATCCTATCGAATCCACTATCCTATCCTATCCTCTATCCTATCCTATCCTCTATCCTATCCTATCCACTATCCTATCCTATCCACTATCTTATCCTATCCTATATCCTATCCTATCCTCTATCCTATCCTATCCTCTATCCTATCCAATCCTATATCCTATTCTCTATCCTACCCTATTCTCTATCGTATCCTATCCTCTATCCTATCCAATCCTATATCGTATCCTCTATCCTATCCTATCCTCTATCCTATCCTATCCACTATCCTATCCTATCCTCTATCCTATCCTATCCTCTATACTATCCTATCCTCTATCCTAGCCTATCGTTTATCCTATCCTATCCTCTATCCTATCCTATCCTCTATCATATCCTATCCGCTATCCTATCCTATCCTCTATCCTATCCTATCCTCTAGCCTATTCTATCCTCTATCCTATCCAATCCTATATCCTATTCTCTATCCTATCCAATCCTATATCCTATTCTCCATCCTATCCTATCCTCTATCCTATCCTATCCTCTATCCTATCCTATCCCATCCTCTATCCTATCCTATCCTCTATCCTATCCTATCCTCTATCCTATCCTATTCTCTATCCTATCCTATCCTCTATCCTATCCTATCCTCTATCATATCCTATCCTCTATCCTATCCTATCCTCTATCCTATCCTATCCTCTATCATATCCTATCCTCTATCCTATCCTATCCTCTATACTATTCTATCATCTATCCTATCCAATCCTATATCCTATCCAATGCCATATCCTATTCTCTATCCTATCCTATCCTCTATCGTATCCTATCCTATCCTCTATCCTATCCTATCCTCTATCATATCCTATCCTCTATCCTATCCAATCCTCTATCCTATTCTATCCGCTATCCTATCCAATCCTATATCCTATTCTCTATCCTATCCTATCCTCTATCCTATCCTATTCTCTATCCTATCCTATCCTGTATCATATCCTATCCTCTATGCTATCCTATCATCTATCTTATCCTCTATTCTATCCAATCCTATATCCTGTCCTCTATCATATCCTATCCTCTATCCTATCCTATCCTCTATCCTATCCTATCCTATCCTCTATCCTATCCTCTATCCTATCCTATCCTCTATCATATCCTATCCTCTATCCTATCCTATCCTATCCGCTATCCTATCCAATCCTATATCCTATTCTCTATCCTATCCTATCCTCTATCCTATCCTATCCGCTATCCTATCCAATCCTATATCCTATTCTCTATCCTATCCTATCCTCTATCCTATCCCATCCTCTAACATATCCTGTCCGCTATCCTATCCTATCCTATATCCTATTCTCTATCCTATCCTATCCTCTATCCTATCCCATCCTCTAACATATCCTGTCCGCTATCCTATCCTATCCTTTATCCTATTCTATCCTCTATCCTATCCAATCCTATATCCTATTCTCTATCCTATCCTATTCTCTATCGTATCCTATCCTCTATCCTATCCAATCCTATATCGTATCCTCTATCCTATCCTATCCTCTATCCTATCCAATCCTATATCCTATTCTCTAGCCTACCCTATTCTCTATCGTATCCTATCCTCTATCCTATCCAATCCTATATCGTATCCTCTATCCTATCCTATCCTCTATCCTATCCTATCCACTATCCTATCCTATCCTCTATCCTATCCTATCCTCTATACTATCCTATCCTCTATCCTAGCCTATCGTTTATCCTATCCTATCCTCTATCCTATCCTATCCTCTATCATATCCTATCCGCTATCCTATCCTATCCTCTATCCTATCCTATCCTCTATCCTATTCTATCCTCTATCCTATCCAATCCTATATCCTATTCTCTATCCTATCCAATCCTATATCCTATTCTCCATCCTATCCTATCCTCTATCCTATCCTATCCTCTATCCTATCCTATCCTATCCTCTATCCTATCCTATCCTCTATCCTATCCTATCCTCTATCCTATCCTATTCTCTATCCTATCCTATCCTCTATCCTATCCTATCGTCTATCATATCCTATCCTCTATCCTATCCTATCCTCTATCCTATCCTATCCTCTATCCTCTATCCTATCCTATCCTCTATCATATCCTATCCTCTATCCTATCCTATCCTCTATACTATTCTATCATCTATCCTATCCAATCCTATATCCTATCCAATCCCATATCCTATTCTCTATCCTATCCTATCCTCTATCGTATCCTATCCTATCCTCTATCCTATCCTATCCTCTATCATATCCTATCCTCTATCCTATCCAATCCTCTATCCTATTCTATCCGCTATCCTATCCAATCCTATATCCTATTCTCTATCCTATCCATTCCTCTATCCTATCCTATTCTCTATCCTATCCTATCCTCTATCCTATTCTATCCTCTATCCTATCCTATCCTCTATCCTATCCTATCCTCTATCATATCGTATCCTCTATCCTATCCTATGCTCTATCCTATCCTATCCGCTATCCTATCCAATCCTATATCCTATTCTCTATCCTATCCTATCCTCTATCCTATCCTATCCTCTATCCTATCCTATCCTCTATCCTATCCTATTCTCTATCCTATCCTATCCTCTATCCTATCCTATCCTCTATCCTATCCAATCCTATATCGTATCCTCTATCCTATCCTATCCTCTATCCTATCCTATCCACTATCCTATCCTATCCTCTATCCTATCCTATCCTCTATACTATCCTATCCTCTATCCTATCCTATCGTTTATCCTATCCTACCCTCTATCCTATCCTATCCTCTATCATATCCTATCCGCTATCCTATCCTATCCTCTATCCTATCCTATCCTCTATCCTATTCTATCCTCTATCCTATCCAATCCTATATCCTATTCTCTATCCTATCCAATCCTATATCCTATTCTCCATCCTATCCTATCCTCTATCCTATCCTATCCTCTATCCTATCCTATCCTATCCTCTATCCTATCCTATCCTCTATCCTATCCTATCCTCTATCCTATCCTATTCTCTATCCTATCCTATCCTCTATCCTATCCTATCCTCTATCATATCCTATCCTCTATCCTATCCTATCCTCTATCCTATCCTATCCTCTATCCTATCCTATCCTATCCTCTATCATATCCTATCCTCTATCCTATCCTATCCTCTATACTATCCTATTCTCTATCCTATCCTATCCTGTATCATATCCTGTCCTCTATCCTATCGAATCCACTATCCTATCCTATCCTCTATCCTATCCTATCCTCTATCCTATCCTATCCACTATCCTATCCTATCCACTATCTTATCCTATCCTATATCCTATCCTATCCTCTATCCTATCCTATCGTTTATCCTATCCTATCCTCTATCCTATCCTATCCTCTATCCTATCCTATCCTCTATCCTATCCTATCCTCTATCCTATCCTATCCTCTATCCTATCCTATCCTCTATCCTATCCTATCCTCTACCGTATATTATCCTCTATCCTATCCTATCCTCTATCCTATCCTATCCTCTATCCTATCCTATCCTCTATCCTATCCAATCCTATATCGTATCCTCTATCCTATCCTATCCTCTATCCTATCCTATTCTCTATCCTATCCTATCCTGTATCCTATCCTACCCTCTATCGTATCCTATCCTATTCTCTATCCTATCCTATCCTCTATCCTATCCTATCCTCTATCATATCCTATCCGCTATCCTATCCTATCCTCTAACCTATCCTATCCTCTATCCTATCCTATCCTCTATCCTATCCTATCCGCTATCCTATCCAATCCTATATCCTATTCTCTAACCTATCCTATCCTCTATCCTATCCTATCCTCTATCCTATCCTATTCTCTATCCTATCCTATCCTCTATCCTATTCTATCCTCTATCCTATCCTATCCTCTATCCTATCCTATCCTCTATGATATCCTATCCTCTATCCTATCCTATCCTCTATCCTATTCTATCCTCTATCCTATCCAATCGTATATCCTATTCTCTATCCTATCCTATCCTCTATGCTATCCTATCCTCTATCCTATCCTATCCTCTATCCTATCCTATTCTCTATCCTATCCTATCCTCTATCCTATTCTATCCTCTATCCTATCCAATCCTATATCCTATTCTCTATCCTATCCTATCCTCTATCGTATCCTATATTCTATCCTATCCTATCATCTATCCTATCCTCTATTCTATCCAATCCTATCTCCTGTCCTCTATCATATCCTATCCTCTATCCTATCCTATCATCTATCCTATCCTCCATTCTATCCAATCCTATATCCTATTCTCTATCCTATCCTATCCTCTATGCTATCCTATCCTCTATCCTATCCTATCCTCTATCCTATCCTATTCTCTATCCTATCCTATCCTCTATCCTATTCTATCCTCTATCCTATCCAATCCTATATCCTATTCTCTATCCTATCCTATCCTCTATCGTATCCTATATTCTATCCTATCCTATCATCTATCCTATCCTCTATTCTATCCAATCCTATCTCCTGTCCTCTATCATATCCTATCCTCTATCCTATCCTATCATCTATCCTATCCTCCATTCTATCCAATCCTATATCCTATCCTCTATCATATCCTATCCTCTATCCTATCCTATCCTCTATCCTATTCTATCCTCTATCCTATCCTCTATCCTATCCTCTACCCTATCCTATCCCCTATCCTATCCTATCCTCTATCCTATCCTATCCTCTATCCTATCCTATCCTCTATCCTATCCTATCCTCTATCCTATCCTATCCTCTATCATATCCTATCCTCTATCCTATCCTATCCTCTATACTATTCTATCATCTATCCTATCCAGTCCTATATCCTATTTTCTATCCTATCCAATCCTATATCCTATTCTCCATCCTATCCTATCCTCTATCCTATCCTATCCTCTATCCTATCCTATCCTATCCTCTATCCTATCCTATCCTCTATCATATCCTATCCTCTATCCTATCCTATCCTCTATCCTATCCTATCCGCTATCCTATCCAATCCTATATCCTATTCTCTATCCTAACCTATCCTCTATCCTATCCTATCCTCTATCCTATCCTATTCTCTATCCTATCCTATCCTCTATCCTATCCTATCCTATATCCTATCCTATCCTCTATCCTATCCTATCCTCTATCCAATCCTATCCTATCCTCTATCCTATCCTATCCTCTATCATATCCTATCCCCTATCCTATCCTATCCGCTATCCTATCCAATCCTATATCCTATTCTCTATCCTATCCTATCCTCTACCCTATCCTATCCTCTATCCTATCATATCCTGTATCATATCCTATCCTCTATCCTATCCTAGACTCTATCTTATCCTATCCTCTATCCTATCCTATCCTCTATACTATTCTATCATCTATCCTATCCAATCCTATATCCTATTTTCTATCCTATCCAATCCTATATCCTATTCTCCATCCTATCCTATCCTCTATCCTATCCTATCCTCTATCCTATCCTATCCTATCCTCTATCCTATCCTATCCTCTATCATATCCTATCCTCTATCCTATCCTATCCTCTATCCTATCCTATCCGCTATCCTATCCAATCCTATATCCTATTCTCTATCCTATCCTATCCTCTATCCTATCCCATCCTCTATCCTATCCTATCCTCTATCCTATCCTATCCTATCCTCTATCCTATCCTATCCTCTATCATATCCTATCCTCTATCCTATCCTATCCTCTATCCTATCCTATCCGCTATCCTATCCAATCCTATATCCTATTCTCTATCCTATCCTATCCTCTATCCTATCCTATCCAATATCCTATCCTATTCTCTATCCTATCCTATCCTCTATCCTATTCTATCCTCTATCCTATCCTATCCTCTATCCTATCCTATCCTCTATCAAATCCTATCCTCTATCCTATCCTATCCTCTATCCTATTCTATCCTCTATCCTATCCAATCCTATATCCTATTCTCTATCCTATCCAATCCTATATCCTATTCTCCATCCTATCCTATCCTCTATCCTATCCTATAACCTATAATATCCTCTATCCTATGCTATCCTCTATCCTATCCTATCCTATTCTCTATCCTATCCTATCCTCTACCCTATCCTACCCTCTATCCTATCCTATTCTCTATCCTATCCTATCCTGTATCATATCCTATCCTCTATCCTATCCAATCCACTATCCTATCCTATCCTCTATCCTATCCTATCCTCTATCCTATCCTATCCTCTATCCTATCCTCCATTCTATCCAATCCTATATCCTATCCTCTATCATATCCTATCCTCTATCCTATCCTATCCTCTATCCTATCCTATCCGCTATCCTATCCAATCCTCTATCCTATCCTATCCTCTATCCTATCCTAAACTCTATCCTATCCTATCCTCTATCCTCTATCCTATCCTATCCTCTATCATATCCTATCCTCTATCCTATCCTATCCTCTATACTATTCTATCATCTATCCTATCCAATCCTATATCCTATCCTATCCTCTATCCTATCCTATCCTCTATCATATCCTATCTCTATCCTATCCTATCCTCTATACTATTCTATCATCTATCCTATCCAATCCTATATCCTATTTTCTATCCTATCCAATCCTATATCCTATTCTCCATCCTATCCTATCCTCTATCCTATCCTATCCTCCATCCTATCCTATCCTCTATCCTATCCCATCCTCTATCCTATCCTATCCTATCCTATCCTCTATCCTATCCTATCCTCTATCATATCCTATCCTCTATCCTATCCTATCCTCTATCCTATCCTATCCGCTATCCTATCCAATCCTATATCCTATTCTCTATCCTATCCTATCCTCTATCCTATCCTATCCTCTATCCTATCCTATCCTCTATCCTATCCTATCCTCTATCCTATCCTATCCTCTATCCTATCCTATCGTCTATCCTATCCTATCCTCTATCCTATCCTATCCTCTATCATATCCTATCCTCTATAGTATCCTATCCTCTATCCTATCCTATCCGCTATCCTATCCAATCCTATATCCTATTCTCTATCCTATCCTATCCTCTATCCTATCCTATCCTCTATCCTATCCTATTCTCTATCCTATCCTATCCTCTATCCTATTCTATCCTCTATCCTATCCTATCCTCTATCCTATCCTATCCTCTATCATATCCTATCCTCTATCCTATCCTATCCTATCCTCTATCCTATTCTATCCTCTATCCTATCCAATCGTATATCCTATTCTCTATCCTATCCTATCCTCTATCCTATCCTATCCTCTATCCTATCCTATCCTCTATCCTATCCTATCCTCTATCCTATCCTATCCTCTATCCTATCCTATCCTCTATCCTATCCTATCCTATCCTCTATCCTATCCTATCCTCTATCATATCCTATCCTCTATCCTATCCTATCCTCTATCCTATCCTATCCGCTATCCTATCCAATCCTATATCCTATTCTCTATCCTATCCTATCCTCTATCCTATCCTATCCTCTATCCTATCCTATTCTCTATCCTATCCTATCCTCTATCCTATTCTATCCTCTATCCTATCCTATCCTCTATCCTATCCTATCCTCTATCATATCCTATCCTCTATCCTATCCTATCCTCTATCCTATTCTATCCTCTATCCTATCCAATCCTATATCCTATTCTCTATCCTATCCAATTATATATCCTATTCTCCATCCTATCCTATCCTCTATCCTATCCTATAACCTATCCTATCCTCTATGCTATCCTATCCTCTATCCTATCCTATCCTATAACCTATCCTATCCTCTATGCTATCCTATCCTCTATCCTATCCTATCCTATTCTCTATCCTATCCTATCCTCTACCCTGTCCTATCCTCTATCCTATCCTATTCTCTATCCTATCCTATCGTTTATCCTATCCTATCCTCTATCCTATCCTATCCTCTATCCTATCCTATCCTCTATCCTATCCTATCCTCTATCCTATCCTATCCTCTATCCTATCCTATCCTCTATCCTATCCTATCCTCTATCCTATCCTATCCTCTACCGTATATTATCCTCTATCCTATCCTATCCTCTACCCTATCCTATCCTCTATCCTATCCTATCCTCTATCCTATCCAATCCTATATCGTATCCTCTATCCTATCCTATCCTCTATCCTATCCTATTCTCTATCCTATCCTATCCTGTATCCTATCCAATCCTATATCCTATTCTCTATCCTATCCTATCCTCTATCGTATCCTATCCTCTATCGTATCCTATCCTCTATCCTATCCTATCCTGTATCATATCCTATCCTCTACCCTATCCTATCCTCTATCCTATCCTATCCTCTATCCTATCCTATCCTCTATCCTATCCTATCCTATCCGCTATCCTATCCAATCCTATATCCTATTCTCTAACCTATCCTATCCTCTATCCTATCCTATCCTCTATCCTATCCTATTCTCTATCCTATCCTATCCTCTATCCTATTCTGGCCTCTATCCTATCCTATCCTCTATCCTATCCTATCCTCTATCATATCCTATCCTCTATCCTATCCTATCCTCTATCCTATTCTATCCTCTATCCTATCCAATCGTATATCCTATTCTCTATCCTATCCTATCCTCTATCCTATCCTATCCTCTATCCTATCCTATCCTCTATCATATCCTATCCTCTATCCTATCCTATCCTCTATCCTATCCTATCCGCTATCCTATCCAATCCTATATCCTATTCTCTAACCTATCCTATCCTCTATCCTATCCTATCCTCTATCCTATCCTATTCTCTATCCTATCCTATCCTCTATCCTATTCTATCCTCTATCCTATCCTATCCTCTATCCTATCCTATCCTCTATCATATCCTATCCTCTATCCTATCCTATCCTATCCTCTATCCTATTCTATCCTCTATCCTATCCAATCTTATATCCTATTCTCTATCCTATCCTATCCTCTATCCTATCCTATCCTCTATCCTATCCTATCCTCTATCCTATCCTATTCTCTATCCTATCCTATCCTCTATCCTATTCTATCCTCTATCCTATCCAATCCTATATCCTATTCTCTATCCTATCCTATCCTCTATCGTATCCTATCCTCTATCCTATCCTATCCTCTACCTTATCCTATCCTCTATCCTATCCTATTCTCTATCCTATCCTATCCTGTATCATATCCTATCCTCTATCCTATCCTATCATCTATCCTATCCTCTATTCTATCCAATCCTATCTCCTGTCCTCTATCATATCCTATCCTCTATCCTATCCTATCCTCTATCCTATCCTCCATTCTATCCAATCCTATGTCCTATCCTCTATCATATCCTATCCTCTATCCTATCCTATCCTCTATCCTATCCTATCCGCTATCCTATCCAATCCTATATCCTATTCTCTATCCTCTAACATATCCTATCCGCTATCCTATCCTATCCTCTATCCTATTCTATCCTCTATCCTATCCTCTATCCTATCCTCTATCCTATCCTATCCCCTATCCTATCCTATCCTCTATCCTATCCTATCCTCTATCCTATCCTATCCTCTATACTATTCTATCATCTATCCTATCCAATCCTATATCCTATTTTCTATCCTATCCAATCCTATATCCTATTCTCCATCCTATCCTATCCTCTATCCTATCCTATCCTCTATCCTATCCTATCCTATCCTCTATCCTATCCTATCCTCTATCATATCCTATCCTCTATCCTATCCTATCCTCTATCCTATCCTATCCGCTATCCTATCCTATCCTCTATCCTATCCTCTATCCTATCCTATCCCCTATCCTATCATATCCTCTATCCTATCCTATCCTCTATCCTATCCTATCCTCTATCCTATCCTATCCTCTATCCTATCCTATCCTCTATCATATCCTATCCTCTATCCTATCCTATTCTCTATCCTATCCTATCCTGTATCCTATCCTACCCTCTATCGTATCCTATCCTCTATCCTATCCTATCCTCTATCCTATCCTATTCTCTATCCTATCCTATCCTCTATCCTATCCTATCCTCTATCCTATCCTATCCTCTATCCTATTCTATCCTCTGTCCTAGCCAATCCTATATCCTATTCTCTATCCTATCCTATCCTCCATCGTATCCTATCCTCTATCCTATCCAATCCACTATCCTATCCTATCCTCTATCCTATCCTATCCTCTATCCTATCCTATCCTCTATCCTATCCTATCATCTATCCTATTCTATCGTTTATCCTTTCCTATCCTCTATCCTATCCTATCCTCTATCGTATCCTATCCTCTATCCTATCCTATCCTCTATCCTATCCTCTATCCTATCCTCCATCCTATCCTATCCACTATTCTATCCTATCCTCTATCCTATCCTATCCTCTATCATATCATATCCTCTATCCTATCCTATCCTCTATCCTGTCCTATCCACTATCCTATCCTACCCTCAATCCTATCCTATCCTCTAGGCTATCCTATCCTCTATCCTATCCTATTCTCTATCCTATCCTATCCTCTACCCTATCCTATCCTCTATCCTATCCTATCCTCTATCCTATCCTATCCTCTATCCTATCCTATCCTCTATCATATCCTATCCTCTATCCTATCTTATCCTGTATCCTATTCTATCCTCTATCCTATCCAATCCTATATCCTATTCTCTATCCTATCCTATCCTCTATCCTAACCTATCCTCTATCCTATCATATCCTCTATCCTATCCTATCCTCTATCCTACCCTATCCACTATCCTATCGTACCCTCAATCCTATCCTATCCTCTATCCTATCCTATCCTCTATCCTATCCTATTCTCTATCCTATCCTATCCTCTATCCTATCCTATCCTCTATCCTATCCTATCCTCTATCCTATCCTATCCTCTATCCTATCCTATCCTCTAACATATCCTATCCACTATCCTATCCTATCCTCTATCCTATCCTATCCTCAACCTATCCTATCCTCTATCCTATCCTATGCTCTATCCTATCCTATCTCTATCCTATCCTATCCTCTATCCTATCCTATCCTCTATCCTATCCTATCCTCTATCCTATCCTATCCTCTAAGATATCCGATCCGCTATCCTATCCTATTTTTTTTTTTTTTTTTTCTCCGAGGAGGTAATCTCGTTACGGATACCCGAACCCCCCCGGGGGGGGGGGGGTCCGGGTTATGTGGGACTCCTCGGCTGGTTGGTGCAACGCCGAGTATACCCACTAACTCCTCCCCGTCCGTCCCTAGACTCCTGGGGGCACCCGTGCTCTGCGCGCGCATGTCAATCCGGTGTGCCCCCGCCTTAGCATACCACCCAGGGGGGGACGCGGCCCCCTCCCGTACCTACTCTATCCGAAGGCACCACGCAACGGACGACGTGGCGCCTTATCCGCTATCCTATCCTATCCTCTATCCTATCCTATCCTCTATCCTATCCTATCCTCTACCGTATATTATCCTCTATCCTATCCTATCCTCTACCCTATCCTATCCTCTATCCTATCCTATCCTCTATCCTATCCTATCCTCTACCCTATCCTATCCTCTATCCTATCCTATCCTCTATCCTATCCAATCCTATATCGTATCCTCTATCCTATCCTATCCTCTATCCTATCCTATTCTCTATCCTATCCTATCCTGTATCCTATCCTACCCTCTATCGTATCCTATCCTCTATCCTATCCTATCCTCTATCTTATCCTATTCTCTATATTATCCTATCCTCTATCCTATCCTATCCTCTATCCTATCCTATCCTCTATCCTATTCTATCCTCTGTCCTAGCCAATCCTATATCCTATTCTCTATCCTATCCTATCCTCTATCGTATCCTATCCTCTATCCTATCCAATCCACTATCCTATCCTATCCTCTATCCTATCCTATCCTCTATCCTATCCTATCCTCTATCCTATCCTATCATCTATCCTATTCTATCGTTTATCGTTTCCTATCCTCTATCCTATCCTATCCTCTATCGTATCCTATCCTCTATCCTATCCTATCCTCTATCCTATCCTCTATCCTATCCTCCATCCTATCCTATCCACTATTCTATCCTATCCTCTATCCTATCCTATCCTCTATCATATCATATCCTCTATCCTATCCTATCCTCTATCCTATCCTATCCACTATCCTATCCTACCCTCAATCCTATCCTATCCTCTAGGCTACCCTATCCTCTATCCTATCCTATTCTCTATCCTATCCTATCCTCTACCCTATCCTATCCTCTATCCTATCCTATCCTCTATCCTATCCTATCCTCTATCATATCCTATCCTCTATCCTATCTTATCCTCTATCCTATTCTATCCTCTATCCTATCCAATCCTATATCCTATTCTCTATCCTATCCTATCCTCTATCCTAACCTATCCTCTATCCTATCATATCCTCTATCCTATCCTATCCTCTATCCTACCCTATCCACTATCCTATCGTACCCTCAATCCTATCCTATCCTCTATCCTATCCTATCCTCTATCCTATCCTATTCTCTATCCTATCCTATCCTCTATCCTATCCTATCCTCTATCCTATCCTATCCTCTATCCTATCCTATCCTCTATCCTATCCTATCCTCTATCCTATCCTATCCTCTATCCTATCCTATCCTCTAACATATCCTATCCGCTATCCTATCCTATCCTCTATCCTATCCTATCCTCAACCTATCCTATCCTCTATCCTATATTATCCTCTATCCTATCCTATCTCTATCCTATCCTATCCTCTATCCTATCCTATCCTCTATCCTATCCTATCCTCTATCCTATCCTATCCTCTAAGATATCCGATCCGCTATCCTATCCTATCCTCTATCGTATCCTATCCTCTATCCTATCCTATCCTCTATCATATCCTATCCTCTATCCTATCCTATCCTCTATCCTATCCTATCCGCTATCCTATCCAATCCTATATCCTATCCTATCCTCTATCGTATCCTATCCTCTATCCTATCCTATCCTCTATCCTATCCTATCCTCTATCCTATCCTATCCTCTGTCCTATCCTATCTTCTAACATATCCGATCCGCTATCCTATCCTATCCTCTATCGTATCCTATCCTCTATCCTATCCTATCCTCTATCATATCCTATCCTCTATCCTATCCTATCCTCTATCCTATCCTATCCGCTATCCTATCCTATCCTATACCCTATTCTCTATCCTATCCTATCCTCTATCGTATCCTATCCTCTATCCTATCCTATCCTCTATCCTATCCTATCCTCTATCCTATCCTATCCTCTATCCTATCCTATCCTCTATCCTATCCTATTCTCTATCCTATCCTATCCTCTATCCTATCCTATCCTCTATCCTATCCTATCCTCTATCCTATCCTATCCTCTATCCTATCCTATCGTTTATCCTTTCCTATCCTCTATCCTATCCTATCCTCTATCGTATCCTATCCTCTATCCTATCCTATCCTCTATCCTATCCTCTATCCTATCCTCTATCCTATCCTCTATCCTATCCTATCCACTATTCTATCCTATCCTCTATCCTATCCTATCCTCTATCCTATCATATCCTCTATCCTATCCTATCCTCTATCCTATCCTATCCACTATCCTATCGTACCCTCAATCCTATCCTATCTTCTATCCTATCCTATCCTCTATCCTATCCTATTCTCTATCTTATCCTATCCTCTATCCTATCCTATCCTCTATCCTATCCTATCCTCTATCCTATCCTATCCTATCCTCTATCATATCCTATCCTCTATCCTATCTTATCCTCTATCCTATCCTATTCTCTATCCTATCCTATCCTCTATCCTATCCTATCCTCTATCCTATCCTATCCTCTATCCTATCCTATCCTCTATCCTATCCTATTCTCTATCCTATCCTATCCTCTATCCTATCCTATCCTCTATCCTATCCTATCCTCTATCCTAACCTATCCGCTATCCTATCCTATCCTCTATCCTATCCTATCCTCAACCTATCCTATCCTCTATCCTATCCTATCCTCTATCCTATCCTATCTCTATCCTATCCTATCCTCTATCCTATCCTATAATCTAACATATCCTATCCGCTATCCTATCCTATCCTCTATCCTACTCTATCCTCTATCCTATCCAATCCTATATCCTATTCTCTATCCTATCCTATCCTCTATCGTATCCTATCCTCTATCCTATCCTAACCTCTATCCTATCCTATCATCTATCCTATCCTATCCTCTATCCTATCCTATCCTCTAACATATCCGATCCGCTATCCTATCCTATCCTCTATCGTATCCTATCCTCTATCGTATCCTATCCTCTATCATATCCTATCCTCTATCCTATCCTATCCTCTATCCTATCCTATCCTCTATCCTATCCTATCCTCTATCCTATTCTATCCTCTATCCTATCGTACCCTCAATCCTATCCTATCCTATATGCTATCCTATCCTCTATCCTATCCTATTCTCTATCCTATCCTATCCTCTATCCTATCCTATCCTCTATCCTATCCTATCCTCTATCCTATCCTATCCTCTATCCTATCCTATCCTCAACCTATCCTATCCTCTATCCTATCGTACCCTCAATCCTATCCTATCCTATATGCTATCCTATCCTCTATCCTATCCTATTCTCTATCCTATCCTATCCTCTATCCTATCCTATCCTCTATCCTATCCTATCCTCTATCCTATCCTATCCTCTATCCTATCCTATCCTCAACCTATCCTATCCTCTATCCTATCCTATCCTCTATCCTATCCTATCTCTATCCTATCCTATCCTCTATCCTATCCTATCCTCTATCCTATCCTATCCACTATCCTATCCTATCCTCTATCCTATCCTATACTCTATCCTATCCTATCCTCTATCCTATCCTATCCTCTATCCTATCCTATCCTCTAACATATCCGATCCGCTATCCTATCCTATCCTCTATCGTATCCTATCCTGTATCCTATCCTACCCTCTATCGTATCCTATCCTCTATCCTATCCTATCCTCTATCCTATCCTATTCTCTATCCTATCCTATCCTCTATCCTATCCTATCCTCTATCCTATCCTCTATCCTATTCTATCCTCTATCCTATCGTACCCTCAATCCTATCCTGTCCTCTATGCTATCCTATCCTCTATCCTATCCTATTCTCTATCCTATCCTATCCTCTATCCTATCCTATCCTCTATCCTATCCTATCCTCTATCCTTTCCTATCCTCTATCCTATCCTATCCTCTATCATATCCTATCCTCTATCCTATCTTATCCTCTATCCTATCTTATCCTCTATCCTATTCTATCCTCTATCCTATCCAATCCTATATCCTCTTCTCTATCCTATCCTATCCTCTATCCTATCCTATCCTCTATCCTATCATATCCTCTATCCTATCCTATCCTCTATCAAACCCTATCCACTATCCTATCGTACCCTCAATCCTATCCTATCCTCTATCCTATCCTATCCTCTATCCTATCCTATTCTCTATCCTATCCTATCCTCTATCCTATCCTATCCTCTATCCTATCCTATCCTCTATCCTATCCTATCCTCTATCCTATCCTATTCTCTATCCTATCCTATCCTCTATCCTATCCTATCCTCTATCCTATCCTATCCTCTATCCTATCCTATCCTCTAACATATCCTATCCGCTATCCTATCCTATCCTCTATCCTACTCTATCCTCTATCCTATCCAATCCTATATCCTATTCTCTATCCTATCCTATCCTCTTTCGTATCCTATCCTCTATCCTATCCTAACCTCTATCCTATCCTATCCTCTATCCTATCCTATCCTCTATCCTATCCTATCCTCTAACATATCCGATCCGCTATCCTATCCTATCCTCTATCGTATCCTATCCTCTATGCTATCCTATCCTCTATCCTATCCTATTCTCTATCCTATCCTATCCTCTACCCTATCCTATCCTCTATCCTATCCTATCCTCTATCCTATCCTATCCTCTATCCTATCCTATCCTCTATCATATCCTATCCTCTATCCTATCTTATCCTCCATCCTATTCTATCCTCTATCCTATCCAATCCTATATCCTATTCTCTATCCTATCCTATCCTCTATCCTAACCTATCCGCTATCCTATCCTATCCTCTATCCTATCCTATCCTCAACCTATCCTATCCTCTATCCTATCCTATCCTCTATCCTATCCTATCTCTATCCTATCCTATCCTCTATCCTATCCTATCCTCTAACATATCCTATCCGCTATCCTATCCTATCCTCTATCCTACTCTATCCTCTATCCTATCCAATCCTATATCCTATTCTCTATCCTATCCTATCCTCTATCGTATCCTATCCTCTATCCTATCCTAACCTCTATCCTATCCTATCCTCTATCCTATCCTATCCTCTATCCTATCCTATCCTCTAACATATCCGATCCGCTATCCTATCCTATCCTCTATCGTATCCTATCCTCTATGCTATCCTATCCTCTATCCTATCCTATTCTCTATCCTATCCTATCCTCTACCCTATCCTATCCTCTATCCTATCCTATCCTCTATCCTATCCTATCCTCTATCCTATCCTATCCTCTATCATATCCTATCCTCTATCCTATCTTATCCTCCATCCTATTCTATCCTCTATCCTATCCAATCCTATATCCTATTCTCTATCCTATCCTATCCTCTATCCTAACCTATCCTCTATCCTATCATATCCTCTATCCTATCCTATCCTCTATCCTACCCTATCCACTATCCTATCGTACCCTCAATCCTATCCTATCCTCTATACTATCCTATCCTCTATCCTATCCTATTCTCTATCCTATCCTATCCTCTATCCTATCCTATCCTCTATCCTATCCTATCCTCTATCCTATCCTATCCTCTATCCTATACTGTCCTCTAACATATCCTATCCGCTATCCTATCCTATCCTCTATCCTATCCTATCTTCAACCTATCCTATCCTCTATCCTATCCTATCCTCTATGCTATCCTATCTCTATCCTATCCTATCCTCTATCGTATCCTATCCTCTAACATATCCTATCCGCTATCCTATCCTATCCTCTATCCTATTCTATCCTCTATCCTATCCAATCCTATATCCTATACTCTATCCTATCCTATCCTCTATCCTATTCTATCCTCTATCCTATCCAATCCTATATCCTATCCTCTATCATATCCTATCCTCTATCCTATCCTATCCTCTATCCTATCCTATCCGCTATCCTATCCAATCCTATATCCTATTCTCTATCCTATCCTATCCTCTATCGTATCCTATCCTGTATCCTATCCTATCCTCTATCCTATCCTATCCTCTATCCTATCCTATCCTCTGTCCTATCCTATCTTCTAACATATCCGATCCGCTATCCTATCCTATCCTCTATCGTATCCTATCCTCTATCCTATCCTATCCTCTATCATATCCTATCCTCTATCCTATCCTATTCTCTATCCTATCCTATCCTCTATCCTATCCTATCCTCTATCGTATCCTATCCTCTATCCTATCCTATCCTCTATCCTATCCTATCCTCTATCATATCCCATCCTCTATCCTATCCTATCCTCTATCCTATCCTATCCGCTATCCTATCCAATCCTATATCCTATTCTCTATCCTATCGTACCCTCAATCCTATCCTATCTTCTATCCTATCCTATTCTCTATCCTATCCTATTCTCTATCCTATCCTATCCTCTATCCTATCCTATCCACTATCCTATCGTACCCTCAATCCTATCCTATCCTCTATCCTATCCTATCCTCTATCCTATCCTATTCTCTATCCTATCCTATCCTCTATCCTATCCTATCCTCTATCCTATCCTATACTCTATCCTATCCTATCCTCTATCCTATCCAATCCTCTATCGTGTTCGCTATCCTATCCTATTCTCTATCCTATCCTATCCTCTATCCTATCCTATCCTCTATCCTATCCTATCCTCTATCCTATCCTATCCTCTAACATATCCTATCCGCTATCCTATCCTATCCTCTATCCTACTCTATCCTCTATCCTATCCAATCCTATATCCTATTCTCTATCCTATCCTATCCTCTTTCGTATCCTATCCTCTATCCTATCCTAACCTCTATCCTATCCTATCCTCTATCCTATCCTATCCTCTATCCTATCCTATCCTCTAACATATCCGATCCGCTATCCTATCCTATCCTCTATCGTATCCTATCCTCTATGCTATCCTATCCTCTATCCTATCCTATTCTCTATCCTATCCTATCCTCTACCCTATCCTATCCTCTATCCTATCCTATCCTCTATCCTATCCTATCCTCTATCCTATCCTATCCTCTATCATATCCTATCCTCTATCCTATCTTATCCTCCATCCTATTCTATCCTCTATCCTATCCAATCCTATATCCTATTCTCTATCCTATCCTATCCTCTATCCTAACCTATCCGCTATCCTATCCTATCCTCTATCCTATCCTATCCTCAACCTATCCTATCCTCTATCCTATCCTATCCTCTATCCTATCCTATCTCTATCCTATCCTATCCTCTATCCTATCCTATCCTCTAACATATCCTATCCGCTATCCTATCCTATCCTCTATCCTACTCTATCCTCTATCCTATCCAATCCTATATCCTATTCTCTATCCTATCCTATCCTCTATCGTATCCTATCCTCTATCCTATCCTAACCTCTATCCTATCCTATCCTCTATCCTATCCTATCCTCTATCCTATCCTATCCTCTAACATATCCGATCCGCTATCCTATCCTATCCTCTATCGTATCCTATCCTCTATGCTATCCTATCCTCTATCCTATCCTATTCTCTATCCTATCCTATCCTCTACCCTATCCTATCCTCTATCCTATCCTATCCTCTATCCTATCCTATCCTCTATCCTATCCTATCCTCTATCATATCCTATCCTCTATCCTATCTTATCCTCCATCCTATTCTATCCTCTATCCTATCCAATCCTATATCCTATTCTCTATCCTATCCTATCCTCTATCCTAACCTATCCTCTATCCTATCATATCCTCTATCCTATCCTATCCTCTATCCTACCCTATCCACTATCCTATCGTACCCTCAATCCTATCCTATCCTCTATACTATCCTATCCTCTATCCTATCCTATTCTCTATCCTATCCTATCCTCTATCCTATCCTATCCTCTATCCTATCCTATCCTCTATCCTATCCTATCCTCTATCCTATACTGTCCTCTAACATATCCTATCCGCTATCCTATCCTATCCTCTATCCTATCCTATCTTCAACCTATCCTATCCTCTATCCTATCCTATCCTCTATGCTATCCTATCTCTATCCTATCCTATCCTCTATCGTATCCTATCCTCTAACATATCCTATCCGCTATCCTATCCTATCCTCTATCCTATTCTATCCTCTATCCTATCCAATCCTATATCCTATACTCTATCCTATCCTATCCTCTATCCTATTCTATCCTCTATCCTATCCAATCCTATATCCTATCCTCTATCATATCCTATCCTCTATCCTATCCTATCCTCTATCCTATCCTATCCGCTATCCTATCCAATCCTATATCCTATTCTCTATCCTATCCTATCCTCTATCGTATCCTATCCTGTATCCTATCCTATCCTCTATCCTATCCTATCCTCTATCCTATCCTATCCTCTGTCCTATCCTATCTTCTAACATATCCGATCCGCTATCCTATCCTATCCTCTATCGTATCCTATCCTCTATCCTATCCTATCCTCTATCATATCCTATCCTCTATCCTATCCTATTCTCTATCCTATCCTATCCTCTATCCTATCCTATCCTCTATCGTATCCTATCCTCTATCCTATCCTATCCTCTATCCTATCCTATCCTCTATCATATCCCATCCTCTATCCTATCCTATCCTCTATCCTATCCTATCCGCTATCCTATCCAATCCTATATCCTATTCTCTATCCTATCGTACCCTCAATCCTATCCTATCTTCTATCCTATCCTATTCTCTATCCTATCCTATTCTCTATCCTATCCTATCCTCTATCCTATCCTATCCACTATCCTATCGTACCCTCAATCCTATCCTATCCTCTATCCTATCCTATCCTCTATCCTATCCTATTCTCTATCCTATCCTATCCTCTATCCTATCCTATCCTCTATCCTATCCTATACTCTATCCTATCCTATCCTCTATCCTATCCAATCCTCTATCGTGTTCGCTATCCTATCCTATTCTCTATCCTATCCTATCCTCTATCCTATCCTATCCTCTATCCTATCCTATCCTCTATCCTATCCTATCCTCTAACATATCCTATCCGCTATCCTATCCTATCCTCTATCCTACTCTATCCTCTATCCTATCCAATCCTATATCCTATTCTCTATCCTATCCTATCCTCTTTCGTATCCTATCCTCTATCCTATCCTAACCTCTATCCTATCCTATCCTCTATCCTATCCTATCCTCTATCCTATCCTATCCTCTAACATATCCGATCCGCTATCCTATCCTATCCTCTATCGTATCCTATCCTCTATGCTATCCTATCCTCTATCCTATCCTATTCTCTATCCTATCCTATCCTCTACCCTATCCTATCCTCTATCCTATCCTATCCTCTATCCTATCCTATCCTCTATCCTATCCTATCCTCTATCATATCCTATCCTCTATCCTATCTTATCCTCCATCCTATTCTATCCTCTATCCTATCCAATCCTATATCCTATTCTCTATCCTATCCTATCCTCTATCCTAACCTATCCGCTATCCTATCCTATCCTCTATCCTATCCTATCCTCAACCTATCCTATCCTCTATCCTATCCTATCCTCTATCCTATCCTATCTCTATCCTATCCTATCCTCTATCCTATCCTATCCTCTAACATATCCTATCCGCTATCCTATCCTATCCTCTATCCTACTCTATCCTCTATCCTATCCAATCCTATATCCTATTCTCTATCCTATCCTATCCTCTATCGTATCCTATCCTCTATCCTATCCTAACCTCTATCCTATCCTATCCTCTATCCTATCCTATCCTCTATCCTATCCTATCCTCTAACATATCCGATCCGCTATCCTATCCTATCCTCTATCGTATCCTATCCTCTATGCTATCCTATCCTCTATCCTATCCTATTCTCTATCCTATCCTATCCTCTACCCTATCCTATCCTCTATCCTATCCTATCCTCTATCCTATCCTATCCTCTATCCTATCCTATCCTCTATCATATCCTATCCTCTATCCTATCTTATCCTCCATCCTATTCTATCCTCTATCCTATCCAATCCTATATCCTATTCTCTATCCTATCCTATCCTCTATCCTAACCTATCCTCTATCCTATCATATCCTCTATCCTATCCTATCCTCTATCCTACCCTATCCACTATCCTATCGTACCCTCAATCCTATCCTATCCTCTATACTATCCTATCCTCTATCCTATCCTATTCTCTATCCTATCCTATCCTCTATCCTATCCTATCCTCTATCCTATCCTATCCTCTATCCTATCCTATCCTCTATCCTATACTGTCCTCTAACATATCCTATCCGCTATCCTATCCTATCCTCTATCCTATCCTATCCTCAACCTATCCTATCCTCTATCCTATCCTATCCTCTATGCTATCCTATCTCTATCCTATCCTATCCTCTATCGTATCCTATCCTCTAACATATCCTATCCGCTATCCTATCCTATCCTCTATCCTATTCTATCCTCTATCCTATCCAATCCTATATCCTATACTCTATCCTATCCTATCCTCTATCCTATTCTATCCTCTATCCTATCCAATCCTATATCCTATCCTCTATCATATCCTATCCTCTATCCTATCCTATCCTCTATCCTATCCTATCCGCTATCCTATCCAATCCTATATCCTATTCTCTATCCTATCCTATCCTCTATCGTATCCTATCCTGTATCCTATCCTATCCTCTATCCTATCCTATCCTCTATCCTATCCTATCCTCTGTCCTATCCTATCTTCTAACATATCCGATCCGCTATCCTATCCTATCCTCTATCGTATCCTATCCTCTATCCTATCCTATCCTCTATCATATCCTATCCTCTATCCTATCCTATTCTCTATCCTATCCTATCCTCTATCCTATCCTATCCTCTATCGTATCCTATCCTCTATCCTATCCTATCCTCTATCCTATCCTATCCTCTATCATATCCCATCCTCTATCCTATCCTATCCTCTATCCTATCCTATCCGCTATCCTATCCAATCCTATATCCTATTCTCTATCCTATCGTACCCTCAATCCTATCCTATCTTCTATCCTATCCTATTCTCTATCCTATCCTATTCTCTATCCTATCCTATCCTCTATCCTATCCTATCCACTATCCTATCGTACCCTCAATCCTATCCTATCCTCTATCCTATCCTATCCTCTATCCTATCCTATTCTCTATCCTATCCTATCCTCTATCCTATCCTATCCTCTATCCTATCCTATACTCTATCCTATCCTATCCTCTATCCTATCCAATCCTCTATCGTGTTCGCTATCCTATCCTATCCTCTACCGTATCCTATCCTCTATCCTACCCAATCCTCCATCCTATCCTATTCTCCACCCTATGCTATCCTCTATCGTATGCTATCGTCTATCCTACCCAATCCTCCATCCTATCCTATCCTCTATCCTATCCTATTCTCTATCCTATCCTATCCTGTATCCTATCCTACCCTCTATCGTATCCTATCCTCTATCCTATCCTATCCTCTATCCTATCCTATTCTCTATCCTATGCTATCCTCTATCCTATCCTATCCTCTATCCTATCATATCCTCTATCCTATCCTATCCTCTATCAAACCCTATCCACTATCCTATCGTACCCTCAATCCTATCCTATCCTCTACCCTATCCTATCCTCTATCCTATCCTATTCTCTATCCTATCCTATCCTCTATCCTATCCTATCCACTATCCTATCGTACCCTCAATCCTATCCTATCCTCTATCCTATCCTATCCTCTATCCTATCCTATTCTCTATCCTATCCTATCCTCTATCCTATCCTATCCTCTATCCTATCCTATACTCTATCCTATCCTATCCTCTATCCTATCCAATCCTCTATCGTGTTCGCTATCCTATCCTATTCTCTATCCTATCCTATCCTCTATCCTATCCTATCCTCTATCCTACTCTATCCTCTATCCTATCCAATCCTATATCCTATTCTCTATCCTATCCTATCCTCTTTCGTATCCTATCCTCTATCCTATCCTAACCTCTATC
The DNA here is from genome assembly GCF_050948215.1 of Halictus rubicundus. NCBI lineage: Eukaryota > Metazoa > Arthropoda > Insecta > Hymenoptera > Halictidae > Halictus > Halictus rubicundus. The sequence continues at coordinate 1,046,400 of NW_027488581.1, read as the reverse complement.
CTATCCTATCCTCTATCCTATCCTATCCTCTATCCTATCCTATCCTCTAACATATCCGATCCGCTATCCTATCCTATCCTCTATCGTATCCTATCCTCTATGCTATCCTATCCTCTATCCTATCCTATTCTCTATCCTATCCTATCCTCTACCCTATCCTATCCTCTATCCTATCCTATCCTCTATCCTATCCTATCCTCTATCCTATCCTATCCTCTATCATATCCTATCCTCTATCCTATCTTATCCTCCATCCTATTCTATCCTCTATCCTATCCAATCCTATATCCTATTCTCTATCCTATCCTATCCTCTATCCTAACCTATCCGCTATCCTATCCTATCCTCTATCCTATCCTATCCTCAACCTATCCTATCCTCTATCCTATCCTATCCTCTATCCTATCCTATCTCTATCCTATCCTATCCTCTATCCTATCCTATCCTCTAACATATCCTATCCGCTATCCTATCCTATCCTCTATCCTACTCTATCCTCTATCCTATCCAATCCTATATCCTATTCTCTATCCTATCCTATCCTCTATCGTATCCTATCCTCTATCCTATCCTAACCTCTATCCTATCCTATCCTCTATCCTATCCTATCCTCTATCCTATCCTATCCTCTAACATATCCGATCCGCTATCCTATCCTATCCTCTATCGTATCCTATCCTCTATGCTATCCTATCCTCTATCCTATCCTATTCTCTATCCTATCCTATCCTCTACCCTATCCTATCCTCTATCCTATCCTATCCTCTATCCTATCCTATCCTCTATCCTATCCTATCCTCTATCATATCCTATCCTCTATCCTATCTTATCCTCCATCCTATTCTATCCTCTATCCTATCCAATCCTATATCCTATTCTCTATCCTATCCTATCCTCTATCCTAACCTATCCTCTATCCTATCATATCCTCTATCCTATCCTATCCTCTATCCTACCCTATCCACTATCCTATCGTACCCTCAATCCTATCCTATCCTCTATACTATCCTATCCTCTATCCTATCCTATTCTCTATCCTATCCTATCCTCTATCCTATCCTATCCTCTATCCTATCCTATCCTCTATCCTATCCTATCCTCTATCCTATACTGTCCTCTAACATATCCTATCCGCTATCCTATCCTATCCTCTATCCTATCCTATCCTCAACCTATCCTATCCTCTATCCTATCCTATCCTCTATGCTATCCTATCTCTATCCTATCCTATCCTCTATCGTATCCTATCCTCTAACATATCCTATCCGCTATCCTATCCTATCCTCTATCCTATTCTATCCTCTATCCTATCCAATCCTATATCCTATACTCTATCCTATCCTATCCTCTATCCTATTCTATCCTCTATCCTATCCAATCCTATATCCTATCCTCTATCATATCCTATCCTCTATCCTATCCTATCCTCTATCCTATCCTATCCGCTATCCTATCCAATCCTATATCCTATTCTCTATCCTATCCTATCCTCTATCGTATCCTATCCTGTATCCTATCCTATCCTCTATCCTATCCTATCCTCTATCCTATCCTATCCTCTGTCCTATCCTATCTTCTAACATATCCGATCCGCTATCCTATCCTATCCTCTATCGTATCCTATCCTCTATCCTATCCTATCCTCTATCATATCCTATCCTCTATCCTATCCTATTCTCTATCCTATCCTATCCTCTATCCTATCCTATCCTCTATCGTATCCTATCCTCTATCCTATCCTATCCTCTATCCTATCCTATCCTCTATCATATCCCATCCTCTATCCTATCCTATCCTCTATCCTATCCTATCCGCTATCCTATCCAATCCTATATCCTATTCTCTATCCTATCGTACCCTCAATCCTATCCTATCTTCTATCCTATCCTATTCTCTATCCTATCCTATTCTCTATCCTATCCTATCCTCTATCCTATCCTATCCACTATCCTATCGTACCCTCAATCCTATCCTATCCTCTATCCTATCCTATCCTCTATCCTATCCTATTCTCTATCCTATCCTATCCTCTATCCTATCCTATCCTCTATCCTATCCTATACTCTATCCTATCCTATCCTCTATCCTATCCAATCCTCTATCGTGTTCGCTATCCTATCCTATCCTCTACCGTATCCTATCCTCTATCCTACCCAATCCTCCATCCTATCCTATTCTCCACCCTATGCTATCCTCTATCGTATGCTATCGTCTATCCTACCCAATCCTCCATCCTATCCTATCCTCTATCCTATCCTATTCTCTATCCTATCCTATCCTGTATCCTATCCTACCCTCTATCGTATCCTATCCTCTATCCTATCCTATCCTCTATCCTATCCTATTCTCTATCCTATGCTATCCTCTATCCTATCCTATCCTCTATCCTATCATATCCTCTATCCTATCCTATCCTCTATCAAACCCTATCCACTATCCTATCGTACCCTCAATCCTATCCTATCCTCTACCCTATCCTATCCTCTATCCTATCCTATTCTCTATCCTATCCTATCCTCTATCCTATCCTATCCACTATCCTATCGTACCCTCAATCCTATCCTATCCTCTATCCTATCCTATCCTCTATCCTATCCTATTCTCTATCCTATCCTATCCTCTATCCTATCCTATCCTCTATCCTATCCTATTCTCTATCCTATCCTATCCTCTATCCTATCCTATCCTCTATCCTATCCTATACTCTATCCTATCCTATCCTCTATCCTATCCAATCCTCTATCGTGTTCGCTATCCTATCCTATCCTCTACCGTATCCTATCCTCTATCCTACCCAATCCTCCATCCTATCCTATTCTCCACCCTATGCTATCCTCTATCGTATGCTATCGTCTATCCTACCCAATCCTCCATCCTATCCTATCCTCTATCCTATCCTATTCTCTATCCTATCCTATCCTGTATCCTATCCTACCCTCTATCGTATCCTATCCTCTATCCTATCCTATCCTCTATCCTATCCTATTCTCTATCCTATGCTATCCTCTATCCTATCCTATCCTCTATCCTATCATATCCTCTATCCTATCCTATCCTCTATCAAACCCTATCCACTATCCTATCGTACCCTCAATCCTATCCTATCCTCTACCCTATCCTATCCTCTATCCTATCCTATTCTCTATCCTATCCTATCCTCTATCCTATCCTATCCTCTATCCTATCCTATCCTCTATCCTATCCTATCCTCTATCCTATCCTATCCTCTATCCTATCCTATCCTCTAACATATCCTATCCGCTATCCTATCCTATCCTCTATCCTATCCTATCCTCTAACATATCCTATCCGCTATCCTATCCTATCCTCTATCCTATTCTATCCTCTATCCTATCCAATCCTATATCCTATTCTCTATCCTATCCTATCCTCTATCGTAACCTATCCTCTATCCTATCCTAACCTCTATCCTATCGTATCCTCTAACCTATCCTATCCTCTATCCTATCCTATCCTCTATCCTATCCTATCCTCTATCCTATCCTATCCTCTAACATATCCTATCCGCTATCCTATCCTATCCTCTATCCTATCCTATCCTCAACCTATGCTATCCTCTATCCTATCCTATCCTCTATCCTATCCTATCTCTATCCTATCCTATCCTCTATCCTATCCTATCCTCTAACATATCCTATCCGCTATCCTATCCTATCCTCTATCCTATTCTATTCTCTATCCTATCCTATCCTGTATCCTATCCTACCCTCTATCGTATCCTATCCTCTATCCTATCCTATCCTCTATCCTATCCTATTCTCTATCCTATCCTATCCTCTATCCTATCCTATCCTCTATCCTATCCTATTCTCTATCCTATGCTATCCTCTATCCTATCCTATCCTCTATCCTATCATATCCTCTATCCTATCCTATCCTCTATCAAACCCTATCCACTATCCTATCGTACCCTCAATCCTATCCTATCCTCTACCCTATAATATCCTCTATCCTATCCAATTCTCTATCCTATCCTATCCTCTATCCTATCCTATCCTCTATCCTATCCTATCCTCTATCCTATCCTATCCTCTATCCTATCCTATCCTCTATCCTATCCTATCCTCTAACATATCCTATCCGCTATCCTATCCTATCCTCTATCCTATCCTATCCTCTAACATATCCTATCCGCTATCCTATCCTATCCTCTATCCTATTCTATCCTCTATCCTATCCAATCCTATATCCTATTCTCTATCCTATCCTATCCTCTATCGTAACCTATCCTCTATCCTATCCTAACCTCTATCCTATCGTATCCTCTAACCTATCCTATCCTCTATCCTATCCTATCCTCTATCCTATCCTATCCTCTATCCTATCCTATCCTCTAACATATCCTATCCGCTATCCTATCCTATCCTCTATCCTATCCTATCCTCAACCTATGCTATCCTCTATCCTATCCTATCCTCTATCCTATCCTATCTCTATCCTATCCTATCCTCTATCCTATCCTATCCTCTAACATATCCTATCCGCTATCCTATCCTATCCTCTATCCTATTCTATTCTCTATCCTATCCTATCCTGTATCCTATCCTACCCTCTATCGTATCCTATCCTCTATCCTATCCTATCCTCTATCCTATCCTATTCTCTATCCTATCCTATCCTCTATCCTATCCTATCCTCTATCCTATCCTATCCTCTATCCTATTCTATTCTCTATCCTATCGTACCCTCAATCCTATCCTATCCTCTATGCTATCCTATCCTCTATCCTATCCTATTCTCTATCCTATCCTATCCTCTATCCTATCCTATCCTCTATCCTATCCTATCCTCTATCCTTTCCTATCCTCTATCCTATCCTATCCTCTATCATATCCTATCCTCTATCCTATCTTATCATCTATCCTATTCTATCCTCTATCCTATCCAATCCTATATCCTATTCTCTATCCTATCCTATCCTCTATCCTATCCTATCCTCTATCCTATCATATCCTCTATCCTATCCTATCCTCTATCAAACCCTATCCACTATCCTATCGTACCCTCTATCCTATCCTATCCTCTATCCTATCCTATCCTCTATCCTATCCTATCCTCTATCCTATCCTATTCTCTATCCTATCCTATCCTCTATCCTATCCTATCCTCTATCCTATCCTATCCTCTATCCTATCCTATCCTCTATCCTATCCTATCCTCTATCGTATCCTATCCTCTAACATATCCTATTCTCTATCCTATCCTATCCTCTATCGTATCCTATCCTCTATCCTATCCTATTTTCTATCCTATCCTATCCTCTATCCTATCCTATCCTCTATCCTATCCTATCCTCTATCCTATCCTATCCTCTATCCTATCCTATCCTCTATCCTATCCTATCCTCTAACATATCCTATCCGCTATCCTATCCTATCCTCTATCCTATCCTATCCTCTATCCTATCCTATCCGCTATCCTATCCAATCCTATATCGTATCCTATCTCTATCCTATCCTATCCTCTATCCTATCCTATCCTCTATCCTATCCTATCCTCTATCCTATTCTATCCTCTATCCTATCGTACCCTCAATCCTATCCTATCCTCTATGCTATCCTATCCTCTATCCTATCCTATTCTCTATCCTATCCTATCCTCTATCCTATCCTATCCTCTATCCTATCCTATCCTCTATCCTTTCCTATCCTCTATCCTATCCTATCCTCTATCATATCCTATCCTCTATCCTATCTTATCCTCTATCCTATTCTATCCTCTATCCTATCCAATCCTATATCCTATTCTCTATCCTATCCTATCCTCTATCCTATCCTATCCTCTATCCTATCATATCCTCTATCCTATCCTATCCTCTATCAAACCCTATCCACTATCCTATCGTACCCTCAATCCTATCCTATCCTCTACCCTATCCTATCCTCTATCCTATCCTATTCTCTATCCTATCCTATCCTCTATCCTATCCTATCCTCTATCCTATCCTATCCTCTATCCTATCCTATCCTCTATCCTATCCTATCCTCTATCCTATCCTATCCTCTAACATATCCTATCCGCTATCCTATCCTATCCTCTATCCTATTCTATCCTCTATCCTATCCAATCCTATATCCTATTCTCTATCCTATCCTATCCTCTATCGTATACTATCCTCTATCCTATCCTAACCTCTATCCTATCCTATCCTCTATCCTATCCTATCCTCTATCCTATCCTATCCTCTAACATATCCGATCCGCTATCCTATCCTATCCTCTATCGTATCCTATCCTCTATCCTATCCTATCCTCTATCATTTCCTATCCTCTATCCTATACTATCCTCTATCCTATCCTATCCGCTATCCTATCCAATCTTATATCCTATTCTCTATCCTATCCTATCCTCTATCGTATCCTATCCTCTATCCTATCCTATCCTCTATCCTATCGTACCCTCAATCCTATCCTATCCTATATGCTATCCTATCCTCTATCCTATCCTATCCTCTATCCTATCCTATCCTCTAACATATCCTATCCGCTATCCTATCCTATCCTCTATCCTATCCTATCCTCAACCTATCCTATCCTCTATCCTATCCTATTCTCTATCCTATCCTATCTCTATCCTATCCTATCCTCTATCCTATCATATCCTCTATCCTATCCTATCCTCTATCCTACCCTATCCTCTATCCTATTCTATCCTCTATCCTATCCAATCCTATATCCTATTCTCCATCCTATCCTATCCTCTATCGTATCCTATCCTCCATCCTATCCCATCCTCTATCCTATCCTATCCTGTACCCTATAATATCCTCTATCCTATCATATTCTCTATCCTATCCTATCCTCTATCGTATCCTGTCCTCTATCCTATCCTCTATCCTATCGTATCCTCTATCCTATCCTATCCTCTATCCTATCCTATCCTCTATCATATCCTATCCTCTATCCTATCCTATCCTCTAACATATCCGATCCGCTATCCTATCCTATCCTCTATCGTATCCTATCCTCTATCCTATCCTATCCTCTATCATATCATATCCTCTATCCTATCCAATCCTATATCCTATTCTCTATCCTATCCTATCCTCTATCGTATCCTATCCTCTATCCTATCCAATCCTATATCGTATCCTCTATCCTATCCTATCCTCTATCCTATCCTATCCACTATCCTATCCTATCCTCTATCCTATCCTATAATCTAACATATCCGATCCGCTATCCTATCCTATCCTCTATCGTATCCTATCCTCTATCCTATCCTATCCTCTATCATATCCTATCCTCTATCCTATCCTATCCTCTATCCTATCCTATCCGCTGTCATATCCAATCCTATATCCTATTCTCTATCCTATCCTATCCTCTATCGTATCCTATCCTCTATCCTATCCTATCCTCTATCCTATCCTATCCTCTATCCTATCCTATCCTCTATCCTATCCTATCCTCTATCCTATCCTATCCTCTATCCTATCCTATCCTCTATCCTATCCTATCCTCTATCCTATCCTATCCTCAATCATATCCTATCCTCTATCCTATCCTATCCTCTATCCTATCCTGTCGTTTATCCTTTCCTATCCTCTATCCTATCCTATTCTCTATGCTATCCTATCCTCTATCCTATCCTATGCTCTTTCCTATCCTATCCTCTATCCTATTCTATCCTCTATCCTAGCCAATCCTATATCCTATTCTCTATCCTACCCTATCCTCTATCCTATCCTATCCTCTATCCTATCCAATCCACTATACTATCCTATCCTCTACCCTATCCTATCCTCTATCCTATCCTATCCTCTATCCTATCCTATCCTCTATCCTATCCTACCGTTTATCCTTTCCTATCCTCTATCCTATCATTTCCTCTATCGTATCCTATCCTCTATCCTATCCTATCCTCTATCCTATCCTCTATCCTATCCTCCATCCTATCCTATCCACTATTCTATCCTATCCTCTATCCTATCCTATCCTCTATCCTATCATATCCTCTATCCTATCCTACCGTCTATCCTATCCTATCCACTATGCTATCGTACCCTCAATCCTATCCTATCCTCTATCCTATCCTATCCTCTATCCTATCCTATTCTCTATCCTATCCTATCCTCTATCCTATCCTATCCTCTATCCTATCCTATCCTATCCTCTATCCTATCCTATCCTCTATCCTATCCTATCCTCTATCATATCCTATCCTCTATCCTATCTTATCCTCTATCCTATTCTATCCTCTATCATATCCAATCCTATATCCTATTCTCTATCCTATCCTATCCTCTATCCTATCCTATCCTCTATCCTATCCTATCCACTATCCTATCCTATCCTCTATCCTATCCTATCCTCTATCCTATCCTATCCTCTATCCTATCCTATCGTTTATCCTATCCTATCCTCTATCCTATCCTATCCTCTATCCTATCCTATCCTCTATCCTATCCTATCCTCTATCCTATCCTATCCTCTACCGTATATTATCCTCTATCCTATCCTATCCTCTACCCTATCCTATCCTCTATCCTATCCTATCCTCTATCCTATCCAATCCTATATCGTATCCTCTATCCTATCCTATCCTCTATCCTATCCTATTCTCTATCCTATCCTATCCTCTATCCTATCCTACCCTCTATCGTATCCTATCCTCTATCCTATCCTATCCTCTATCCTATCCTATTCTCTATCCTATTCTATCCTCTATCCTATACAATCCTATATCCTATTCTCTATCCTATCCTATCCTCTATCGTATCCTATCCTCTATCATATTCTATCCTCTATCCTATCCAATCCTATATCCTATTCTCTATCCTATCCAATCCTATATCCTATTCTCCATCCTATCCTATCCTCTATCCTATCCTATCCTCTATCCTATCCTATCCTATCCTCTATCCTATCCTATCCTCTATCATATCCTATCCTCTATCCTATCCCATCCTCTATCCTATCCTATCCGCTATCCTATCCAATCCTATATCCTATTCTCTATCCTATCCTATCCTCTATCCTATCCTATTATCTATCCTATCCTATTCTCTATCCTATCCTATCCTCTATCCTATTCTATCCTCTATCCTATACAATCCTATATCCTATTCTCTATCCTATCCTATCCTCTATCGTATCCTATCCTCTATCATATCCTATCCTGTATCCTATCCTATCCTCTATCCTATCCTATCCGCTATCCTATCCAATCCTATATCCTATTCTCTATCCTATCCTATCCTCTACCCTATCCTATCCTCTATCCTATCCTATCCTCTATCGTATCCTGTCCTCTATCCTATCCTCTATCCTATCGTATCCTCTATCCTATCCTATCCTCTATCCTATCCTATCCTCTATCATATCCTATCCTCTATCCTATCCTATCCTCTATCCTATTCTATCCACTATCCTATCCAATCCTATATCCTATTCTCTATCCTATCCAATCCTATATCCTATTCTCCATCCTATCCTATCCTCTATCCTATCCTATCCTCTATCCTATCCTATCCTATCCTCTATCCTATCCTATCCTCTATCATATCCTATCCTCTATCCTATCCTATCCTCTATCCTGTCCTATCGTTTATCCTTTCCTATCCTCTATCCTATCCTATCCTCTATCGTATCCTATCCTCTATCCTATCCTATCCTCTATCCTATCCTATCCTCTATCCTATCCACTATCCTATCCTATTATCTATCCTATCCTATTCTCTATCCTATCCTATCCGCTATCCTATCCAATCCTATATCCTATTCTCCATCCTATCCTATCCTCTATCCTATCCTATCCTCTATCCTATCCTATCCTATCCTCTATCCTATCCTATCCTCTATCATATCCTATCCTCTATCCTATCCTATCCTCTATCCTGTCCTATCGTTTATCCTTTCCTATCCTCTATCCTATCCTATCCTCTATCGTATCCTATCCTCTATCCTATCCTATCCTCTATCCTATCCTATCCTCTATCCTATCCACTATCCTATCCTATTATCTATCCTATCCTATTCTCTATCCTATCCTATCCTCTATCCTATCCTATCCTCTATCCTATCCTATCCTCTATCCTATCCTATCCACTATCCTATCCTATCCTCTATCCTATCCTATCCTATCCTATCCTCTATCCTATCCTCTATCATATCCTATCCTCTATCCTATCCTATCCTCTATCCTATTCTATCCTCTATCCTATCCAATCCTATATCCTATTCTCCATCCTATCCTATCCTCTATCGTATCCTATCCTCCATCCTATCCCATTCTCTATCCTATCCTATCCTGTACCCTATAATATCCTCTATCCTATCATATTCTCTATCCTATCCTATCCTCTATCGTATCCTGTCCTCTATCCTATCCTCTATCCTATCGTATCCTCTATCCTATCCTATCCTATCCTCTATCATATCCTATCCTCTATCCTATCCTATCCTCTATCCTATTCTATCCTCTATCCTATCCAATCCTATATCCTATTCTCTATCCTACCCAATCCTACATCCTATCCTCCATCCTATCCCATCCTCTATCCTATCCTATCCTGTACCCTATAATATCCTCTATCCTATCATATTCTCTATCCTATCCTATCCTCTATCGTATCCTGTCCTCTATCCTATCCTCTATCCTATCATATCCTCTATCCTATCCTACCCTCTATCCTATCCTATCCACTATCCTATCGTACCCTCAATCCTATTCTATCCTCTATCCTATCCTATCCTCTATCCTATCCTATTCTCTATCCTATCCTATCCTCTATCCTATCCTATCCTCTATCCTATCCTATCCTATCCTCTATCCTATCCTATCCTCTATCCTATCCTATCCTCTATCATATTCTATCCTCTATCCTATCCAATCCTATATCCTATTCTCTATCCTATCCAATCCTATATCCTATTCTCCATCCTATCCTATCCTCTATCCTATCCTATCCTCTATCCTATCCTATCCTATCCGCTATCCTATCCTATCCTCTATCATATCCTATCCTCTATCCTATCCTATCCTCTATCCTATCCTATCCGCTATCCTATCCAATCCTATATCCTATTCTCTATCCTATCCTATCCTCTATCCTATCCTATTATCTATCCTATCCTATTCTCTATCCTATCCTATCCTCTATCCTATTCTATCCTCTATCCTATACAATCCTATATCCTATTCTCTATCCTATCCTATCCTCTATCGTATCCTATCCTCTATCGTATCCTATCCTCTATCGTATCCTATCCTCTATCCTATCCTATCCTCTATCATATCCTATCCTGTATCCTATCCTATCCTCTATCCTATCCTATCCAATCCTATATCCTATTCTCTATCCTATCCTATCATCTACCCTATCCTATCCTCTATCCTATCTTATTCTCTATCCTATCCTATCCTGTATCATATCCTATCCTCTATCCTATCCTATCCTGTATCATATCCTATCCTCTATCCTATCGAATCCTATATCCTATCCTATCCTCTATCATATCCTATCCTCTATCCTATCCTATCCTCTATCCTATCCTATTCTCTATGCTATCCAATCCTCTATCCTATCCTATCCTCTATCCTATCCTATCCTCTATCCTATTCTATCCTCTATCCTAGCCAATCCTATATCCTATTCTCTATCCTACCCTATCCTCTATCCTATCCTATCCTCTATCCTATCCTATCCTCTATCCTATTTTTCCTCTATCCTATCCTATCCTCTATCCTATCCTATCCTGTACCCTATAATATCCTCTATCCTATCATATTCTCTATCCTATCCTATCCTCTATCGTATCCTGTCCTCTATCCTATCCTCTATCCTATCATATCCTCTATCCTATCCTACCCTCTATCCTATCCTATCCACTATCCTATCGTACCCTCAATCCTATTCTATCCTCTATCCTATCCTATCCTCTATCCTATCCTATTCTCTATCCTATCCTATCCTCTATCCTATCCTATCCTCTATCCTATCCTATCCTATCCTCTATCCTATCCTATCCTCTATCCTATCCTATCCTCTATCATATTCTATCCTCTATCCTATCCAATCCTATATCCTATTCTCTATCCTATCCAATCCTATATCCTATTCTCCATCCTATCCTATCCTCTATCCTATCCTATCCTCTATCCTATCCTATCCTATCCGCTATCCTATCCTATCCTCTATCATATCCTATCCTCTATCCTATCCTATCCTCTATCCTATCCTATCCGCTATCCTATCCAATCCTATATCCTATTCTCTATCCTATCCTATCCTCTATCCTATCCTATTATCTATCCTATCCTATTCTCTATCCTATCCTATCCTCTATCCTATTCTATCCTCTATCCTATACAATCCTATATCCTATTCTCTATCCTATCCTATCCTCTATCGTATCCTATCCTCTATCGTATCCTATCCTCTATCGTATCCTATCCTCTATCCTATCCTATCCTCTATCATATCCTATCCTGTATCCTATCCTATCCTCTATCCTATCCTATCCAATCCTATATCCTATTCTCTATCCTATCCTATCATCTACCCTATCCTATCCTCTATCCTATCTTATTCTCTATCCTATCCTATCCTGTATCATATCCTATCCTCTATCCTATCGAATCCTATATCCTATCCTATCCTCTATCATATCCTATCCTCTATCCTATCCTATCCTCTATCCTATCCTATTCTCTATGCTATCCAATCCTCTATCCTATCCTATCCTCTATCCTATCCTATCCTCTATCCTATTCTATCCTCTATCCTAGCCAATCCTATATCCTATTCTCTATCCTACCCTATCCTCTATCCTATCCTATCCTCTATCCTATCCTATCCTCTATCCTATCCTATCGTTTATCCTTTCCTATCCTCTATCCTATCCTATCCTCTATCGTATCCTATCCTCTATCCTATCCTATCCTCTATCCTATCCTCTATCCTATCCTCTATCCTATCCTCTATCCTATCCTATCCTCTAACATATCCTATCCGCTATCCTATCCCATCCTCTATCCTATCCTATCCGCAACCTATCCTATCCTCTATCCTATCCTATCCTCTATCCTATCCTATCCTCTATCCTATCCTATCCTCTATCCTATCCTATCGTTTATCCTATCCTATCCTCTATCCTATTCTATCCTCTATCCTATCCAATCCTATATCCTATTCTCCATCCTATCCTATCCTCTATCGTATCCTATCCTCCACCCTATCCCATCCTCTATCCTATCCTATCCTGTACCCTATAATATCCTCTATCCTATCCTATTCTCTATCCTATCCTATCCTCTATCGTATCCTGTCCTCTATCCTATCCTCTATCCTATCGTATCCTCTATCCTACCCTATCCTCTATCCTATCCTATCCTCTATCATATCCTATCCTCTATCCTATCCTATCCTCTATCCTATTCTATCCTCTATCCTATCCAATCCTATATCCTATTCTCTATCCTATCCAATCCTATATCCTATTCTCCATCCTATCCTATCCTCTATCCTATCCTATCCTCTATCCTATCCTATCCTATCCTCTATCCTATCCTATCCTCTATCATATCCTATCCTCTATCCTATCCTATCCTCTATCCTGTTCTATCGTTTATCCTTTCCTATCCTCTATCCTATCCTATCTCCAATCGTATCCTATCCTCTATCCTATCCTATCCTCTATCCTATCCTATCCTCTATCCTATCCTCTATCCTATCCTATTATCTATCCTATCCTATTCTCTATCCTATCCTATCCTCTATCCTATTCTATCCTGTATCCTATACAATCCTATATCCTATTCTCTATCCTATCCTATCCTCTATCGTATCCTATCCTCTATCCTCTCCTATCCTCTATCCTATCCTCTATCCTATCCTCCATCCTATCCTATCCACTATTCTATCCTATCCTCTATCCTATCCTATCCTCTATCCTATCATATCCTCTATTCTACCCTACCCTCTATCCTATCCTATCCACTATGCTATCGTACCCTCAATCCTATCCTATCCTCTATCCTATCCTATCCTCTATCCTATCCTATTCTCTATCCTATTCTATCCTCTATCCTATCCTATCCTCTATCCTATCCTATCCTATCCTCTATCCTATCCTATCCTCTATCCTATCCTATCTTCTATCATATCCTATCCTCTATCCTATCCTATCCTATCCTCTATCCTATCCTATCCTCTATCCTATCCTATCCTCTATCATATTCTATCCTCTATCCTATCCAATCCTATATCCTATTCTCTATCCTATCCAATCCTATATCCTATTCTCCATCCTATCCTATCCTCTATCCTATCCTATCCTCTATCCTATCCTATCCTATCCTCTATCCTATCCTATCCTCTATCATATCCTATCCTCTATCCTATCCTATCCTCTATCCTATCCTATCCGCTATCCTATCCAATCCTATATCCTATTCTCTATCCTATCCTATCCTCTATCCTATCCTATTATCTATCCTATCCTATTCTCTATCCTATCCTATCCTCTATCCTATTCTATCCTCCATCCTATACAATCCTATATCCTATTCTCTATCCTATCCTATCCTCTATCGTATCCTATCCTCTATCATATCCTATCCTGTATCCTATCCTATCCTCTATCCTATCCTATCCGCTATCCTATCCAATCCTATATCCTATTCTCTATCCTATCCTATCCTCTACCCTATCCTATCCTCTATCCTATCCTATCCTCTAACGTATCCTGTCCTCTATCCTATCCTCTATCCTATCGTATCCTCTATCCTATCCTATCCTCTATCCTATCCTATCCTCTATCCTATCCTATCCTCTATCCTATTCTATCCTCTATCCTAGCCAATCCTATATCCTATTCTCTATCCTACCCTATCCTCTATCCTATCCTATCCTCTATCCTATCCTATCCTCTATCCTATCCTATCGTTTATCCTTTCCTATCCTCTATCCTATCCTATCCTCTATCGTATCCTATCCTCTATCCTATCCTATCCTCTATCCTATCCTCTATCCTATCCTCTATCCTATCCTCCATCCTATCCTATCCACTATTCTATCCTATCCTCTATCCTATCCTATCCTCTATCCTATCATATCCTCTATTCTACCCTACCCTCTATCCTATCCTATCCACTATGCTATCGTACCCTCAATCCTATCCTATCCTCTATCCTATCCTATCCTCTATCCTATCCTATTCTCTATCCTATCCTATCCTCTATCCTATCCTATCCTCTATCCTATCCTATCCTATCCTCTACCCTATCCTATGCTCTATCCTATCCTATCCTCTATCCTATCCAATCCTATATCGTATCCTCTATCCTATCCTATCCTCTATCCTATCCTATTCTCTATCCTATCCTATCCTGTATCCTATCCTACCCTCTATCGTATCCTATCCTCTATCCTATCCTATCCTCTATCCTATCCTATTCTCTATGCTATCCTATCCTCTATCCTATCCTATCCTCTATCCTATCCTATCCTCTATCCTATTCTATCCTCTATCCTAGCCAATCCTATATCCTATTCTCTATCCTATCCTATCCTCTATCCTATCCTATCCTCTATCCTATCCAATCCTATATCGTATCCTCTATCCTATCCTATCCTCTATCCTATCCTATCCTCTATCCTATCCTATCCTCTATCCTATCCTATCCTCTATCCTATACTATCCTCTATCCTATCCTATCCTCTATCGTCTCCTGTCCTGCATCCTATCCAATCCCCTATCCTATCCTCTACCGTCTCCTATCTTCTATCCTATCCAATCCCCTATCCTATCCTCCATCCTATCCTATCCTCTGTCCTATCCTATCCTCTGTCCTATCCTGTCCTCTATCCTACTCTATCCTCTATCCTATCCTATCCTCTATCCTATCCTATCCTCTATCCTGTGCTATTCTCTATCCTATCCTCTATCCTAACCTATCCTCTATCCTATCCTATCCTCTATCCTATAAAATCCTCTATCCTATCCTATCCTCTATCCTATTCTATCCTCTATCCTATCCAATGCTATATCCTATTCTCTATCCTATCCTATCCTCTATCGTATCCTATCCTCTATCCTATCCTATCCTAGACCTATCCTATCCTCTATCCTATCCTATCCTCTATCCTATCCTATCGTTTATCCTATCCTATCCTCTATCCTATTATATCCTCTAACATATCCTATACGCTATCCTATCCTATCCTCTATCCTATTCTATCCTCTATCCTATCCAATCCTATACCCTATTCTCTATCCTATCCTATCCTCCATCGTATCCTATCCTCTATCCTATCCTATCCTCTATCATATCCTATCCTCTATCCTATCCTATCCTCTATCCTATCCTATCCGCTATCCTATCCAATCCTATATCCTATTCTCTATCCTGTCCTATCCTCTACCCTATCCTATCCTCTATCCTATCCTATTCTCTATCCTATCCTATCCTCTATCCTATCCTATCCTTTATCCTATCCTATCCTCTATCCTATCCTATCCTCTATCCTATCCTATCCCCTATCCTATCCTATCCTCTAACATATCCTATCCGCTATCCTATCCTATCCTCTATCCTATCCTATCCTCAACCTATCCTATCCTCTATCCTATCCTATCCTCTATCCTATCTTATCCTCTATCCTATCCTATCGTTTATCCAATCCTATCCTCTATCCTATTCTATCCTCTATCCTATCCAATCCTATATCCTATTCTCTATCCTATCCTATCCTCTATCGTATCCTATCCTCTATCCTATTCTATCCTCTATCCTATCCAATCCTATATCCTATTCTCTATCCTATCCTATCCTCTATCGTATCCTATCCTCTATCCTATCCCATCCTAGACCTATCCTATCCTCTATCCTATCCTATCCTCTATCCTATCCTATCGTTTATCCTATCCTATCCTCTATCCTATTATATCCTCTAACATATCCTATCCGCTATCCTATCCTATCCTCTATCCTATTCTATCCTCTATCCTATCCAATCCTATACCCTATTCTCTATCCTATCCTATCCTCCATCGTATCCTATACTCTATCCTATCCTATCCTCTATCATATCCTATCCTCTATCCTATCCTATCCTCTATCCTATCCTATCCGCTATCCTATCCAATCCTATATCCTATTCTCTATCCTGTCCTATCCTCTACCCTATCCTATCCTCTATCCTATACTATTCTCTATCCTATCCTATCCTCTATCCTATCCTATCCTTTATCCTATCCTATCCTCTATCCTATCCTATCCTCTATCCTATCCTATCCCCTATCCTATCCTATCCTCTAACATATCCTATCCGCTATCCTATCCTATCCTCTATCCTATCCTATCCTCAACCTATCCTATCCTCTATCCTATCCTATCCTCTATCCTATCTTATCCTCTATCCTATCCTATCGTTTATCCAATCCTATCCTCTATCCTATTCTATCCTCTATCCTATCCAATCCTATATCCTATTCTCTATCCTATCCTATCCTCTATCGTATCCTATCCTCTATCCTATCCAATCCTATATCGTATCCTCTATCCTATCCTATCCTCAACCTATCCTATCCTCTATCCTATCGTATCCTCTATCCTATCCTATCGTTTATCCTATCCTATCCTCTATCCTATCGTATCCTCTATCCTATCCTATCGTTTATCCTATCCTATCCTCTATCCTATCCTATCCTCTAACATATCCTATCCGCTATCCTATCCTATCCTCTATCCTATTCTATCCTCTATCCTATCCAATCCTATATCCTATTCTCTATCCTATCCTATCCTCTATCGTATCCTATCCTCTATCCTATCCTATCCCGTATCCTATCCTATCCTCTATCCTATCCTATCCTCTATCATATCCTATCCTCTATCCTATCCTATCCTCTATCCTATCCTATCGTTTATTCTTTCCTATCCTCTATCCTATCCTATCCTCTATCCTATCCTCTATCCTATCCTATCCACTATTCTATCCTATCCTCTATCCTATCCTATCCTCTATCCTATCCTATCCGCTATCCTATCCTATCCTCTATACTATCCTATCCTCTATCCTATCCTATCGTCTATCCTATCCTATACTCTATCCTATCCTATCCTCTATCCTATCCTATCCTCTATCCTATCCTATCCTCTATCCTCTATCCTATCCTATCCTCTATCCTATCCTATCCTCTATCCTATCCTATCCTCTATCCTATCCTATCCTCTATCCTATCCTATCCTCTATCCTATCCTATCCTCTATCCTATCCTATCCTCTATCCTATACTATCCTCTATCCTATCCTATCCTCTATCGTCTCCTGTCCTGCATCCTATCCAATCCCCTATCCTATCCTCTACCGTCTCCTATCCTCTATCCTATCCAATCCCCTATCCTATCCTCCATCCTATCCTATCCTCTGTCCTATCCTATCCTCTGTCCTATCCTGTCCTCTATCCTATTCTATCCTCTATCCTATCCTATCCTCTATCCTATCCTATCCTCTATCCTGTCCTATTCTCTATCCTATCCTCTATCCTAACCTATCCTCTATCCTATCCTATCCTCTATCCTATAAAATCCTCTATCCTATCCTA
Source organism: Halictus rubicundus (assembly GCF_050948215.1). Classification (NCBI taxonomy): domain Eukaryota; kingdom Metazoa; phylum Arthropoda; class Insecta; order Hymenoptera; family Halictidae; genus Halictus; species Halictus rubicundus. The sequence continues at coordinate 1,027,826 of NW_027488581.1, read as the reverse complement.
TCCTCTATCCTATTCTATCCTCTATCCTATCCAATCCTATATCCTATTCTCTATCCTATCCTATCCTCTATCCTGTCCTATCCTCAACCTATCCTATCCTCTATCCTATCCTATCCTCTATCCTATCCTATCGTTTATCCTATCCTATCCTCTATCCTATTCTATCCTCTAACATATCCTATACGCTATCCTATCCTATCCTCTATCCTATTCTATCCTCTATCCTATCCAATCCTATACCCTATTCTCTATCCTATCCTATCCTCTATCGTATTCTATCATCTATCCTATCCTATCCTCTATCCTATCCTATCCTCTATTCTATCCTCTATCCTATCCTATCCACTATTCTATCCTATCGTCTATCCTATCCTATCCTCTATCCTATCCTATTCGCTATCCTATCCTATCCTCTATACTATCCTATAATCTATCCTATCCTATCGTCTATCCTATCCTATCCTCTATCCTATCCTATCCTCTATCCTATCCTATCCTCTATCCTATCCTATCCTCTATCCTATCCTATCCGCTATCCTATCCAATCCTATATCCTATTCTCAATCCTATCCTATCCTCTATCCTATCCTATCCTCTATCCTATCCTATTCTCTATCCTATCCTATCCTCTATCCTATTCTATCCTGTATCCTATCCAATCGAATATCCTATTCTCTATCCTATCCTATCCTCTATCGTATCCTATCCTCCATCGTATCCTATCCTCTATCCTATCCTATCCTCTATCATATCCTATCCTCTATCCTATCCTATCCTCTATCCTATCCTATCCGTTATCCTATCCAATCCTATATCCTATTCTCTATCCTGTGCTATCCTCTACCCTATCCTATCCTCTATCCTACCCTATTCTCTACCCTATCCTATCCTGTATCATATCCTATCCTCTATCCTATCCAATCCTATATCCTATTCTCCATCCTATTTTATCCTCTATCCTATCCTATCCTATATCGTATCCTATCCTCTAACCTATCCTTTCCTATCCTCTATCCTATCCTATCGTCTATCATATCCTATCCTCTATCCTATCCTATCCTCTATCCTATTCTATCCTCTACCCTAGCCAATCCTATATCCTATTCTCTATCCTATCCTATAATCTATCGTATCCTATCCTCTATCCTATCCAATCCACTATCCTATCCTATCCACTATCCTATCCTATCCTCTATCCTATCCTATCCTCTATCCTATCCTATCCTCTATCCTATCCTATCCTATCCTCTATCCTATCCTATCCTCTATCATATCCTATCCTCTATCCTATCCTATCCTCTATCCTATACTATACGCTATCCTATCCAATCCTATATCCTATTCTCTATCCTATCCTATCCTCTATCCTATCCTATCCTCTATCCTATCCTATCCTCTATCCTATCCTATTCTCTATCCTATCCTATCCTCTATCCTATTCTATCCTCAATCCTATCCAATCCTATATCCTATTCTCTATCCTATCCTATCCTCTATCGTATCCTATCCTCTATCGTATCCTATCCTCTATCCTATCCAATCCTATATCCTATTCTCTATCCTATCCTATCCTCTATCCTATCCTATCCTCTATCCTATCCTATTCTCTATCCTATCCTATCCTCTATCCTATTCTATCCTCTATCCTATCCAATCCTATATCCTATTCTCTATCCTATCCTATCCTCTATCGTATCCTATCCTCCATCGTTTCCTATCCTCTATCCTATCCTATCCTCTATCATATCCTATCCGCTATCCTATCCTATCCTCTATCCTATCCTATACGCTATCCTATCCAATCCTATATCCTATTCTCTATCCTATCCTATCCTCTACCCTATCCTATCCTCTATCCTATCCTATTCTCTACCCTATCCTATCCTGTATCATATCCTATCCTCTATCCTATCGAATCCTATATCCTATTCTCCATCCTATCCTATCCTCTATCCTATCCTATCCTCTATCGTATCCTATCCTCTATCCTATCCTTTCCTATCCTCTATCCTATCCTATCGTCTATCATATCCTATCCTCTATCCTATCCTATCCTCTATCCTATTCTATCCTCTATCCTATCCTATCCGCTATCCTATCCAATCCTATATCCTATTCTCTATCCTATCCTATCCTCTATCGTATCCTATCCTCTATCGTATCCTATCCTCTATCCTATCCTATCCTCTATCGTATCCTATCCTCTATCCTATCCTATCCTCTATCGTATCCTATCCTCTATCCTATCCTGTCCTCTATCCTATCCTCTATCGTCTCCTATCCTCTATCCTATCCAATCCCCTATCCTATCCTCTATCCTATCCTATCCTCTATCCTATCCTATCCGCTATCCTATCCAATCCTATATCCTATTCTGTATCCTATCCTATCCTCTATCGTATCCTATCCTCTATCGTATCCTATCCTCTATCGTATCCTATCCTCTATCCTACCCTATCCTCTATCCTATCCTATTCTCTATCCTATCCTATCCTCTATCCTATCCTATCCTCTATCCTATCCTATCCTCTATCCTATTCTATCCTCTATCCTAGCCAATCCTATATCCTATTCTCTATCCTATCCTATCCTCTATCCTATCCTATCCTCTATCCTATCCAATCCACTATCCTATCCTATCCTCTAGCCTATCCTATCCTCTATCCTATCCTATCCTCTATCCTATCCTATCCTCTATCATATCCTATCCTCTATCCTATCCTATCCTCTATCCTATCATATCCTCTATCCTATCCTACCCTCTATCCTATCCTATCCACTATCCTATCGTACCCTCAATCCTATCCTATCCTCTATCCTATCCTATCCTCTATCCTATCCTATTCTCTATCCTATCCTATCCTCTATCCTATCCTATCCTCTATCCTATCCTCTATCCTATCCTCTATCCTATCCTATCCTATCCTCTATCCTATCCTATCCTCTATCCTATCCTATCCTCTATCATATTCTATCCTCTATCCTATCCAATCCTATATCCTATTCTCTATCCTATCCTATCCTCTATCCTATCCTATCCTCTATCCTATCCTATCCTCTATCATATTCTATCCTCTATCCTATCCTATTCTCTATCCTATCCTATCCTCTATCCTATCCTATCCTCTATCCTATCCTATCCTCTATCCTATTCTATCCTCTATCCTAGCCACTCCTATATCCTATTCTCTATCCTATCCTATCCTCTATCCTATCCTATCCTCTATCCTATCCTATCCTCTATCCTATCCTATCCTCTATCCTATCCTATTCTCTATCCTATCCTATCCTCTATCCTATTCTATCCTCAATCCTATCCAATCCTATATCCTATTCTCTATCCTATCCTATCCTCTATCGTATCCTATCCTCTATCGTATAATATCCTCTATCCTATCCAATCCTATATCCTATTCTCTATCCTATCCTATCCTCTATCCTATCCTATCCTCTATCCTATCCTATTCTCTATCCTATCCTATCCTCTATCCTATTCTATCCTCTATCCTATCCAATCCTATATCCTATTCTCTATCCTATCCTATCCTCTATCGTATCCTATCCTCCATCGTTTCCTATCCTCTATCCTTTCCTATCCTCTATCATATCCTATCCGCTATCCTATCCTATCCTCTATCCTATCCTATACGCTATCCTATCCAATCCTATATCCTATTCTCTATCCTATCATATCCTCTACCCTATCCTATCCTCTATCCTATCCTATTCTCTACCCTATCCTATCCTGTATCATATCCTATCCTCTATCCTATCGAATCCTATATCCTATTCTCCATCCTATCCTATCCTCTATCCTATCCTATCCTCTATCGTATCCTATCCTCTATCCTATCCTTTCCTATCCTCTATCCTATCCTATCGTCTATCATATCCTATCCTCTATCCTATCCTATCCTCTATCCTATTCTATCCTCTATCCTATCCTATCCGCTATCCTATCCAATCCTGTATCCTATTCTCTATCCTATCCTATCCTCTATCGTATCCTATCCTCTATCGTATCCTATCCTCTATCCTATCCTATCCTCTATCGTATCCTATCCTCTATCCTATCCTATCCTCTATCGTATCCTATCCTCTATCCTATCCTGTCCTCTATCCTATCCTCTATCGTCTCCTATCCTCTATCCTATCCAATCCCCTATCCTATCCTCTATCCTATCCTATCCTCTATCCTATCCTATCCGCTATCCTATCCAATCCTATATCCTATTCTCTATCCTATCCTATCCTCTACCCGATCCTATCCTCCATCCTATCCTATTCTCTACCCTATCCTGTCCTGTATCATATCCTATCCTCTATCCTATCCAATCCTATATCCTATTCTCCATCCTATCCTATCCTCTATCCTATCCTATCCTCTATCGTATCCTATCCTCTATCCTATCCTTTCCTATCCTCTATCCTATCTTATCCTATCCTCTATCCTATCCTATCCTCTATCATATCCTATCCTCTATCCTATCCTATCCTCTATCCTATCCTATCCGCTATCCTATCCAATCCTATATCCTATTCTCTATCCTATCCTATCCTCTATCCTATCCTATCCTCTATCCTATCCTATCCTCTATCCTATTCTATTCTCTATCCTATCCTATCCTCTATCCTATCCAATCCTATATCCTATTCTGTATCCTATCCTATCCTCTATCGTATCCTATCCTCTATCGTATCCTATCCTCTATCCTATCCTCCATCCTATCCTATCCACTATTCTATCCTATCCTCTATCCTATCCTATCATCTATCCTATCATATCCTCTATACTATCCTACCCTCTATCCTATCCTATCCACTATCCTATCGTACCCTGAATCCTATCCTATCCTCTATCCTATCCTATCCTCTATCCTATCCTATTCTCTATCCTATCCTATCCTCTATCCTATCCTATCCTCTATCCTATCCTATCCTCTATCCTATCCTATCGTTTATCCTATCCTATCCTCTATCCTATCCTATCCTCTAACATATCCTATCCGCTATCCTATCCTATCCTCTATCCTATTCTATCCTCTATCCTATCCTATCCTCTATCATATCCTATCCTCTATCCTATCCTATCCTCTATCCTATCCTATCCGCTATCCTATCCAATCCTATATCCTATTCTCTATCCTATCCTATCCTCTACCCGATCCTATCCTCTATCCTATCCTATTCTCTACCCTATCCTGTCCTGTATCATATCCTATCCTCTATCCTATCCAATCCTATATCCTATTCTCCATCCTATCCTATCCTCTATCCTATCCTATCCTCTATCGTATCCTATCCTCTATCCTATCCTTTCCTATCCTCTATCCTATCCTATCGTCTATCATATCCTATCCTCTATCCTATCCTATCCTCTATCCTATTCTATCCTCTATCCTAGCCAATCCTATATCCTATTCTCTATCCTATCCTATAATCTATCGTATCCTATCCTCTATCCTATCCAATCCACTATCCTATCCTATCCACTATCCTATCCTATCCTCTATCCTATCCTATCCTCTATCCTATCCTATCCTCTATCCTATCTTATCCTATCCTCTATCCTATCCTATCCTCTATCATATCCTATCCTCTATCCTATCCTATCCTCTATCCTATCCTATCCGCTATCCTATCCAATCCTATATCCTATTCTCCATCCTATCCTATCCTCTATCCTATCCTATCCTCTATCGTATCCTATCCTCTATCCTATCCTTTCCTATCCTCTATCCTATCCTATCGTCTATCATATCCTATCCTCTATCCTATCCTATCCTCTATCCTATTCTATCCTCTATCCTAGCCAATCCTATATCCTATTCTCTATCCTATCCTATAATCTATCGTATCCTATCCTCTATCCTATCCAATCCAATATCCTATCCTATCCACTATCCTATCCTATCCTCTATCCTATCCTATCCTCTATCCTATCCTATCCTCTATCCTATCTTATCCTATCCTCTATCCTATCCTATCCTCTATCATATCCTATCCTCTATCCTATCCTATCCTCTATCCTATCCTATCCGCTATCCTATCCAATCCTATATCCTATTCTCTATCCTATCCTATCCTCTATCCTATCCTATCCTCTATCCTATCCTATCCTCTATCCTATCCAATCCACTATCCTATCCTATCCTCTATCCTATCCTATCCTCTATCCTATCCTATCCTCTATCCTATCCTATCGTTTATCCTTTCCTATCCTCTATCCTATCCTATCCTCTATCGTATCCTATCCTCTATCGTATCCTATCCTCTATCCTATCCTTTCCTATCCTCTATCCTATCCTATCGTCTATCATATCCTATCCTCTATCCTATCCTATCCTCTATCCTATTCTATCCTCTATCCTAGCCAATCCTATATCCTATTCTCTATCCTATCCTATAATCTATCGTATCCTATAATCTATCCTATCCAATCCACTATCCTATCCTATCCACTATCCTATCCTATCCTCTATCCTATCCTATCCTCTATCCTATCCTATCCTCTATCCTATCTTATCCTATCCTCTATCCTATCCTATCCTCTATCATATCCTATCCTCTATCCTATCCTATCCTCTATCCTATCCTATCCGCTATCCTATCCAATCCTATATCCTATTCTCTATCCTATCCTATCCTCTATCCTATCCTATCCTCTATCCTATCATATCCTCTATCCTATCCTATTCTCTATCCTATCCTATCCTCTATCCTATTCTATCCTCTATCCTATCCAATCCTATATCCTATTCTGTATCCTATCCTATCCTCTATCGTATCCTATCCTCTATCGTATCCTATCCTCTATCCTATCCTATCCTCTATCGTATCCTATCCTCTATCCTATCCTATCCTCTATCCTATCCTATTCTCTATCGTATCCTATCCTCTATCGTATCCTATCCTCTATCCTATCCTCCATCCTATCCTATCCACTATTCTATCCTATCCTCTATCCTATCCTATCATCTATCCTATCATATCCTCTATACTATCCTACCCTCTATCCTATCCTATCCACTATCCTATCGTACCCTGAATCCTATCCTATCCTCTATCCTATCCTATCCTCTATCCTATCCTATTCTCTATCCTATCCTATCCTCTATCCTTTTTTTTTTTTTTTTTTTTTTTTTTATCGTGAGGAAATGTTTTATACATACCCCGACTCCCTGGGGGAAGCCGGGGTTATGTGGGATTCTCTCCGGGGGGCGGAGCCCCCGGAGACTACCCACTAAAACCTCACGCCCACCTAAGCTACAGGGGAGGTGCCTGGATCACGCGAGTACTCAACAGGACACCTCCCAGCTAATACATGCCACCCCGGGGGAGGGGGTTAGCCTCCCCCACTGCCTACGCTATAAGACCCCGGGCGGAGGGACCCGCCCGGTGTCCCCATCCCTGGAGCCTTCGGATTGGGCTTCCCGAGCCCCAGCTCGGTCCACCCACAGCTCCCGGAGTCCTCGTGCCCCGCTCGGGGCCGGTGTTCCGAAGGAACCAGCCCCGGCCAGAGCAAGAGGACGCCGCCACCGGAAGGAAGGGCCGTCGGAGGCGCGATCCGGCACGCCCCGACCCTTCCTTTCCCCAAAAACCCCCCACGGTCCCACTCCCCTATCGGGGGGAGGGGGGACCGACACCCCCCACTAACCGGGAAACTATCCCGGGGGGTGTCGGCCAATCACGGGGGGAGCTACGCTCCCCCCCGGGGGCCCGGGTCAGCTCGCACCCCGGGCCCCCAAATTCAGCGCCCCCACAGGTGTGGGCATCCTATCCTCTATCCTATCCTATCCTCTATCCTATCCTATCGTTTATCCTATCCTATCCTCTATCCTATCCTATCCTCTAACATATCCTATCCGCTATCCTATCCTATCCTCTATCCTATTCTATCCTCTATCCTATCCTATCCTCTATCATATCCTATCCTCTATCCTATCCTATCCTCCATCCTATCCTATCCGCTATCCTATCCAATCCTATATCCTATTCTCTATCCTATCCTATCCTCTACCCGATCCTATCCTCTATCCTATCCTATTCTCTACCCTATCCTGTCCTGTATCATATCCTATCCTCTATCCTATCCAATCCTATATCCTATTCTCCATCCTATCCTATCCTCTATCCTATCCTATCCTCTATCGTATCCTATCCTCTATCCTATCCTATCCTCTATCCTATCCTATCCTCTATCCTATCCTATCCTCTATCATATCCTATCCTCTATCCTATCTTATCCTCTATCCTATTCTATCCTCTATCATATCCTATCCTCTATCCTATCCAATCCTATATCCTATCCTCTATCCTATCCTATCCTCTATCCTATCCTATCCTCTATCCTATCCTATCCTCTATCCTATCCTATCCTCTATCCTATCCTATCCTCTATCCTATCCTATCCTCTATCCTATCCTATCCTCTATCCTATCCTATCCTCTATCCTATCCTATCCTCTATCCTATCCTATCGTTTATCCTATCCTATCCTCTATCCTATCCTATCCTCTAACATATCCTATCCGCTATCCTATCCTATCCTCTATCCTATTCTATCCTCTATCCTATCCAATCCTATATCCTATTCTCTATCCTATCCTATCCTCTATCATATCCTATCCTCTATCCAATCCTATCCTCTATCCTATTCTATCCTCTATCCAATCAATCCTATATCCTATTCTCTATCCTATCCTATTCTCTATCGTATCCTATCCTCTATCCTATCCAATCCTCTATCGTATCCTATCCTCTATCGTATCCTATCCTCTATCCTATCCTATCCTCTATCGTATCCTATCCTCTATCCTATCCTATCGTTTATCCTATCCTATCCTCTATCCTATCCTATCGTTTATCCTATCCTATCCTCTATCCTATCCTATCCTCTAACATATCCTATCCTCTATCCTATCCTATCCTCTATCCTATCCTATCCTCTATCCTATCCTATCCTCTATCCTATCCTATCCTCTATCCTATCCTATCCTCTATCCTATCCTATCCTCTATCCTATCCTATTCTCTATCCTATCCTATCCTCTATCCTATTCTATCCTCAATCCTATCCAATCCTATATCCTATTCTCTATCCTATCCTATCCTCTACCCGATCCTATCCTCTATCCTATCCTATTCTCTACCCTATCCTGTCCTGTATCATATCCTATCCTCTATCCTATCCAATCCTATATCCTATTCTCCATCCTATCCTATCCTCTATCCTATCCTATCCTCTATCGTATCCTATCCTCTATCCTATCCTATCCTCTATCCTATCCTATCCTCTATCCTATCCTATCCTCTATCATATCCTATCCTCTATCCTATCTTATCCTCTATCCTATTCTATCCTCTATCATATCCTATCCTCTATCCTATCCAATCCTATATCCTATCCTCTATCCTATCCTATCCTCTATCCTATCCTATCCTCTATCCTATCCTATCCTCTATCCTATCCTATCCTCTATCCTATCCTATCCTCTATCCTATCCTATCCTCTATCCTATCCTATCCTCTATCCTATCCTATCCTCTATCCTATCCTATCCTCTATCCTATCCTATCGTTTATCCTATCCTATCCTCTATCCTATCCTATCCTCTAACATATCCTATCCGCTATCCTATCCTATCCTCTATCCTATTCTATCCTCTATCCTATCCAATCCTATATCCTATTCTCTATCCTATCCTATCCTCTATCATATCCTATCCTCTATCCAATCCTATCCTCTATCCTATTCTATCCTCTATCCAATCAATCCTATATCCTATTCTCTATCCTATCCTATTCTCTATCGTATCCTATCCTCTATCCTATCCAATCCTCTATCGTATCCTATCCTCTATCGTATCCTATCCTCTATCCTATCCTATCCTCTATCGTATCCTATCCTCTATCCTATCCTATCGTTTATCCTATCCTATCCTCTATCCTATCCTATCGTTTATCCTATCCTATCCTCTATCCTATCCTATCCTCTAACATATCCTATCCTCTATCCTATCCTATCCTCTATCCTATCCTATCCTCTATCCTATCCTATCCTCTATCCTATCCTATCCTCTATCCTATCCTATCCTCTATCCTATCCTATTCTCTATCCTATCCTATCCTCTATCCTATTCTATCCTCAATCCTATCCAATCCTATATCCTATTCTCTATCCTATCCTATCCTCTATCGTATCCTATCCTCTATCGTATCCTATCCTCTATCCTATCCAATCCTATATCCTATTCTCTATCCTATCCTATCCTCTATCCTATCCTATCCTCTATCCTATCCTATTCTCTATCCTATCCTATCCTCTATCCTATTCTATCCTCTATCCTATCCAATCCTATATCCTATTCTCTATCCTATCCTATCCTCTATCGTATCCTATCCTCCATCGTTTCCTATCCTCTATCCTATCCTATCCTCTATCATATCCTATCCGCTATCCTATCCTATCCTCTATCCTATCCTATACGCTATCCTATCCAATCCTATATCCTATTCTCTATCCTATCCTATCCTCTACCCTATCCTATCCTCTATCCTATCCTATTCTCTACCCTATCCTATCCTGTATCATATCCTATCCTCTATCCTATCGAATCCTATATCCTATTCTCCATCCTATCCTATCCTCTATCCTATCCTATCCTCTATCGTATCCTATCCTCTATCCTATCCTTTCCTATCCTCTATCCTATCCTATCGTCTATCATATCCTATCCTCTATCCTATCCTATCCTCTATCCTATTCTATCCTCTATCCTATCCTATCCGCTATCCTATCCAATCCTATATCCTATTCTCTATCCTATCCTATCCTCTATCGTATCCTATCCTCTATCGTATCCTATCCTCTATCCTATCCTATCCTCTATCGTATCCTATCCTCTATCCTATCTTATCCTCTATCGTATCCTATCCTCTATCCTATCCTGTCCTCTATCCTATCCTCTATCGTCTCCTATCCTCTATCCTATCCAATCCCCTATCCTATCCTCTATCCTATCCTATCCTCTATCCTATCCTATCCGCTATCCTATCCAATCCTATATCCTATTCTCTATCCTATCCTATCCTCTACCCGATCCTATCCTCCATCCTATCCTATTCTCTACCCTATCCTGTCCTGTATCATATCCTATCCTCTATCCTATCCAATCCTATATCCTATTCTCCATCCTATCCTATCCTCTATCCTATCCTATCCTCTATCGTATCCTATCCTCTATCCTATCCTTTCCTATCCTCTATCCTATCCTATCGTCTATCATATCCTATCCTCTATCCTATCCTATCCTCTATCCTATTCTATCCTCTATCCTAGCCAATCCTATATCCTATTCTCTATCCTATCCTATAATCTATCGTATCCTATCCTCTATCCTATCCAATCCACTATCCTATCCTATCCACTATCCTATCCTATCCTCTATCCTATCCTATCCTCTATCCTATCCTATCCTCTATCCTATCTTATCCTATCCTCTATCCTATCCTATCCTCTATCATATCCTATCCTCTATCCTATCCTATCCTCTATCCTATCCTATCCGCTATCCTATCCAATCCTATATCCTATTCTCTATCCTATCCTATCCTCTATCCTATCCTATCCTCTATCCTATCCTATCCTCTATCCTATTCTATTCTCTATCCTATCCTATCCTCTATCCTATTCTATCCTCTATCCTATCCAATCCTATATCCTATTCTGTATCCTATCCTATCCTCTATCGTATCCTATCCTCTATCGTATCCTATCCTCTATCCTATCCTCCATCCTATCCTATCCACTATTCTATCCTATCCTCTATCCTATCCTATCATCTATCCTATCATATCCTCTATACTATCCTACCCTCTATCCTATCCTATCCACTATCCTATCGTACCCTGAATCCTATCCTATCCTCTATCCTATCCTATCCTCTATCCTATCCTATTCTCTATCCTATCCTATCCTCTATCCTATCCTATCCTCTATCCTATCCTATCCTCTATCCTATCCTATCGTTTATCCTATCCTATCCTCTATCCTATCCTATCCTCTAACATATCCTATCCGCTATCCTATCCTATCCTCTATCCTATTCTATCCTCTATCCTATCCTATCCTCTATCATATCCTATCCTCTATCCTATCCTATCCTCTATCCTATCCTATCCGCTATCCTATCCAATCCTATATCCTATTCTCTATCCTATCCTATCCTCTACCCGATCCTATCCTCTATCCTATCCTATTCTCTACCCTATCCTGTCCTGTATCATATCCTATCCTCTATCCTATCCAATCCTATATCCTATTCTCCATCCTATCCTATCCTCTATCCTATCCTATCCTCTATCGTATCCTATCCTCTATCCTATCCTTTCCTATCCTCTATCCTATCCTATCGTCTATCATATCCTATCCTCTATCCTATCCTATCCTCTATCCTATTCTATCCTCTATCCTAGCCAATCCTATATCCTATTCTCTATCCTATCCTATAATCTATCGTATCCTATCCTCTATCCTATCCAATCCACTATCCTATCCTATCCACTATCCTATCCTATCCTCTATCCTATCCTATCCTCTATCCTATCCTATCCTCTATCCTATCTTATCCTATCCTCTATCCTATCCTATCCTCTATCATATCCTATCCTCTATCCTATCCTATCCTCTATCCTATCCTATCCGCTATCCTATCCAATCCTATATCCTATTCTCCATCCTATCCTATCCTCTATCCTATCCTATCCTCTATCGTATCCTATCCTCTATCCTATCCTTTCCTATCCTCTATCCTATCCTATCGTCTATCATATCCTATCCTCTATCCTATCCTATCCTCTATCCTATTCTATCCTCTATCCTAGCCAATCCTATATCCTATTCTCTATCCTATCCTATAATCTATCGTATCCTATCCTCTATCCTATCCAATCCAATATCCTATCCTATCCACTATCCTATCCTATCCTCTATCCTATCCTATCCTCTATCCTATCCTATCCTCTATCCTATCTTATCCTATCCTCTATCCTATCCTATCCTCTATCATATCCTATCCTCTATCCTATCCTATCCTCTATCCTATCCTATCCGCTATCCTATCCAATCCTATATCCTATTCTCTATCCTATCCTATCCTCTATCCTATCCTATCCTCTATCCTATCCTATCCTCTATCCTATCCTATCCTCTATCATATCCTATCCTCTATCCTATCTTATCCTCTATCCTATTCTATCCTCTATCATATCCTATCCTCTATCCTATCCAATCCTATATCCTATCCTCTATCCTATCCTATCCTCTATCCTATCCTATCCTCTATCCTATCCTATCCTCTATCCTATCCTATCCTCTATCCTATCCTATCCTCTATCCTATCCTATCCTCTATCCTATCCTATCCTCTATCCTATCCTATCCTCTATCCTATCCTATCCTCTATCCTATCCTATCCTCTATCCTATCCTATCCTCTATCCTATCCTATCCTCTATCCTATCCTATCCTCTATCCTATCCTATCCTCTATCCTATCCTATCGTTTATCCTATCCTATCCTCTATCCTATCCTATCCTCTAACATATCCTATCCGCTATCCTATCCTATCCTCTATCCTATTCTATCCTCTATCCTATCCAATCCTATATCCTATTCTCTATCCTATCCTATCCTCTATCGTATCCTATCCTCTATCCTATCCTATCCTCTATCCTATCCTATCCTCTATCCTATCCTATCCTCTATCATATCCTATCCTCTATCCAATCCTATCCTCTATCCTATTCTATCCTCTATCCAATCAATCCTATATCCTATTCTCTATCCTATCCTATTCTCTATCGTATCCTATCCTCTATCCTATCCAATCCTATATCGTATCCTCTATCCTATCCTATCCTCAACCTATCCTATCCTCTATCCTATCCTATCCTCTATCCTATCCTATCGTTTATCCTATCCTATCCTCTATCCTATCCTATCGTTTATCCTATCCTATCCTCTATCCTATCCTATCCTCTAACATATCCTATCCGCTATCCTATCCTATCCTCTATCCTATTCTATCCTCTATCCTATCCAATCCTATATCCTATTCTCTATGCTATCCTATCCTCTATCGTATCCTATCCTCTATCCTATCCTATCCACTATCGTATCCTATCCTCTATCCTATCCTATCCTCTATCCTATCCTCTATCGTATCCTATCCTCTATCGTATCCTATCCTCTATCCTATCCTATCCTCTATCGTATCCTATCCTCTATCCTATCCTATCCTCTATCCTATCCTATTCTCTATCCTATCCTATCCTCTATCCTATCTTATCCTCTATCCTATCCTATCCTCTATCCTATTCTATCCTCTATCCTAGCCAATCCTATATCCTATTCTCTATCCTATCCTATCCTCTATCCTATCCTATCCTCTATCCTATCCAATCCACTATCCTATCCTATCCCCTATCCTATTCTGTATCCTATCCTATCCTCTACCCTATCCTATCCTCTATCCTATCCTATTCTCTATCCTATCCTATCCTGTATCATATCCTATCCTCTATCCTATCCAATCCTATATCCTATTCTCCATCCTATCCTATTCTCTATCCTATCCTATCCTCTATCGTATCCTATGCTCTATCCTATCCTTTCCTATCCTCTATCCTATCCTATCGTCTATCATATCCTATCCTCTATCCTATCCTATCCTCTATCCTATTCTATCCTCTATCCTAGCCAATCCTATATCCTATTCTCTATCCTATCCTATAATCTATCGTATCCTATCCTCTATCCTATCCAATCCACTATCCTATCCTATCCTCTATCATATCCTATCCTCTATCCTATCCTATCCAGTATCCTATCCTATCCTCTATCCTATCCTATCCTCTATCCTATACTATCCTCTATACTATCCTCTCGTTTATACTATCCTATCCTCTATCCTATCCTATCCTCTATTCTATCCTATCCTCTATCCTATCCTATCCTCTATCCTATCCTCCATCCTATCATATACACTATTCTATCCTATCCTCTATCCTATCCTATCCTCTATCCTATCCTATCCTCTATCCTATCCTATCCTCTATCCTATCCTATCCTATCCTCTATCCTATCCTAGTCTCTATCCTATCCTATCCTCTATCCTATTCTATCCTCTATCCTATCCAATCCTATATTCTATTCTCTATCCTATCCTATCCTCTATCCTATCCTATCCTCAACCTATCCTATCCTCTATCCTATCCTATCCTCTATCCTATCCTATCGTTTATCCTATCCTATCCTCTATCCTATCCTATCGTTTATCCTATCCTATCCTCTATCCTATCCTATCCTCTAACATATCCTATCCGCTATCCTATCCTATCCTCTATCCTATTCTATCCTCTATCCTATCCAATCCTATATCCTATTCTCTATGCTATCCTATCCTCTATCGTATCCTATCCTCTATCCTATCCTATCCACTATCGTATCCTATCCTCTATCCTATCCTATCCTCTATCCTATCCTCTATCGTATCCTATCCTCTATCGTATCCTATCCTCTATCCTATCCTATCCTCTATCGTATCCTATCCTCTATCCTATCCTATCCTCTATCCTATCCTATTCTCTATCCTATCCTATCCTCTATCCTATCTTATCCTCTATCCTATCCTATCCTCTATCCTATTCTATCCTCTATCCTAGCCAATCCTATATCCTATTCTCTATCCTATCCTATCCTCTATCCTATCCTATCCTCTATCCTATCCAATCCACTATCCTATCCTATCCTCTATCCTATCCTATCCTCTATCCTATCCTATCATCTATCCTATCCTATCCTCTATCCTATCCTATCCTCTATCCTATACTATCCTCTATCGTATCCTATCCGCTATCCTATCCAATCCTATATCCTATTCTGTATCCTATCCTATCCTCCACCCTATCCTATCCTCTATCCTATCCTATCCTCTATCCTATCCTCCATCCTATCATATACACTATTCTATCCTATCCTCTATCCTATCCTATCCTCTATCCTATCCTATCCTCTATCCTATCCTATCCTATCCTCTATCCTATCCTATTCTCTATCCTATCCTATCCTCTATCCTATTCTATCCTCTATCCTATCCAATCCTATATTCTATTCTCTATCCTATCCTATCCTCTATCGTATCCTATCCTCTATCGTATCCTATCCTCTATCCTATCCTATCCTCTATCCTATCCTATCCTCTATCCTATCCTATCATGTATCCTATCCTATCCTCTATCCTATCCTATCGTTTATCCTTTCCTATCCTCTATCCTATCCTATCCTCTATCGTATCCTATCCTCTATCGTATCCTATCCTCTATCCTATCCTCTATCCTATCCTCCATCCTATCCTATCCACTATTCTATCCTATCCTCTATCCTATCCTATCATCTATCCTATCATATCCTCTATCCTATCCTACCCTCTATCCTATCCTATCCGCTATCCTATCCTATCCTCTATACTATCCTATCCTCTATCCTATCCTATCGTCTATCCTATCCTATCCTCTATCCTATCCTATCCTCTATCGTATCCTATCCTCTATCCTATCCTATCCTCTATCCTATCCTATTCTCTATCCTATCCTATCCTGTATCATATCCTATCCTCTATCCTATCCAATCCTATATCCTATTCTCCATCCTATCCTATCCTCTATCCTATCCTATCCTCTATCGTATCCTATCCTCTATCCTATCCTTTCCTATCCTCTATCCTATCCTATCGTCTATCATATAGTATCCTCTATCCTATCCTATCCTCTATCCTATTCTATCCTCTATCCTAGCCAATCCTATATACTATTCTCTATCCTATCCTATAATCTATCGTATCCTATCCTCTATCCTATCCAATCCACTATCCTATCCTATCCACTATCCTATCCTATCCTCTATCCTATCCTATCCTATCCTCTATCCTATCCCCTATCCTATCCTATCCTCTATCCTATCCTATCCTATCCTCTATCCTATCCTATCCTCTATCCTATCCTATCCTCTATCATATCCTATCCTCTATCCTATCTTATCCTCTATCCTACTCTATCCTCTATCATATCCAATCCTATATCCTATTCCCTATCCTATCCTATCCTCTATCCTATCCTATCCTCTATCCTATCATATCCTATATCCTATCCTATCCTCTATCCTACCCTATCCACTATCCTATCGTACCCTCAATCCTATCCTATCCTCTATCCTATCCTATCATCTATCCTATCCTATTCTCTATCCTATCCTATCCTCTATCCTATCCTATCCTCTATCCTATCCTATCCTCTATCCTATCCTATCCTCTATCCTATCGTATCCTCTATCCTATCCTATCCTCTATCCTATCCTATCCTCTATCATATCCTATCCTCTATCCTATCTTATCCTCTATCCTATTCTATCCTCTATCATATCCTATCCTCTATCCTATCCAATCCTATATCCTATCCTCTATCCTATCCTATCCTCTATCCTATCCTATCCTCTATCCTATCCTATCCTCTATCCTATCCTACCCTCTATCCTATCCTATCCTCTATCCTATCCTATCCTCTATCCTATCCTATCCTCTATCCTATCCTATCCTCTATCCTATCCTATCCTCTATCCTATCCTATCCTCTATCCTATCCTATCCTCTAACATATCCTATCCGCTATCCTATCCTATCCTCTATCCTATTCTATCCTCTATCCTATCCAATCCTATATCCTATTCTCTATCCTATCCTATCCTCTATCGTATCCTATCCTCTATCCTATCCTATCCTCTATCCTATCCTATCCTCTATCCTATCCTATCCTCTATCATATCCTATCCTCTATCCAATCCTATCCTCTATCCTATTCTATCCTCTATCCAATCAATCCTATATCCTATTCTCTATCCAATCCTATTCTCTATCGTATCCTATCCTCTATCCTATCCAATCCTATATCGTATCCTCTATCCTATCCTATCCTCAACCTATCCTATCCTCTATCCTATCCTATCCTCTATCCTATCCTATCGTTTATCCTATCCTATCCTCTATCCTATCCTATCGTTTATCCTATCCTATCCTCTATCCTATCCTATCCTCTAACATATCCTATCCGCTATCCTATCCTATCCTCTATCCTATTCTATCCTCTATCCTATCCAATCCTATATCCTATTCTCTATGCTATCCTATCCTCTATCGTATCCTATCCTCTATCCTATCCTATCCTCTATCGTATCCTATCCTCTATCCTATCCTTTTTTTTTTTTTTTTTTTTTTTTTTAAAGGTATTTGCCTCTATTTAACTTTTCAATTTCTACAAAATCGTTAAAAATCTATTATCGCTGGTCGCGCATGTACTTAATTTAATTTAATCTAATCGATTCGCTTAAACTTAATCTATTTTATATATACTAACACTTAAAGTAACTAAACTCGAGATTAACCCTAAGATTACAAATCTAAAACCTAAACTCTTATTAACCAAAAACCAAAAAAAAACCAACACAAACAGTTGTAATTCTAATTTTTTCTATTAACCTAACCTATCTTATCTAAAATTCGCACATAATCGCCGAGGTCCGCAGAAATCTACTTAGCGGCTACGATATTCTCTCTACCTACTAGCTACGAAAATTTGACGAAATTCGCAAAATTGTAAGAATTTTTGAAGAAATCTCGTGCGATCGACGGGAAAAATTCTAAAATTGCTTCGAATTATCTAAAATCGTCTGAAAGTGACGAAAAAACGCTAAGAAATGCTAAAATTCTGCTAATTTCTGGATTTCGCAAGAGGGAAGTGGGGGTTTTTGGATAGTTGACCCCCACTTATTCTTATATGTTTGTAAAGCCCTCGTTGAATGCGTAACTTGCCTCGTTCAAAGTTTTTTCGAGAATCAGCTCCTTCCCCTTGTCCGTGTTGTTATCTCGAAAAGGGGGGGGGGGGGTTTCGACAAATTTTTTGCCTTGGGGAACTCTGTTCCCCAGATCACAGACACCCCTTAGATTCCCCTACCGAGTCGACCCACGTACTCAGATTTTTTAGGATCCGAAATTATTTGGTCACCCGGTATGCACGCTAATTTTCAACTTTCACCGATTCCGGCGTTCAGCGGCTCGTTGTAACGGTACGGGCGAGCACTTTACTTTCGTCTGGTCCGTTTCCCTAATTTCCGTAAAATAAGCCTGCTAATCGCTATATCTCCGAAATGGGTGGGTGCAGAGCAAAAAAGTTTTCGGGGGGGAGAATAACTTCTCCTTTCCGACCCCCTTCGACTCGCCACCCTTCGAAATGGGCGGCCCTAAAATTTTATTGAGATCGGCCTATTTTTGTATTTTACCCGAGTTCTATCTCTTTCTCCTAAGACTTTATATCCGGTGTATAATTACTACTGGTTATCCCTCTGCGGTTTTAACTCTTCTAGTTCCTACCTTACTTTAGGTAACACCGTCCGACCGACCCCTCACGTTGTGTGAACTTCTCGGCTTGGCCTTTCGGGTGTTCTCTATCCTCTCTTGTTCTATGTATTTTCTCTCTATCTCTCTCGTCACTTGACACTTGGAAATTCTAAACTGCTTTATAGTCCACTTGGTATTAATCTATCGAGTGTAATTGTTCGTTTTCTAACACTGTTATTTCACCGGTTTTAATTATTTATTTATTTTTAAAATTTAATTGACATCTCTACTATTTTTAAAAACTTCTAGTCTTTTTCTATTTCTTTCTTTTCAGGTATATGCAGTTTTTCGGCACTCCCGTTTCCCGGATTTTGCTGGAAGTATCTTATTTTCACGTAAGTGTACCCGATTTAATTTTAAGAGTTTAATCTTTTCTTTTTCTTTTTCAGATGTTCGCGTTTGGTTTTTCGAGATTCTATAGTTGATGATCTGCTATTTTCTTTCAAGTTATTTTCCTCTTAGGAGTTTATCCGCCCCTGAGGGGTTTTTAACCCGAACTCCGCGTGAATCGCGTCTTTATTCGCGTTTTGGCTTTATAGTCCTTTTGGTTTTGAATTTTCCACT